>NC_135498.1:207405280-207705280 GCF_052857255.1 Amblyomma americanum
GAGTGATTCACCCTTTCGACGGACTAGTTTATACTCCTGAACTCGATCCTCAAGCATTCGCGCATTCCGGTCACAGTGGCCGTCGGTGCTGCCAAAAATATTGACGACCTCGTCGAAGGTAACACGCAGCTACTGCTATACCGAGGCATCGGAATCGCAGGAAGCACCGCTGAGTTACGGAACTAATTCCTGCTTTCTTGGATGAAAGTTTCGAATAATGGAATGTGGTAAGGTACAGTTAGGAAACTATTGAAGTCTATGACCCATTCTTTCATTGCTTTGCAAAATCGTTCGTTTAAACTTTTCCATCGCTCAAATCGAGTACTTGACTGCTTTAGAAAAAGACGGGAAACGTTTATGGTGATAGCAAAAACATTATTAGCAAAAAAATGCAAGCGTGGCGAAGTAAGATCTGCGGTTATATTGATTGTTAGAGTGATTCACCCTTTCGACGGACTAGTTTATACTCCTGAACTCGATCCTCAAGCATTCGCGCATTCCGGTCACAGTGGCCGTCGGTGCTGCCGAAAATATTGACGACCTCGTCGAAGGTAACACGCAGCTACTGCTATACCGAGGCATCGGAATCGCAGGAAACACCGCAGAGTTACGGAACTATTTCCTGCTTTCTTGGATGAAAGTTTCGAATAATGGAGTGTGGTAAGGTACAGTTAGGAAACTATTGAAGTCTGTGACCCATTCTTTCATTGCTTTGCAAAATCGTTCGTTTAAACTTTTCCATCGCTCAAATCGAGTACTTGACTGCTTTAGAAAAAGACGGGAAACGTTTATGGTGATAGCAAAAACATTATTAGCAAAAAAATGCAAGCGTGGCGAAGTAAGATCTGCGGTTATATTGATTGTTAGAGTGATTCACCCTTTCGACGGACTAGTTTATACTCCTGAAGTCGATCCTCAAGCATTCGCGCATTCCGGTCACAGTGGCCGTCGGTGCTGCCGAAAATATTGACGACCTCGACGAAGGTAACACGCAGCTACTGCTATACCGAGGCATCGGAATCGCACGAAGCACCGCTGAGTTACGGAACTAATTCCTGCTTTCTTGGATGAAAGTTTCGAATAATGGAATGTGGTAAGGTACAGTTAGGAAACTATTGAAGTCTATGACCCATTCTTTCATTGCTTTGCAAAATCGTTCGTTTAAACTTTTCCATCGCTCAAATCGAGTACTTGACTGCTTTAGAAAAAGACGGGAAACGCTTATGGTGATAGCAAAAACATTATTAGCAAAAAAATGCAAGCGTGGCGAAGTAAGATCTGCGGTTATATTGATTGTTAGAGTGATTCACCCTTTCGACGGACTAGTTTATACTCCTGAACTCGATCCTCAAGCATTCGCGCATTCCGGTCACAGTGGCCGTCGGTGCTGCTGAAAATATTGACGACCTCGTCGAAGGTAACACGCAGCTACTGCTATACCGAGGCATCGGAATCGCAGGAAGCACCGCTGAGTTACGGAACTAATTCCTGCTTTCTTGGATGAAAGTTTCGAATAATGGAATGTGATAAGGTACAGTTAGGAAACTATTGAAGTCTATGACCCAATCTTTCATTGCTTTGCAAAATCGTTCGTTTAAACTTTTCCATCGCTCAAATCGAGTACTTGACTGCTTTAGAAAAAGACGGGAAACGTTTTTGGTGATAGCAAAAACATTTTTAGCAAAAAAATGCAAGCGTAGCGAAGTAAGATCTGCGGTTATATTGATTGTTAGAGTGATTCACCCTTTCGATGGACTAGTTTATACTCCTGAACTCGATCCTCAAGCATTCGCGCATTCCGGTCACAGTGGCCGTCGGTGCTGCCGAAAATATTGACGACCTCGTCGAAGGTAACACGCAGCTACTGCTATACCGAGGCATCGGAATCGCAGGAAGCACCGCAGAGTTACGGAACTATTTCCTGCTTTCTTGGATGAAAGTTTCGAATAATGGAGTGTGGTAAGGTACAGTTAGGAGACTATTGAAGTCTATGACCGATTCTTTCATTGCTTTGCAAAATCGTTCGTTTAAACTTTTCCATCGCTCAAATCGAGTACTTGACTCCTTTAGAAAAAGACGGGAAACGTTTTTGGTGATAGCAAAAACATTATTAGCAAAAAAATGCAAGCGTGGCGAAGTAAGATCTGCGGTTATATTGATTGTTAGAGTGATTCACCCTTTCGACGGACTAGTTTATACTCCTGAACTCGATCCTCAAGCATTCGCGCATTCCGGTCACAGTGGCCGTCGGTGCTGCCGAAAATATTGACGACCTCGTCGAAGGTAACACGCAGCTTCTGCTATACCGAGGCATCGGAATCGCAGGAAGCACCGCTGAGTTACGGAACTAATTCCTGCTTTCTTGGATGAAAGTTTCGAATAATGGAATGTTCTAAGGTACAGTTAGAAAACTATTGAAGTCTATGACCCATTCTTTCATTGCTTTGCAAAATCGTTCGTTTAAACTTTTCCATCGCTCAAATCGAGTACTTGACTGCTTTAGAAAAAGACGGGAAACGTTTATGGTGATAGCAAAAACATTATTAGCAAAAAAATGCAAGCGTGGCGAAGTAAAATCTGCGGTTATATTGATTGTTAGAGTGATTCACCCTTTCGACGGACTAGTTTATACTCCTGAACTCGATCCTCAAGCATTCGCGCATTCCGGTCACAGTGGCCGTCGGTGCTGCCGAAAATATTGACGACCTCGTCGAAGGTAACACGCAGCTACTGCTATACCGAGGCATCGGAATCGCAGGAAGCACCGCAGAGTTACGGAACTATTTCCTGCTTTCTTGGATGAAAGTTTCGAATAATGGAGTGTGGTAAGGTACAGTTAGGAAACTATTGAAGTCTATGACCCATTCTTTCATTGCTTTGCAAAATCGTTCGTTTAAACTTTTCCATCGCTCAAATCGAGTACTTGACTGCTTTAGAAAAAGACGGGAAACGTTTATGGTGATAGCAAAAACATTATTAGCAAAAAAATGCAAGCGTGGCGAAGTAAGATCTGCGGTTATATTGATTGTTAGAGTGATTCACCCTTTCGACGGACTAGTTTATACTCCTGAACTCGATCCTCAAGCATTCGCGCATTCCGGTCACAGTGGCCGTCGGTGCTGCCAAAAATATTGACGACCTCGTCGAAGGTAACACGCAGCTACTGCTATACCGAGGCATCGGAATCGCAGGAAGCACCGCTGAGTTACGGAACTAATTCCTGCTTTCTTGGATGAAAGTTTCGAATAATGGAATGTGGTAAGGTACAGTTAGGAAACTATTGAAGTCTATGACCCATTCTTTCATTGCTTTGCAAAATCGTTCGTTTAAACTTTTCCATCGCTCAAATCGAGTACTTGACTGCTTTAGAAAAAGACGGGAAACGTTTATGGTGATAGCAAAAACATTATTAGCAAAAAAATGCAAGCGTGGCGAAGTAAGATCTGCGGTTATATTGATTGTTAGAGTGATTCACCCTTTCGACGGACTAGTTTATACTCCTGAACTCGATCCTCAAGCATTCGCGCATTCCGGTCACAGTGGCCGTCGGTGCTGCCGAAAATATTGACGACCTCGTCGAAGGTAACACGCAGCTACTGCTATACCGAGGCATCGGAATCGCAGGAAGCACCGCTGAGTTACGGAACTAATTCCTGCTTTCTTGGATGAAAGTTTCGAATAATGGAATGTGGTAAGGTACAGTTAGGAAACTATTGAAGTCTATGACCCAATCTTTCATTGCTTTGCAAAATCGTTCGTTTAAACTTTTCCATCGCTCAAATCGAGTACTTGACTGCTTTAGAAAAAGACGGGAAACGTTTATGGTGATAGCAAAAACATTATTAGCAAAAAAATGCAAGTGTGGCGAAGTAAGATCTGCGGTTATATTGATTGTAAGAGTGATTCACCCTTTCGACGGACTAGTTTATACTCCTGAACTCGATCCTCAAGCATTCGCGCATTCCGGTCACAGTGGCCGTCGGTGCTGCCGAAAATATTGACGACCTCGACGAAGGTAACACGCAGCTACTGCTATACCGAGGCATCGGAATCGCACGAAGCACCGCTGAGTTACGGAACTAATTCCTGCTTTCTTGGATGAAAGTTTCGAATAATGGAATGTGGTAAGGTACAGTTAGGAAACTATTGAAGTCTATGACCCATTCTTTCATTGCTTTGCAAAATCGTTCGTTTAAACTTTTCCATCGCTCAAATCGAGTACTTGACTGCTTTAGAAAAAGACGGGAAACGTTTATGGTGATAGCAAAAACATTATTAGCAAAAAAATGCAAGCGTGGCGAAGTAAGATCTGCGGTTATATTGATTGTTAGAGTGATTCACCCTTTCGACGGACTAGTTTATACTCCTGAACTCGATCCTCAAGCATTCGCGCATTCCGGTCACAGTGGCCGTCGGTGCTGCCGAAAATATTGACGACCTCGTCGAAGGTAACACGCAGCTACTGCTATACCGAGGCATCGGAATCGCAGGAAGCACCGCTGAGTTACGGAACTAATTCCTGCTTTCTTGGATGAAAGTTTCGAATAATGGAATGTGGTAAGGTACAGTTAGGAAACTATTGAAGTCTATGACCCAATCTTTCATTGCTTTGCAAAATCGTTCGTTTAAACTTTTCCATCGCTCAAATCGAGTACTTGACTGCTTTAGAAAAAGACGGGAAACGTTTATGGTGATAGCAAAAACATTATTAGCAAAAAAATGCAAGTGTGGCGAAGTAAGATCTGCGGTTATATTGATTGTAAGAGTGATTCACCCTTTCGACGGACTAGTTTATACTCCTGAACTCGATCCTCAAGCATTCGCGCATTCCGCTCACAGTGGCCGTCGGTGCTGCCGAAAATATTGACGACCTCGACGAAGGTAACACGCAGCTACTGCTATACCGAGGCATCGGAATCGCACGAAGCACCGCTGAGTTACGGAACTAATTCCTGCTTTCTTGGATGAAAGTTTCGAATAATGGAATGTGGTAAGGTACAGTTAGGAAACTATTGAAGTCTATGACCCATTCTTTCATTGCTTTGCAAAATCGTTCGTTTAAACTTTTCCATCGCTCAAATCGAGTACTTGACTGCTTTAGAAAAAGACGGGAAACGTTTATGGTGATAGCAAAAACATTATTAGCAAAAAAATGCAAGCGTGGCGAAGTAAGATCTGCGGTTATATTGATTGTTAGAGTGATTCACCCTTTCGACGGACTAGTTTATACTCCTGAACTCGATCCTCAAGCATTCGCGCATTCCGGTCACAGTGGCCGTCGGTGCTGCCGAAAATATTGACGACCTCGTCGAAGGTAACACGCAGCTACTGCTATACCGAGGCATCGGAATCGCAGGAAGCACCGCTGAGTTACGGAACTAATTCCTGCTTTCTTGGATGAAAATTTCGAATAATGGAATGTGGTAAGGTACAGTTAGGAAACTATTGAAGTCTATGACCCAATCTTTCATTGCTTTGCAAAATCGTTCGTTTAAACTTTTCCATCGCTCAAATCGAGTACTTGACTGCTTTAGAAAAAGACGGGAAACGTTTATGGTGATAGCAAAAACATTATTAGCAAAAAAATGCAAGTGTGGCGAAGTAAGATCTGCGGTTATATTGATTGTTAGAGTGATTCACCCTTTCGACGGACTAGTTTATACTCCTGAACTCGATCCTCAAGCATTCGCGCATTCCGGTCACAGTGGCCGTCGGTGCTGCCAAAAATATTGACGACCTCGACGAAGGTAACACGCAGCTACTGCTATACCGAGGCATCGGAATCGCACGAAGCACCGCTGAGTTACGGAACTAATTCCTGCTTTCTTGGATGAAAGTTTCGAATAATGGAATGTGGTAAGGTACAGTTAGGAAACTATTGAAGTCTATGACCCATTCTTTCATTGCTTTGCAAAATCGTTCGTTTAAACTTTTCCATCGCTCAAATCGAGTACTTGACTGCTTTAGAAAAAGACGGGAAACGTTTATGGTGATAGCAAAAACATTATTAGCAAAAAAATGCAAGCGTGGCGAAGTAAGATCTGCGGTTATATTGATTGTTAGAGTGATTCACCCTTTCGACGGACTAGTTTATACTCCTGAACTCGATCCTCAAGCATTCGCGCATTCCGGTCACAGTGGCCGTCGGTGCTGCCGAAAATATTGACGACCTCGTCGAAGGTAACACGCAGCTACTGCTATACCGAGGCATCGGAATCGCAGGAAGCACCGCAGAGTTACGGAACTATTTCCTGCTTTCTTGGATGAAAGTTTCGAATAATGGAGTGTGGTAAGGTACAGTTAGGAAACTATTGAAGTCTATGACCCATTCTTTCATTGCTTTGCAAAATCGTTCGTTTAAACTTTTCCATCGCTCAAATCGAGTACTTGACTGCTTTAGAAAAAGACGGGAAACGTTTATGGTGATAGCAAAAACATTATTAGCAAAAAAATGCAAGCGTGGCGAAGTAAGATCTGCGGTTATATTGATTGTTAGAGTGATTCACCCTTTCGACGGACTAGTTTATACTCCTGAACTCGATCCTCAAGCATTCGCGCATTCCGGTCACAGTGGCCGTCGGTGCTGCCAAAAATATTGACGACCTCGTCGAAGGTAACACGCAGCTACTGCTATACCGAGGCATCGGAATCGCAGGAAGCACCGCTGAGTTACGGAACTAATTCCTGCTTTCTTGGATGAAAGTTTCGAATAATGGAATGTGGTAAGGTACAGTTAGGAAACTATTGAAGTCTATGACCCATTCTTTCATTGCTTTGCAAAATCGTTCGTTTAAACTTTTCCATCGCTCAAATCGAGTACTTGACTGCTTTAGAAAAAGACGGGAAACGTTTATGGTGATAGCAAAAACATTATTAGCAAAAAAATGCAAGCGTGGCGAAGTAAGATCTGCGGTTATATTGATTGTTAGAGTGATTCACCCTTTCGACGGACTAGTTTATACTCCTGAACTCGATCCTCAAGCATTCGCGCATTCCGGTCACAGTGGCCGTCGGTGCTGCCGAAAATATTGACGACCTCGTCGAAGGTAACACGCAGCTACTGCTATACCGAGGCATCGGAATCGCAGGAAACACCGCAGAGTTACGGAACTATTTCCTGCTTTCTTGGATGAAAGTTTCGAATAATGGAGTGTGGTAAGGTACAGTTAGGAAACTATTGAAGTCTGTGACCCATTCTTTCATTGCTTTGCAAAATCGTTCGTTTAAACTTTTCCATCGCTCAAATCGAGTACTTGAATGCTTTAGAAAAAGACGGGAAACGTTTATGGTGATAGCAAAAACATTATTAGCAAAAAAATGCAAGCGTGGCGAAGTAAGATCTGCGGTTATATTGATTGTTAGAGTGATTCACCCTTTCGACGGACTAGTTTATACTCCTGAAGTCGATCCTCAAGCATTCGCGCATTCCGGTCACAGTGGCCGTCGGTGCTGCCGAAAATATTGACGACCTCGACGAAGGTAACACGCAGCTACTGCTATACCGAGGCATCGGAATCGCACGAAGCACCGCTGAGTTACGGAACTAATTCCTGCTTTCTTGGATGAAAGTTTCGAATAATGGAATGTGGTAAGGTACAGTTAGGAAACTATTGAAGTCTATGACCCATTCTTTCATTGCTTTGCAAAATCGTTCGTTTAAACTTTTCCATCGCTCAAATCGAGTACTTGACTGCTTTAGAAAAAGACGGGAAACGCTTATGGTGATAGCAAAAACATTATTAGCAAAAAAATGCAAGCGTGGCGAAGTAAGATCTGCGGTTATATTGATTGTTAGAGTGATTCACCCTTTCGACGGACTAGTTTATACTCCTGAACTCGATCCTCAAGCATTCGCGCATTCCGGTCACAGTGGCCGTCGGTGCTGCTGAAAATATTGACGACCTCGTCGAAGGTAACACGCAGCTACTGCTATACCGAGGCATCGGAATCGCAGGAAGCACCGCTGAGTTACGGAACTAATTCCTGCTTTCTTGGATGAAAGTTTCGAATAATGGAATGTGATAAGGTACAGTTAGGAAACTATTGAAGTCTATGACCCAATCTTTCATTGCTTTGCAAAATCGTTCGTTTAAACTTTTCCATCGCTCAAATCGAGTACTTGACTGCTTTAGAAAAAGACGGGAAACGTTTATGGTGATAGCAAAAATATTATTAGCAAAAAAATGCAAGTGTGGCGAAGTAAGATCTGCGGTTATATTGATTGTTAGAGTGATTCACCCTTTCGACGGACTAGTTTATACTCCTGAACTCGATCCTCAAGCATTCGCGCATTCCGGTCACAGTGGCCGTCGGTGCTGCCGAAAATATTGACGACCTCGTCGAAGGTAACACGCAGCTACTGCTATACCGAGGCATCGGAATCGCACGAAGCACCGCTGAGTTACGGAACTAATTCCTGCTTTCTTGGATGAAAGTTTCGAATAATGGATTGTGGTAAGGTACAGTTAGGAAACTATTGAAGTCTATGACCCATTCTTTCATTGCTTTGCAAAATCGTTCGTTTAAACTTTTCCATCGCTCAAATCGAGTACTTGACTGCTTTAGAAAAAGACGGGAAACGTTTTTGGTGATAGCAAAAACATTATTAGCAAAAAAATGCAAGCGTGGCGAAGTAAGATCTGCGGTTATATTGATTGTTAGAGTGATTCACCCTTTCGACGGACTAGTTTATACTCCTGAACTCGATCCTCAAGCATTCGCGCATTCCGGTCACAGTGGCCGTCGGTGCTGCTGAAAATATTGACGACCTCGTCGAAGGTAACACGCAGCTACTGCTATACCGAGGCATCGGAATCGCAGGAAGCACCGCAGAGTTACGGAACTATTTCCTGCTTTCTTGGATGAAAGTTTCGAATAATGGAGTGTGGTAAGGTACAGTTAGGAAACTATTGAAGTCTATGACCCATTCTTTCATTGCTTTGCAAAATCGTTCGTTTAAACTTTTCCATCGCTCAAATCGAGTACTTGACTGCTTTAGAAAAAGACGGGAAACGTTTATGGTGATAGCAAAAACATTATTAGCAAAAAAATGCAAGCGTGGCGAAGTAAGATCTGCGGTTATATTGATTGTTAGAGTGATTCACCCTTTCGACGGACTAGTTTATACTCCTGAACTCGATCCTCAAGCATTCGCGCATTCCGGTCACAGTGGCCGTCGGTGCTGCCGAAAATATTGACGACCTCGACGAAGGTAACACGCAGCTACTGCTATACCGAGGCATCGGAATCGCACGAAGCACCGCTGAGTTACGGAAATAATTCCTGCTTTCTTGGATGAAAGTTTCGAATAATGGAATGTGGTAAGGTACAGTTAGGAAACTATTGAAGTCTATGACCCATTCTTTCATTGCTTTGCAAAATCGTTCGTTTAAACTTTTCCATCGCTCAAATCGAGTACTTCACTGCTTTAGAAAAAGACGGAAAACGTTTATGGTGATAGCAAAAACATTATTAGCAAAAAAATGCAAGCGTGGCGAAGTAAGATCTGCGGTTATATTGATTGTTAGAGTGATTCACCCTTTCGACGGACTAGTTTATACTCCTCAACTCGATCCTCAAGCATTCGCGCATTCCGGTCACAGTGGCCGTCGGTGCTGCCGAAAATATTGACGACCTCGACGAAGGTAACGCGCAGCTACTGCTATACCGAGGCATCGGAATCGCACGAAGCACCGCTGAGTTACGGAACTAATTCCTGCTTTCTTGGATGAAAGTTTCGAATAATGGAATGTGGTAAGGTACAGTTAGGAAACTATTGAAGTCTATGACCCAATCTTTCATTGCTTTGCAAAATCGTTCGTTTAAACTTTTCCATCGCTCAAATCGAGTACTTGACTGCTTTAGAAAAAGACGGGAAACGTTTATGGTGATAGCAAAAACATTATTAGCAAAAAAATGCAAGTGTGGCGAAGTAAGATGTGCGGTTATATTGATTGGTAGAGTGATTCACCCTTTCGACGGACTAGTTTATACTCCTCAACTCGATCCTCAAGAATTCGCGCATTCCGGTCACAGTGGCCGTCGGTGCTGCCGAAAATATTGACGACCTCGTCGAAGCTAACACGCAGCTACTGCTATACCGAGGCATCGGAATCGCACGAAGCACCGCTGAGTTACGGAACTAATTCCTGCTTTCTTGGATGAAAGTTTCGAATAATGGAATGTGGTAAGGTACAGTTAGGAAACTATTGAAGTCTATGACCCAATCTTTCATTGCTTTGCAAAATCGTTCGTTTAAACTTTTCCATCGCTCAAATCGAGTACTTGACTGCTTTAGAAAAAGACGGGAAACGTTTATGGTGATAGCAAAAACATTATTAGCAAAAAAATGCAAGTGTGGCGAAGTAAGATCTGCGGTTATATTGATTGTTAGAGTGATTCATCCTTTCGACGGACTAGTTTATACTCCTGAACTCGATCCTCAAGCATTCGCGCATTCCGGTCACAGTGGCCGTCGGTGCTGCCGAAAATATTGACGACCTCGTCGAAGGTAACACGCAGCTACTGCTATACCGAGGCATCGGAATCGCACGAAGCACCGCTGAGTTACGGAACCAATTCCTGCTTTCTTGGATGAAAGTTTCGAATAATGGATTGTGGTAAGGTACAGTTAGGAAACTATTGAAGTCTATGACCCATTCTTTCATTGCTTTGCAAAATCGTTCGTTTAAACTTTTCCATCGCTCAAATCGAGTACTTGACTGCTTTAGAAAAAGACGGGAAACGTTTTTGGTGATAGCAAAAACATTTTTAGCAAAAAAATGCAAGCGTAGCGAAGTAAGATCTGCGGTTATAATGATTGTTAGAGTGATTCACCCTTTCGATGGACTAGTTTATACTCCTGAACTCGATCCTCAAGCATTCGCGCATTCCGGTCACAGTGGCCGTCGGTGCTGCCGAAAATATTGACGACCTCGTCGAAGGTAACACGCAGCTACTGCTATACCGAGGCATCGGAATCGCAGGAAGCACCGCAGAGTTACGGAACTATTTCCTGCTTTCTTGGATGAAAGTTTCGAATAATGGAGTGTGGTAAGGTACAGTTAGGAGACTATTGAAGTCTATGACCGATTCTTTCATTGCTTTGCAAAATCGTTCGTTTAAACTTTTCCATCGCTCAAATCGAGTACTTGACTCCTTTAGAAAAAGACGGGAAACGTTTTTGGTGATAGCAAAAACATTATTAGCAAAAAAATGCAAGCGTGGCGAAGTAAGATCTGCGGTTATATTGATTGTTAGAGTGATTCACCCTTTCGACGGACTAGTTTATACTCCTGAACTCGATCCTCAAGCATTCGCGCATTCCGGTCACAGTGGCCGTCGGTGCTGCTGAAAATATTGACGACCTCGTCGAAGGTAACACGCAGCTACTGCTATACCGAGGCATCGGAATCGCAGGAAGCACCGCTGAGTTACGGAACTAATTCCTGCTTTCTTGGATGAAAGTTTCGAATAATGGAATGTGGTAAGGTACAGTTAGGAAACTATTGAAGTCTATGACCCAATCTTTCATTGCTTTGCAAAATCGTTCGTTTAAACTTTTCCATCGCTCAAATCGAGTACTTGACTGCTTTAGAAAAAGACGGGAAACGTTTATGGTGATAGCAAAAATATTATTAGCAAAAAAATGCAAGTGTGGCGAAGTAAGATCTGCGGTTATATTGATTGTTAGAGTGATTCACCCTTTCGACGGACTAGTTTATACTCCTGAACTCGATCCTCAAGCATTCGCGCATTCCGGTCACAGTGGCCGTCGGTGCTGCCGAAAATATTGACGACCTCGTCGAAGGTAACACGCAGCTACTGCTATACCGAGGCATCGGAATCGCAGGAAGCACCGCAGAGTTACGGAACTATTTCCTGCTTTCTTGGATGAAAGTTTCGAATAATGGAGTGTGGTAAGGTACAGTTAGGAAACTATTGAAGTCTATGACCGATTCTTTCATTGCTTTGCAAAATCGTTCGTTTAAACTTTTCCATCGCTCAAATCGAGTACTTGACTCCTTTAGAAAAAGACGGGAAACGTTTTTGGTGATAGCAAAAACATTATTACCAAAAAAATGCAAGCGTGGCGAAGTAAGATCTGCGGTTATATTGATTGTTAGAGTGATTCACCCTTTCGACGGACTAGTTTATACTCCTGAACTCGATCCTCAAGCATTCGCGCATTCCGGTCACAGTGGCCGTCGGTGCTGCCGAAAATATTGACGACCTCGTCGAAGGTAACACGCAGCTACTGCTATACCGAGGCATCGGAATCGCAGGAAGCACCGCTGAGTTACGGAACTAATTCCTGCTTTCTTGGATGAAAGTTTCGAATAATAGAATGTGCTAAGGTACAGTTAGGAAACTATTGAAGTCTATGACCCATTCTTTCATTGCTTTGCAAAATCGTTCGTTTAAACTTTTCCATCGCTCAAATCGAGTACTTGACTGCTTTAGAAAAAGACGGGAAACGTTTATGGTGATAGCAAAAACATTATTAGCAAAAAAATGCAAGCGTGGCGAAGTAAGATCTGCGGTTATATTGATTGTTAGAGTGATTCACCCTTTCGACGGACTAGTTTATACTCCTGAACTCGATCCTCAAGCATTCGCGCATTCCGGTCACAGTGGCCGTCGGTGCTGCCAAAAATATTGACGACCTCGTCGAAGGTAACACGCAGCTACTGCTATACCGAGGCATCGGAATCGCAGGAAGCACCGCTGAGTTACGGAACTAATTCCTGCTTTCTTGGATGAAAGTTTCGGATAATGGAATGTGGTAAGGTACAGTTAGGAAACTATTGAAGTCTATGACCCATTCTTTCATTGCTTTGCAAAATCGTTCGTTTAAACTTTTCCATCGCTGAAATCGAGTACTTGACTGCTTTAGAAAAAGACGGGAAACGTTTATGGTGATAGCAAAAACATTATTAGCAAAAAAATGCAAGCGTGGCGAAGTAAGATCTGCGGTTATATTGATTGTTAGAGTGAGTCACCCTTTCGACGGACTAGTTTATACTCCTGAACTCGATCCTCAAGCATTCGCGCATTCCGGTCACAGTGGCCGTCGGTGCTGCCGAAAATATTGACGACCTCGTCGAAGGTAACACGCAGCTACTGCTATACCGAGGCATCGGAATCGCACGAAGCACCGCTGAGTTACGGAACTAATTCCTGCTTTCTTGGATGAAAGTTTCGAATAATGGAATGTGGTAAGGTACAGTTAGGAAACTATTGAAGTCTAAGACCCAATCTTTCATTGCTTTGCAAAATCGTTCGTTTAAACTTTTCCATCGCTCAAGTCGAGTACTTGACTGCTTTAGAAAAAGACGGGAAACGTTTATGGTGATAGCAAAAACATTATTAGCAAAAAAATGCAAGTGTGGCGAAGTAAGATCTGCGGTTATATTGATTGTTAGAGTGATTCATCCTTTCGACGGACTAGTTTATACTCCTGAACTCGATCCTCAAGCATTCGCGCATTCCGGTCACAGTGGCCGTCGGTGCTGCCGAAAATATTGACGACCTCGTCGAAGGTAACACGCAGCTACTGCTATACCGAGGCATCGGAATCGCACGAAGCACCGCTGAGTTACGGAACCAATTCCTGCTTTCTTGGATGAAAGTTTCGAATAATGGATTGTGGTAAGGTACAGTTAGGAAACTATTGAAGTCTATGACCCATTCTTTCATTGCTTTGCAAAATCGTTCGTTTAAACTTTTCCATCGCTCAAATCGAGTACTTGACTGCTTTAGAAAAAGACGGGAAACGTTTTTGGTGATAGCAAAAACATTTTTAGCAAAAAAATGCAAGCGTAGCGAAGTAAGATCTGCGGTTATATTGATTGTTAGAGTGATTCACCCTTTCGATGGACTAGTTTATACTCCTGAACTCGATCCTCAAGCATTCGCGCATTCCGGTCACAGTGGCCGTCGGTGCTGCCGAAAATATTGACGACCTCGTCGAAGGTAACACGCAGCTACTGCTATACCGAGGCATCGGAATCGCAGGAAGCACCGCAGAGTTACGGAACTATTTCCTGCTTTCTTGGATGAAAGTTTCGAATAATGGAGTGTGGTAAGGTACAGTTAGGAGACTATTGAAGTCTATGACCGATTCTTTCATTGCTTTGCAAAATCGTTCGTTTAAACTTTTCCATCGCTCAAATCGAGTACTTGACTCCTTTAGAAAAAGACGGGAAACGTTTTTGGTGATAGCAAAAACATTATTAGCAAAAAAATGCAAGCGTGGCGAAGTAAGATCTGCGGTTATATTGATTGTTAGAGTGATTCACCCTTTCGACGGACTAGTTTATACTCCTGAACTCGATCCTCAAGCATTCGCGCATTCCGGTCACAGTGGCCGTCGGTGCTGCCGAAAATATTGACGAACTCGTCGAAGGTAACACGCAGCTTCTGCTATACCGAGGCATCGGAATCGCAGGAAGCACCGCTGAGTTACGGAACTAATTCCTGCTTTCTTGGATGAAAGTTTCGAATAATCGAATGTTCTAAGGTACAGTTAGAAAACTATTGAAGTCTATGACCCATTCTTTCATTGCTTTGCAAAATCGGTCGTTTAAACTTTTCCATCGCTCAAATCGAGTACTTGACTGCTTTAGAAAAAGACGGGAAACGTTTATGGTGATAGCAAAAACATTATTAGCAAAAAAATGCAAGCGTGGCGAAGTAAGATCTGCGGTTATATAGATTGTTAGAGTGATTCACCCTTTCGACGGACTAGTTTATACTCCTGAACTCGATCCTCAAGCATTCGCGCATTCCGGTCACAGTGGCCGTCGGTGCTGCCGAAAATATTGACGACCTCGTCGAAGGTAACACGCAGCTACTGCTATACCGAGGCATCGGAATCGCAGGAAGCACCGCAGAGTTACGGAACTATTTCCTGCTTTCTTGGATGAAAGTTTCGAATAATGGAGTGTGGTAAGGTACAGTTAGGAAACTATTGAAGTCTATGACCCATTCTTTCATTGCTTTGCAAAATCGTTCGTTTAAACTTTTCCATCGCTCAAATCGAGTACTTGACTGCTTTAGAAAAAGACGGGAAACGTTTTTGGTGATAGCAAAAACATTATTAGCAAAAAAATGCAAGCGTGGCGAAGTAAGATCTGCGGTTATATTGATTGTTAGAGTGATTCACCCTTTCGACGGACTAGTTTATACTCCTGAACTCGATCCTCAAGCATTCGCGCATTCCGGTCACAGTGGCCGTCGGTGCTGCTGAAAATATTGACGACCTCGTCGAAGGTAACACGCAGCTACTGCTATACCGAGGCATCGGAATCGCAGGAAGCACCGCTGAGTTACGGAACTAATTCCTGCTTTCTTGGATGAAAGTTTCGAATAATGGAATGTGGTAAGGTACAGTTAGGAAACTATTGAAGTCTATGACCCAATCTTTCATTGCTTTGCAAAATCGTTCGTTTAAACTTTTCCATCGCTCAAATCGAGTACTTGACTGCTTTAGAAAAAGACGGGAAACGTTTATGGTGATAGCAAAAATATTATTAGCAAAAAAATGCAAGTGTGGCGAAGTAAGATCTGCGGTTATATTGATTGTTAGAGTGATTCACCCTTTCGACGGACTAGTTTATACTCCTGAACTCGATCCTCAAGCATTCGCGCATTCCGGTCACAGTGGCCGTCGGTGCTGCCGAAAATATTGACGACCTCGTCGAAGGTAACACGCAGCTACTGCTATACCGAGGCATCGGAATCGCAGGAAGCACCGCAGAGTTACGGAACTATTTCCTGCTTTCTTGGATGAAAGTTTCGAATAATGGAGTGTGGTAAGGTACAGTTAGGAAACTATTGAAGTCTATGACCGATTCTTTCATTGCTTTGCAAAATCGTTCGTTTAAACTTTTCCATCGCTCAAATCGAGTACTTGACTCCTTTAGAAAAAGACGGGAAACGTTTTTGGTGATAGCAAAAACATTATTACCAAAAAAATGCAAGCGTGGCGAAGTAAGATCTGCGGTTATATTGATTGTTAGAGTGATTCACCCTTTCGACGGACTAGTTTATACTCCTGAACTCGATCCTCAAGCATTCGCGCATTCCGGTCACAGTGGCCGTCGGTGCTGCCGAAAATATTGACGACCTCGTCGAAGGTAACACGCAGCTACTGCTATACCGAGGCATCGGAATCGCAGGAAGCACCGCTGAGTTACGGAACTAATTCCTGCTTTCTTGGATGAAAGTTTCGAATAATAGAATGTGCTAAGGTACAGTTAGGAAACTATTGAAGTCTATGACCCATTCTTTCATTGCTTTGCAAAATCGTTCGTTTAAACTTTTCCATCGCTCAAATCGAGTACTTGACTGCTTTAGAAAAAGACGGGAAACGTTTATGGTGATAGCAAAAACATTATTAGCAAAAAAATGCAAGCGTGGCGAAGTAAGATCTGCGGTTATATTGATTGTTAGAGTGATTCACCCTTTCGACGGACTAGTTTATACTCCTGAACTCGATCCTCAAGCATTCGCGCATTCCGGTCACAGTGGCCGTCGGTGCTGCCGAAAATATTGACGACCTCGACGAAGGTAACACGAAGCTACTGCTATACCGAGGCATCGGAATCGCAGGAAGCACCGCAGAGTTACGGAACTATTTCCTGCTTTCTTGGATGAAAGTTTCGAATAATGGAGTGTGGTAAGGTACAGTTAGGAAACTATTGAAGTCTATGACCCATTCTTTCATTGCTTTGCAAAATCGTTCGTTTAAACTTTTCCATCGCTCAAATCGAGTACTTGACTGCTTTAGAGAAAGACGGGAAACGTTTATGGTGATAGCAAAAACATTATTAGCAAAAAAATGCAAGCGTGGCGAAGTAAGATCTGCGGTTATATTGATTGTTAGAGTGATTCACCCTTTCGACGGACTAGTTTATACTCCTGAACTCGATCCTCAAGCATTCGCGCATTCCGGTCACAGTGGCCGTCGGTGCTGCCGAAAATATTGACGACCTCGACGAAGGTAACACGCAGCTACTGCTATACCGAGGCATCGGAATCGCACGAAGCACCGCTGAGTTACGGAAATAATTCCTGCTTTCTTGGATGAAAGTTTCGAATAATGGAATGTGGTAAGGTACAGTTAGGAAACCATTGAAGTCTATGACCCATTCTTTCATTGCTTTGCAAAATCGTTCGTTTAAACTTTTCCATCGCTCAAATCGAGTACTTCACTGCTTTAGAAAAAGACGGAAAACGTTTATGGTGATAGCAAAAACATTATTAGCAAAAAAATGCAAGCGTGGCGAAGTAAGATCTGCGGTTATATTGATTGTTAGAGTGATTCACCCTTTCGACGGACTAGTTTATACTCCTCAACTCGATCCTCAAGCATTCGCGCATTCCGGTCACAGTGGCCGTCGGTGCTGCCGAAAATATTGACGACCTCGACGAAGGTAACGCGCAGCTACTGCTATACCGAGGCATCGGAATCGCACGAAGCACCGCTGAGTTACGGAACTAATTCCTGCTTTCTTGGATGAAAGTTTCGAATAATGGAATGTGGTAAGGTACAGTTAGGAAACTATTGAAGTCTATGACCCAATCTTTCATTGCTTTGCAAAATCGATCGTTTAAACTTTTCCATCGCTCAAATCGAGTACTTGACTGCTTTAGAAAAAGACGGGAAACGTTTATGGTGATAGCAAAAACATTATTAGCAAAAAAATGCAAGTGTGGCGAAGTAAGATCTGCGGTTATATTGATTGTTAGAGTGATTCACCCTTTCGACGGACTAGTTTATACTCCTGAACTCGATCCTCAAGCATTCGCGCATTCCGGTCACAGTGGCCGTCGGTGCTGCCGAAAATATTGACGACCTCGACGAAGGTAACACTCAGCTACTGCTATACCGAGGCGTCGGAATCGCACGAAGCACCGCTGAGTTACGGAACTAATTCCTGCTTTCTTGGATGAAAGTTTCGAATAATGGAATGTGGTAAGGTACAGTTAGGAAACTATTGAAGTCTATGACCCATTCTTTCATTGCTTTGCAAAATCGTTCGTTTAAACTTTTCCATCGCTCAAATCGAGTACTTCACTGCTTTAGAAAAAGACGGAAAACGTTTATGGTGATAGCAAAAACATTATTAGCAAAAAAATGCAAGCGTGGCGAAGTAAGATCTGCGGTTATATTGATTGTTAGAGTGATTCACCCTTTCGACGGACTAGTTTATACTCCTCAACTCGATCCTCAAGAATTCGCGCATTCCGGTCACAGTGGCCGTCGGTGCTGCCGAAAATATTGACGACCTCGTCGAAGGTAACACGCAGCTACTGCTATACCGAGGCATCGGAATCGCACGAAGCACCGCTGAGTTACGGAACTAATTCCTGCTTTCTTGGATGAAAGTTTCGAATAATGGAATGTGGTAAGGTACAGTTAGGAAACTATTGAAGTCTATGACCCAATCTTTCATTGCTTTGCAAAATCGTTCGTTTAAACTTTTCCATCGCTCAAATCGAGTACTTGACTGCTTTAGAAAAAGACGGGAAACGTTTATGGTGATAGCAAAAACATTATTAGCAAAAAAATGCAAGTGTGGCGAAGTAAGATCTGCGGTTATATTGATTGTTAGAGTGATTCATCCTTTCGACGGACTAGTTTATACTCCTGAACTCGATCCTCAAGCATTCGCGCATTCCGGTCACAGTGGCCGTCGGTGCTGCCGAAAATATTGACGACCTCGTCGAAGGTAACACGCAGCTACTGCTATACCGAGGCATCGGAATCGCACGAAGCACCGCTGAGTTACGGAACCAATTCCTGCTTTCTTGGATGAAAGTTTCGAATAATGGATTGTGGTAAGGTACAGTTAGGAAACTATTGAAGTCTATGACCCATTCTTTCATTGCTTTGCAAAATCGTTCGTTTAAACTTTTCCATCGCTCAAATCGAGTACTTGACTGCTTTAGAAAAAGACGGGAAACGTTTTTGGTGATAGCAAAAACATTTTTAGCAAAAAAATGCAAGCGTAGCGAAGTAAGATCTGCGGTTATATTGATTGTTAGAGTGATTCACCCTTTCGATGGACTAGTTTATACTCCTGAACTCGATCCTCAAGCATTCGCGCATTCCGGTCACAGTGGCCGTCGGTGCTGCCGAAAATATTGACGACCTCGTCGAAGGTAACACGCAGCTACTGCTATACCGAGGCATCGGAATCGCAGGAAGCACCGCAGAGTTACGGAACTATTTCCTGCTTTCTTGGATGAAAGTTTCGAATAATGGAGTGTGGTAAGGTACAGTTAGGAGACTATTGAAGTCTATGACCGATTCTTTCATTGCTTTGCAAAATCGTTCGTTTAAACTTTTCCATCGCTCAAATCGAGTACTTGACTCCTTTAGAAAAAGACGGGAAACGTTTTTGGTGATAGCAAAAACATTATTAGCAAAAAAATGCAAGCGTGGCGAAGTAAGATCTGCGGTTATATTGATTGTTAGAGTGATTCACCCTTTCGACGGACTAGTTTATACTCC
The DNA here is from genome assembly GCF_052857255.1 of Amblyomma americanum. Lineage (NCBI taxonomy): Eukaryota > Metazoa > Arthropoda > Arachnida > Ixodida > Ixodidae > Amblyomma > Amblyomma americanum. Next base: position 207,424,803 of record NC_135498.1, read on the forward strand.
TGAACTCGATCCTCAAGCATTCGCGCATTCCGGTCACAGTGGCCGTCGGTGCTGCCGAAAATATTGACGACCTCGTCGAAGGTAACACGCAGCTTCTGCTATACCGAGGCATCGGAATCGCAGGAAGCACCGCTGAGTTACGGAACTAATTCCTGCTTTCTTGGATGAAAGTTTCGAATAATCGAATGTTCTAAGGTACAGTTAGAAAACTATTGAAGTCTATGACCCATTCTTTCATTGCTTTGCAAAATCGTTCGTTTAAACTTTTCCATCGCTCAAATCGAGTACTTGACTGCTTTAGAAAAAGACGGGAAACGTTTATGGTGATAGCAAAAACATTATTAGCAAAAAAATGCAAGCGTGGCGAAGTAAGATCTGCGGTTATATAGATTGTTAGAGTGATTCACCCTTTCGACGGACTAGTTTATACTCCTGAACTCGATCCTCAAGCATTCGCGCATTCCGGTCACAGTGGCCGTCGGTGCTGCCGAAAATATTGACGACCTCGTCGAAGGTAACACGCAGCTACTGCTATACCGAGGCATCGGAATCGCAGGAAGCACCGCAGAGTTACGGAACTATTTCCTGCTTTCTTGGATGAAAGTTTCGAATAATGGAGTGTGGTAAGGTACAGTTAGGAAACTATTGAAGTCTATGACCCATTCTTTCATTGCTTTGCAAAATCGTTCGTTTAAACTTTTCTCTCGCTCAAATCGAGTACTTGACTGCTTTAGAAAAAGACGGGAAACGTTTATGGTGATAGCAAGAACATTATTAGCAAAAAAATGCAAGCGTGGCGAAGTAAGATCTGCGGTTATATAGATTGTTAGAGTGATTCACCCTTTCGACGGACTAGTTTATACTCCTGAACTCGATCCTCAAGCATTCGCGCATTCCGGTCACAGTGGCCGTCGGTGCTGCCAAAAATATTGACGACCTCGTCGAAGGTAACACGCAGCTACTGCTATACCGAGGCATCGGAATCGCAGGAAGCACCGCTGAGTTACGGAACTAATTCCTGCTTTCTTGGATGAAAGTTTCGAATAATGGAATGTGGTAAGGTACAGTTAGGAAACTATTGAAGTCTATGACCCAATCTTTCATTGCTTTGCAAAATCGTTCGTTTAAACTTTTCCATCGCTCAAATCGAGTACTTGACTGCTTTAGAAAAAGACGGGAAACGTTTATGGTGATAGCAAAAACATTATTAGCAAAAAAATGCAAGTGTGGCGAAGTAAGATCTGCGGTTATATTGATTGTTAGAGTGATTCATCCTTTCGACGGACTAGTTTATACTCCTGAACTCGATCCTCAAGCATTCGCGCATTCCGGTCACAGTGGCCGTCGGTGCTGCCGAAAATATTGACGACCTCGTCGAAGGTAACACGCAGCTACTGCTATACCGAGGCATCGGAATCGCACGAAGCACCGCTGAGTTACGGAACCAATTCCTGCTTTCTTGGATGAAAGTTTCGAATAATGGATTGTGGTAAGGTACAGTTAGGAAACTATTGAAGTCTATGACCCATTCTTTCATTGCTTTGCAAAATCGTTCGTTTAAACTTTTCCATCGCTCAAATCGAGTACTTGACTGCTTTAGAAAAAGACAGGAAACGTTTTTGGTGATAGCAAAAACATTTTTAGCAAAAAAATGCAAGCGTAGCGAAGTAAGATCTGCGGTTATATTGATTGTTAGAGTGATTCACCCTTTCGATGGACTAGTTTATACTCCTGAACTCGATCCTCAAGCATTCGCGCATTCCGGTCACAGTGGCCGTCGGTGCTGCCGAAAATATTGACGACCTCGTCGAAGGTAACACGCAGCTACTGCTATACCGAGGCATCGGAATCGCAGGAAGCACCGCAGAGTTACGGAACTATTTCCTGCTTTCTTGGATGAAAGTTTAGAATAATGGAGTGTGGTAAGGTACAGTTAGGAGACTATTGAAGTCTATGACAGATTCTTTCATTGCTTTGCAAAATCGTTCGTTTAAACTTTTCCATCGCTCAAATCGAGTACTTGACTCCTTTAGAAAAAGACGGGAAACGTTTTTGGTGATAGCAAAAACATTATTAGCAAAAAAATGCAAGCGTGGCGAAGTAAGATCTGCGGTTATATTGATTGTTAGAGTGATTCACCCTTTCGACGGACTAGTTTATACTCCTGAACTCGATCCTCAAGCATTCGCGCATTCCGGTCACAGTGGCCGTCGGTGCTGCCGAAAATATTGACGACCTCGTCGAAGGTAACACGCAGCTTCTGCTATACCGAGGCATCGGAATCGCAGGAAGCACCGCTGAGTTACGGAACTAATTCCTGCTTTCTTGGATGAAAGTTTCGAATAATCGAATGTTCTAAGGTACAGTTAGAAAACTATTGAAGTCTATGACCCATTCTTTCATTGCTTTGCAAAATCGGTCGTTTAAACTTTTCCATCGCTCAAATCGAGTACTTGACTGCTTTAGAAAAAGACGGGAAACGTTTATGGTGATAGCAAAAACATTATTAGCAAAAAAATGCAAGCGTGGCGAAGTAAGATCTGCGGTTATATAGATTGTTAGAGTGATTCACCCTTTCGACGGACTAGTTTATACTCCTGAACTCGATCCTCAAGCATTCGCGCATTCCGGTCACAGTGGCCGTCGGTGCTGCCGAAAATATTGACGACCTCGTCGAAGGTAACACGCAGCTACTGCTATACCGAGGCATCGGAATCGCAGGAAGCACGGGAGAGTTACGGAACTATTTCCTGCTTTCTTGGATGAAAGTTTCGAATAATGGAGTGTGGTAAGGTACAGTTAGGAAACTATTGAAGTCTATGACCCATTCTTTCATTGCTTTGCAAAATCGTTCGTTTAAACTTTTCTCTCGCTTAAATCGAGTACTTGACTGCTTTAGAAAAAGACGGGAAACGTTTATGGTGATAGCAAGAACATTATTAGCAAAAAAATGCAAGCGTGGCGAAGTAAGATCTGCGGTTATATTGATTGTTAGAGTGATTCACCCTTTCGACGGACTAGTTTATACTCCTGAACTCGATCCTCAAGCATTCGCGCATTCCGGTCACAGTGGCCGTCGGTGCTGCCAAAAATATTGACGACCTCGTCGAAGGTAACACGCAGCTACTGCTATACCGAGGCATCGGAATCGCAGGAAGCACCGCTGAGTTACGGAACTAATTCCTGCTTTCTTGGATGAAAGTTTCGGATAATGGAATGTGGTAAGGTACAGTTAGGAAACTATTGAAGTCTATGACCCATTCTTTCATTGCTTTGCAAAATCGTTCGTTTAAACTTTTCCATCGCTGAAATCGAGTACTTGACTGCTTTAGAAAAAGACGGGAAACGTTTATGGTGATAGCAAAAACATTATTAGCAAAAAAATGCAAGCGCGGCGAAGTAAGATCTGCGGTTATATTGATTGTTAGAGTGAGTCACCCTTTCGACGGACTAGTTTATACTCCTGAACTCGATCCTCAAGCATTCGCGCATTCCGGTCACAGTGGCCGTCGGTGCTGCCGAAAATATTGACGACCTCGTCGAAGGTAACACGCAGCTACTGCTATACCGAGGCATCGGAATCGCACGAAGCACCGCTGAGTTACGGAACTAATTCCTGCTTTCTTGGATGAAAGTTTCGAATAATGGAATGTGGTAAGGTACAGTTAGGAAACTATTGAAGTCTATGACCCAATCTTTCATTGCTTTGCAAAATCGTTCGTTTAAACTTTTCCATCGCTCAAATCGAGTACTTGACTGCTTTAGAAAAAGACGGGAAACGTTTATGGTGATAGCAAAAACATTATTAGCAAAAAAATGCAAGCGTGGCGAAGTAAGATCTGCGGTTATATTGATTGTTAGAGTGATTCACCCTTTCGACTAGTTTATACTCCTCAACTCGATCCTCAAGAATTCGCGCATTCCGGTCACAGTGGCCGTCGGTGCTGCCGAAAATATTGACGACCTCGTCGAAGGTAACACGCAGCTACTGCTATACCGAGGCATCGGAATCGCACGAAGCACCGCTGAGTTACGGAACTAATTCCTGCTTTCTTGGATGAAAGTTTCGAATAATTGAATGTGGTAAGGTACAGTTAGGAAACTATTGAAGTCTATGACCCAATCTTTCATTGCTTTGCAAAATCGTTCGTTTAAACTTTTCCATCGCTCAAATCGAGTACTTGACTGCTTTAGAAAAAAACGGGAAACGTTTATGGTGATAGCAAAAACATTATTAGCAAAAAAATGCAAGTGTGGCGAAGTAAGATCTGCGGTTATATTGATTGTTAGAGTGATTCATCCTTTCGATGGACTAGTTTATACTCCTGAACTCGATCCTCAAGCATTCGCGCATTCCGGTCACAGTGGCCGTCGGTGCTGCCGAAAATATTGACGACCTCGTCGAAGGTAACACGCAGCTACTGCTATACCGAGGCATCGGAATCGCACGAAGCACCGCTGAGTTACGGAACCAATTCCTGCTTTCTTGGATGAAAGTTTCGAATAATGGATTGTGGTAAGGTACAGTTAGGAAACTATTGAAGTCTATGACCCATTCTTTCATTGCTTTGCAAAATCGTTCGTTTAAGGGCACAGGGTAAGGTAAAATTAGAAAAAAATCGTTTTTTTTTTCTTTTGGAATTTTAGAAGTTCAATTCTTTCTACACATGTTCCATGATCGCACTTTCCTCAGAAAGCCATATTTACGGCTGAAAAACGCTTTTTCCGAAACCAAGTAGTGAGCGGCCACGCCCCCTTTCAGGATTAACGTCAATTTTTTCAACCAAAAAGTCCACCACCTGATTTCAAAACTTGTCTAAAATCAGCTACATATAAAACATTGTCTGGCAACTATTGTACAGCTCCTCTTTTTTAGCCAAGACAATCCTGAGACGCTTTGCACGTTTTTTCCACGTTTCTGCAACCTTCATGCAGCTGCGTCCGAGTGCTATCCCTTTCGATCAGTATTGTAAATTGTGCCGGTGTTGGTTGCTGCTGATAAGTTGAGATGCCCAGGGCAAAGAAGGCTGGATGAAATGCGAAAGGCCGTTTGGGCAACCTTCTTCCACTTATCGGCCACAGACGATGACCCATGCCATGGACTTTGCCCAAAGGGACCTGATACGTGGTGTGCCTTCAACAGAAGTCAGTCAGAGGGCAAGCCATTTTTCCACAAGGAGAGTTTGCCTGCATCTGTCTTGGAGGCTATCAAACCCATTTATAGGGAGCTATCGAAGGCTGAGCTCCTAGAGAAGTGCCTGCATGGGCGAACTCAAAATGCAAATGAGTCGTTCAACCATGTTGTTTGGGAACGCGCGCCAAAGAATGTGTTTGTTAGGCTTCGGACCCTACGGATGGCAACACTGGTTGCTTTTCTTTCATTTAATGATGGTAGCATCGCACGGGCCAACGTTTTGAAGGCGTGTGGATTGAACCCAGGGAGCAACACCATCAAGTGGCTGAGGGAAGCTGACCATAAGCGGATGTACTTTGCGGACCGAGCAACACGGCAGCTTACAAAAGAGGCCCGACAGTCAAAACGACAAGCCGAAAAGCGAAAAAATGACGGCGACAGTGACTACGAAGCAGGGGGCTATTAAACCAATTACAATGGAGGCGTTTCTGCGAATAAAAAATGGTTTTTCACATCTTTTTTCTCTTTACGCTCTATTATCTCAAAACAGTGTTTTTTCTTACAAAGGTACCATTATTTCCAATGCCTTTCAAGACAGACGGCTGATTTTTTTTGCAATCATCTACATAAGTGTTGCCAACTACTGAACTAGAATTAAGCAATTTCACTGAGCAGTTATTCTGTTATGAATTTTGAAATGCGCAAAGAAAGGCCAGATTTGTGTACTACCGGAAAAAATTTTATTAAAAATCGAATTTTCAACACATTTCAAATATTCTAATTCAGTAAAAAGAGCACAAAATTTGGCAAACAATGATATATGTATTATTAGGCTACTGTTATTAGTTAGTGAGAAACATGTACCTCAACATGGCCTAAAATGCATGGGAAGTATAGGGCTTACCCTGTGCCCTTAAACTTTTCCATCGCTCAAATCGAGTACTTCACTGCTTTAGAAAAAGACGGGAAACGTTTTTGGTGATAGCAAAAACATTTTTAGCAAAAAAATGCAAGCGTAGCGAAGTAAGATCTGCGGTTATATTGATTGTTAGAGTGATTCACCCTTTCGACGGACTAGTTTATACTCCTGAACTCGATCCTCAAGCATTCGCGCATTCCGGTCACAGTGGCCGTCGGTGCTGCCGAAAATATTGACGACCTCGTCGAAGGTAACACGCAGCTTCTGCTATACCGAGGCATCGGAATCGCAGGAAGCACCGCTGAGTTACGGAACTAATTCCTGCTTTCTTGGATGAAAGTTTCGAATAATGGAATGTGGTAAGGTACAGTTAGGAAACTATTGAAGTCTATGACCCATTCTTTCATTGCTTTGCAAAATCGTTCGTTTAAACTTTTCCATCGCTCAAATCGAGTACTTGACTGCTTTAGAAAAAGACGGGAAACGTTTATGGTGATAGCAAAAACATTATTAGCAAAAAAATGCAAGCGTGGCGAAGTAAGATCTGCGGTTATATTGATTGTTAGAGTGATTCACCCTTTCGACGGACTAGTTTATACTCCTGAACTCGATCCTCAAGCATTCGCGCATTCCGGTCACAGTGGCCGTCGGTGCTGCCGAAAATATTGACGACCTCGTCGAAGGTAACACGCAGCTACTGCTATACCGAGGCATCGGAATCGCAGGAAGCACCGCAGAGTTACGGAACTATTTCCTGCTTTCTTGGATGAAAGTTTCGAATAATGGAGTGTGGTAAGGTACAGTTAGGAAACTATTGAAGTCTATGACCCATTCTTTCATTGCTTTGCAAAATCGTTCGTTTAAACTTTTCCATCGCTCAAATCGAGTACTTGACTGCTTTAGAAAAAGACGGGAAACGTTTATGGTGATAGCAAAAACATTATTAGCAAAAAAATGCAAGCGTGGCGAAGTAAGATCTGCGGTTATATTGATTGTTAGAGTGATTCACCCTTTCGACGGACTAGTTTATACTCCTGAACTCGATCCTCAAGCATTCGCGCATTCCGGTCACAGTGGCCGTCGGTGCTGCCAAAAATATTGACGACCTCGTCGAAGGTAACACGCAGCTACTGCTATACCGAGGCATCGGAATCGCAGGAAGCACCGCTGAGTTACGGAACTAATTCCTGCTTTCTTGGATGAAAGTTTCGGATAATGGAATGTGGTAAGGTACAGTTAGGAAACTATTGAAGTCTATGACCCATTCTTTCATTGCTTTGCAAAATCGTTCGTTTAAACTTTTCCATCGCTCAAATCGAGTACTTGACTGCTTTAGAAAAAGACGGGAAACGTTTATGGTGATAGCAAAACATTATTAGCAAAAAAATGCAAGCGTGGCGAAGTAAGATCTGCGGTTATATTGATTGTTAGAGTGATTCACCCTTTCGACGGACTAGTTTATACTCCTGAAGTCGATCCTCAAGCATTCGCGCATTCCGGTCACAGTGGCCGTCGGTGCTGCCGAAAATATTGACGACCTCGACGAAGGTAACACGCAGCTACTGCTATACCGAGGCATCGGAATCGCACGAAGCACCGCTGAGTTACGGAACTAATTCCTGCTTTCTTGGATGAAAGTTTCGAATAATTGAATGTGGTAAGGTACAGTTAGGAAACTATTGAAGTCTATGACCCAATCTTTCATTGCTTTGCAAAATCGTTCGTTTAAACTTTTCCATCGCTCAAATCGAGTACTTGACTGCTTTAGAAAAAAACGGGAAACGTTTATGGTGATAGCAAAAACATTATTAGCAAAAAAATGCAAGTGTGGCGAAGTAAGATCTGCGGTTATATTGATTGTTAGAGTGATTCATCCTTTCGATGGACTAGTTTATACTCCTGAACTCGATCCTCAAGCATTCGCGCATTCCGGTCACAGTGGCCGTCGGTGCTGCCGAAAATATTGACGACCTCGTCGAAGGTAACACGCAGCTACTGCTATACCGAGGCATCGGAATCGCACGAAGCACCGCTGAGTTACGGAACCAATTCCTGCTTTCTTGGATGAAAGTTTCGAATAATGGATTGTGGTAAGGTACAGTTAGGAAACTATTGAAGTCTATGACCCATTCTTTCATTGCTTTGCAAAATCGTTCGTTTAAGGGCACAGGGTAAGGTAAAATTAGAAAAAAATCGTTTTTTTTTTCTTTTGGAATTTTAGAAGTTCAATTCTTTCTACACATGTTCCATGATCGCACTTTCCTCAGAAAGCCATATTTACGGCTGAAAAACGCTTTTTCCGAAACCAAGTAGTGAGCGGCCACGCCCCCTTTCAGGATTAACGTCAATTTTTTCAACCAAAAAGTCCACCACCTGATTTCAAAACTTGTCTAAAATCAGCTACATATAAAACATTGTCTGGCAACTATTGTACAGCTCCTCTTTTTTAGCCAAGACAATCCTGAGACGCTTTGCACGTTTTTTCCACGTTTCTGCAACCTTCATGCAGCTGCGTCCGAGTGCTATCCCTTTCGATCAGTATTGTAAATTGTGCCGGTGTTGGTTGCTGCTGATAAGTTGAGATGCCCAGGGCAAAGAAGGCTGGATGAAATGCGAAAGGCCGTTTGGGCAACCTTCTTCCACTTATCGGCCACAGACGATGACCCATGCCATGGACTTTGCCCAAAGGGACCTGATACGTGGTGTGCCTTCAACAGAAGTCAGTCAGAGGGCAAGCCATTTTTCCACAAGGAGAGTTTGCCTGCATCTGTCTTGGAGGCTATCAAACCCATTTATAGGGAGCTATCGAAGGCTGAGCTCCTAGAGAAGTGCCTGCATGGGCGAACTCAAAATGCAAATGAGTCGTTCAACCATGTTGTTTGGGAACGCGCGCCAAAGAATGTGTTTGTTAGGCTTCGGACCCTACGGATGGCAACACTGGTTGCTTTTCTTTCATTTAATGATGGTAGCATCGCACGGGCCAACGTTTTGAAGGCGTGTGGATTGAACCCAGGGAGCAACACCATCAAGTGGCTGAGGGAAGCTGACCATAAGCGGATGTACTTTGCGGACCGAGCAACACGGCAGCTTACAAAAGAGGCCCGACAGTCAAAACGACAAGCCGAAAAGCGAAAAAATGACGGCGACAGTGACTACGAAGCAGGGGGCTATTAAACCAATTACAATGGAGGCGTTTCTGCGAATAAAAAATGGTTTTTCACATCTTTTTTCTCTTTACGCTCTATTATCTCAAAACAGTGTTTTTTCTTACAAAGGTACCATTATTTCCAATGCCTTTCAAGACAGACGGCTGATTTTTTTTTGCAATCATCTACATAAGTGTTGCCAACTACTGAACTAGAATTAAGCAATTTCACTGAGCAGTTATTCTGTTATGAATTTTGAAATGCGCAAAGAAAGGCCAGATTTGTGTACTACCGGAAAAAATTTTATTAAAAATCGAATTTTCAACACATTTCAAATATTCTAATTCAGTAAAAAGAGCACAAAATTTGGCAAACAATGATATATGTATTATTAGGCTACTGTTATTAGTTAGTGAGAAACATGTACCTCAACATGGCCTAAAATGCATGGGAAGTATAGGGCTTACACTGTGCCCTTAAACTTTTCCATCGCTCAAATCGAGTACTTGACTGCTTTAGAAAAAGACGGGAAACGTTTTTGGTGATAGCAAAAACATTATTAGCAAAAAAATGCAAGCGTGGCGAAGTAAGATCTGCGGTTATATTGATTGTTAGAGTGATTCACCCTTTCGACGGACTAGTTTATACTCCTGAACTCGATCCTCAAGCATTCGCGCATTCCGGTCACAGTGGCCGTCGGTGCTGCCAAAAATATTGACGACCTCGTCGAAGGTAACACGCAGCTACTGCTATACCGAGGCATCGGAATCGCAGGAAGCACCGCTGAGTTACGGAACTAATTCCTGCTTTCTTGGATGAAAGTTTCGGATAATGGAATGTGGTAAGGTACAGTTAGGAAACTATTGAAGTCTATGACCCATTCTTTCATTGCTTTGCAAAATCGTTCGTTTAAACTTTTCCATCACTCAAATCGAGTACTTGACTGCTTTAGAAAAAGACGGGAAACGTTTATGGTGATAGCAAAAACATTATTAGCAAAAAAATGCAAGCGTGGCGAAGTAAGATCTGCGGTTATATTGATTGTTAGAGTGATTCACCCTTTCGACGGACTAGTTTATACTCCTGAACTCGATCCTCAAGCATTCGCGCATTCCGGTCACAGTGGCCGTCGGTGCTGCCGAAAATATTGACGACCTCGTCGAAGGTAACACGCAGCTACTGCTATAAAGAGGCATCGGAATCGCAGGAAACACCGCAGAGTTACGGAACTAATTCCTGCTTTCTTGGATGAAAGTTTCGAATAATGGAGTGTGGTAAGGTACAGTTAGGAAACTATTGAAGTCTATGACCCATTCTTTCATTGCTTTGCAAAATCGTTCGTTTAAACTTTTCCATCGCTCAAATCGAGTACTTGACTGCTTTAGAAAAAGACGGGAAACGTTTATGGTGATAGCAAAACATTATTAGCAAAAAAATGCAAGCGTGGCGAAGTAAGATCTGCGGATATATTGATTGTTAGAGTGATTCACCCTTTCGACGGACTAGTTTATACTCCTGAAGTCGATCCTCAAGCATTCGCGCATTCCGGTCACAGTGGCCGTCGTTGCTGCCGAAAATATTGACGACCTCGACGAAGGTAACACGCAGCTACTGCTATACCGAGGCATCGGAATCGCACGAAGCACCGCTGAGTTACGGAACTAATTCCTGCTTTCTTGGATGAAAGTTTCGAATAATGGAATGTGGTAAGGTACAGTTAGGAAACTATTGAAGTCTATGACCCAATCTTTCATTGCTTTGCAAAATCGTTCGTTTAAACTTTTCCATCGCTCAAATCGAGTACTTGACTGCTTTAGAAAAAGACGGGAAACGTTTATGGTGATAGCAAAAATATTATTAGCAAAAAAATGCAAGTGTGGCGAAGTAAGATCTGCGGTTATATTGATTGTTAGAGTGATTCACCCTTTCGACGGACTAGTTTATACTCCTGAACTCGATCCTCAAGCATTCGCGCATTCCGGTCACAGTGGCCGTCGGTGCTGCCGAAAATATTGACGACCTCGTCGAAGGTAACACGCAGCTACTGCTATACCGAGGCATCGGAATCGCACGAAGCACCGCTGAGTTACGGAACTAATTCCTGCTTTCTTGGATGAAAGTTTCGAATAATGGATTGTGGTAAGGTACAGTTAGGAAACTATTGAAGTCTATGACCCATTCTTTCATTGCTTTGCAAAATCGTTCGTTTAAACTTTTCCATCGCTCAAATCGAGTACTTGACTGCTTTAGAAAAAGACGGGAAACGTTTATGGTGATAGCAAAAACATTATTAGCAAAAAAATGCAAGCGTGGCGAAGTAAGATCTGCGGTTATATTGATTGTTAGAGTGATTCACCCTTTCGACGTACTAGTTTATACTCCTGAACTCTATCCTCAAGCATTCGCGCATTCCGGTCACAGTGGCCGTCGGTGCTGCTGAAAATATTGACGACCTCGTCGAAGGTAACACGCAGCTACTGCTATACCGAGGCATCGGAATCGCAGGAAGCACCGCTGAGTTACGGAACTAATTCCTGCTTTCTTGGATGAAAGTTTCGAATAATGGAATGTGGTAAGGTACAGTTAGGAAACTACTGAAGTCTATGACCCAATCTTTCATTGCTTTGCAAAATCGTTCGTTTAAACTTTTCCATCGCTCAAATCGAGTACTTGACTGCTTTAGAAAAAGACGGGAAACGTTTATGGTGATAGCAAAAATATTATTAGCAAAAAAATGCTAGTGTGGCGAAGTAAGATCTGCGGTTATATTGATTGTTAGAGTGATTCACCCTTTCGACGGACTAGTTTATACTCCTGAACTCGATCCTCAAGCATTCGCGCATTCCGGTCACAGTGGCCGTCGGTGCTGCCGAAAATATTGACGACCTCGTCGAAGGTAACACGCAGCTACTGCTATAAAGAGGCATCGGAATCGCAGGAAACACCGCAGAGTTACGGAACTAATTCCTGCTTTCTTGGATGAAAGTTTCGAATAATGGAGTGTGGTAAGGTACAGTTAGGAAACTATTGAAGTCTATGACCCATTCTTTCATTGCTTTGCAAAATCGTTCGTTTAAACTTTTCCATCGCTCAAATCGAGTACTTGACTGCTTTAGAAAAAGACGGGAAACGTTTATGGTGATAGCAAAACATTATTAGCAAAAAAATGCAAGCGTGGCGAAGTAAGATCTGCGGTTATATTGATTGTTAGAGTGATTCACCCTTTCGACGGACTAGTTTATACTCCTGAAGTCGATCCTCAAGCATTCGCGCATTCCGGTCACAGTGGCCGTCGGTGCTGCCGAAAATATTGACGACCTCGACGAAGGTAACACGCAGCTACTGCTATACCGAGGCATCGGAATCGCACGAAGCACCGCTGAGTTACGGAACTAATTCCTGCTTTCTTGGATGAAAGTTTCGAATAATGGAATGTGGTAAGGTACAGTTAGGAAACTATTGAAGTCTATGACCCAATCTTTCATTGCTTTGCAAAATCGTTCGTTTAAACTTTTCCATCGCTCAAATCGAGTACTTGACTGCTTTAGAAAAAGACGGGAAACGTTTATGGTGATAGCAAAAATATTATTAGCAAAAAAATGCAAGTGTGGCGAAGTAAGATCTGCGGTTATATTGATTGTTAGAGTGATTCACCCTTTCGACGGACTAGTTTATACTCCTGAACTCGATCCTCAAGCATTCGCGCATTCCGGTCACAGTGGCCGTCGGTGCTGCCGAAAATATTGACGACCTCGTCGAAGGTAACACGCAGCTACTGCTATACCGAGGCATCGGAATCGCACGAAGCACCGCTGAGTTATGGAACTAATTCCTGCTTTCTTGGATGAAAGTTTCGAATAATGGATTGTGGTAAGGTACAGTTAGGAAACTATTGAAGTCTATGACCCATTCTTTCATTGCTTTGCAAAATCGTTCGTTTAAACTTTTCCATCGCTCAAATCGAGTACTTGACTGCTTTAGAAAAAGACGGGAAACGTTTATGGTGATAGCAAAAACATTATTAGCAAAAAAATGCAAGCGTGGCGAAGTAAGATCTGCGGTTATATTGATTGTTAGAGTGATTCACCCTTTCGACGTACTAGTTTATACTCCTGAACTCGATCCTCAAGCATTCGCGCATTCCGGTCACAGTGGCCGTCGGTGCTGCTGAAAATATTGACGACCTCGTCGAAGGTAACACGCAGCTACTGCTATACCGAGGCATCGGAATCGCAGGAAGCACCGCTGAGTTACGGAACTAATTCCTGCTTTCTTGGATGAAAGTTTCGAATAATGGAATGTGGTAAGGTACAGTTAGGAAACTACTGAAGTCTATGACCCAATCTTTCATTGCTTTGCAAAATCGTTCGTTTAAACTTTTCCATCGCTCAAATCGAGTACTTGACTGCTTTAGAAAAAGACGGGAAACGTTTATGGTGATAGCAAAAATATTATTAGCAAAAACATGCTAGTGTGGCGAAGTAAGATCTGCGGTTATATTGATTGTTAGAGTGATTCACCCTTTCGACGGACTAGTTTATACTCCTGAACTCGATCCTCAAGCATTCGCGCATTCCGGTCACAGTGGCCGTCGGTGCTGCCGAAAATATTGACGACCTCGTCGAAGGTAACACGCAGCTACTGCTATACCGAGGCATCGGAATCGCACGAAGCACCGCTGAGTTACGGAACTAATTCCTGCTTTCTTGGATGAAAGTTTCGAATAATGGATTGTGGTAAGGTACAGTTAGGAAACTATTGAAGTCTATGACCCATTCTTTCATTGCTTTGCAAAATCGTTCGTTTAAACTTTTCCATCGCTCAAATCGAGTACTTGACTGCTTTAGAAAAAGACGGGAAACGTTTTTGGTAATAGCAAAAACATTATTAGCAAAAAAATGCAAGCGTGGCGAAGTAAGATCTGCGGTTATATTGATTGTTAGAGTGATTCACCCTTTCGACGGACTAGTTTATACTCCTGAACTCGATCCTCAAGCATTCGCGCATTCCGGTCACAGTGGCCGCCGGTGCTGCCGAAAATATTGACGACCTCGTCGAAGGTAACACGCAGCTACTGCTATACCGAGGCATCGGAATCGCACGAAGCACCGCTGAGTTACGGAACTAATTCCTGCTTTCTTGGATGAAAGTTTCGAATAATGGATTGTGGTAAGGTACAGTTAGGAAACTATTGAAGTCTATGACCCATTCTTTCATTGCTTTGCAAAATCGTTCGTTTAAACTTTTCCATCGCTCAAATCGAGTACTTGACGGCTTTAGAAAAAGACGGGAAACGTTTTTGGTGATAGCAAAAACATTTTTAGCAAAAAAATGCAAGCGTAGCGAAGTAAGATCTGCGGTTATATTGATTGTTAGAGTGATTCACCCTTTCGATGGACTAGTTTATACTCCTGAACTCGATCCTCAAGCATTCGCGCATTCCGGTCACAGTGGCCGTCGGTGCTGCCGAAAATTTTGACGACCTCGTCGATGGTAACACGCAGCTACTGCTATACCGAGGCATCGGAATCGCAGGAAGCACCGCAGAGTTACGGAACTATTTCCTGCTTTCTTGGATGAAAGTTTCGAATAATAGAATGTGCTAAGGTACAGTTAGGAAACTATTGAAGTCTATGACCGATTCTTTCATTGCTTTGCAAAATCGTTCGTTTAAACTTTTCCATCGCTCAAATCGAGTACATGACTCCTTTAGAAAAAGACGGGAAACGTTTTTGGTGATAGCAAAAACATTATTAGCAAAAAAATGCAAGCGTGGCGAAGTAAGATCTGCGGTTATATTGATTGTTAGAGTGATTCACCCTTTCGACGGACTAGTTTATACTCCTGAACTCGATCCTCAAGCATTCGCGCATTCCGGTCACAGTGGCCGTCGGTGCTGCCGAAAATATTGACGACCTCGTCGAAGGTAACACGCAGCTACTGCTATACCGAGGCATCGGAATCGCAGGAAGCACCGCAGAGTTACGGAACTATTTCCTGCTTTCTTGGATGAAAGTTTCGAATAATGGAGTGTGGTAAGGTACAGTTAGGAAACTATTGAAGTCTATGACCGATTCTTTCATTGCTTTGCAAAATCGTTCGTTTAAACTTTTCCATCGCTCAAATCGAGTACATGACTCCTTTAGAAAAAGACGGGAAACGTTTTTGGTGATAGCAAAAACATTATTAGCAAAAAAATGCAAGCGTGGCGAAGTAAGATCTGCGGTTATATTGATTGTTATATTGATTCACCCTTTCCACGGACTAGTTTATACTCCTGAACTCGATCCTCAAGCATTCGCGCATTTCGGTCACAGTGGCCGTCGGTGCTGCCGAAAATATTGACGACCTCGTCGAAGGTAACACGCAGCTACTGCTATACCGAGGCATCGGAATCGCAGGAAGCACCGCTGAGTTACGGAACTAATTCCTGCTTTCTTGGATGAAAGTTTCGAATAATAGAATGTGCTAAGGTACAGTTAGGAAGCTATTGAAGTCTATGACCCATTCTTTCATTGCTTTGCAAAATCGTTCGTTTAAACTTTTCCATCGCTCAAATCGAGTACTTGACTGCTTTAGAAAAAGACGGGAAACGTTTATGGTGATAGCAAAAACATTATTACAAAAAAATGCAAGCGTGGCGAAGTAAGATCTGCGGTTATATTGATTGTTAGAGTGATTCACCCTTTCGACGGACTAGTTTATACTCCTGAACTCGATCCTCAAGCATTCGCGCATTCCGGTCACAGTGGCCGTCGGTGCAGCCGAAAATATTGACGACCTCGTCGAAGGTAACACGCAGCTACTGCTATACCGAGGCATCGGAATCGCAGGAAGCACCGCAGAGTTACGGAACTATTTCCTGCTTTCTTGGATGAAAGTTTCGAATAATGGAGTGTGGTAAGGTACAGTTAGGAAACTATTGAAGTCTATGACCCATTCTTTCATTGCTTTGCAAAATCGTTCGTTTAAACTTTTCCATCGCTCAAATCGAGTACTTGACTGCTTTAGAAAAAGACGGGAAACGTTTATGGTGATAGCAAAAACATTATTAGCAAAAAAATGCAAGCGTGGCGAAGTAAGATCTGCGGTTATATTGATTGTTAGAGTGATTCACCCTTTCGACGGACTAGTTTATACTCCTGAACTCGATCCTCAAGCATTCGCGCATTCCGGTCACAGTGGCCTTCGGTGCTGCCGAAAATATTGACGACCTCGTCGAAGGTAACACGCAGCTACTGCTATACCGAGGCATCGGAATCGCACGAAGCACCGCTGAGTTACGGAACTAATTCCTGCTTTCTTTGATGAAAGTTTCGAATAATGGAATGTGGTAAGGTACAGTAAGAAACTATTGAAGTCTATGACCCATTCTTTCATTGCTTTGCAAAATCGTTCGTTTAAACTTTTCCATCGCTCAAATCGAGTACTTGACTGCTTTAGAAAAAGACGGGAAACGTTTATGGTGATAGCAAAAACATTATTAGCAAAAAAATGCAAGCGTGGCGAAGTAAGATCTGCGGTTATATTGATTGTTAGAGTGATTCACCCTTTCGACGGACTAGTTTATACTCCTGAACTCGATCCTCAAGCATTCGCGCATTCCGGTCACAGTGGCCGTCGGTGCTGCCGAAAATATTGACGACCTCGTCGAAGGTAACACGCAGCTACTGCTATACCGAGGCATCGGAATCGCAGGAAGCACCACAGAGTTACGGAACTATTTCCTGCTTTCTTGGATGAAAGTTTCGAATAATGGAGTGTGGTAAGGTACAGTTAGGAAACTATTGAAGTCTATGACCCATTCTTTCATTGCTTTGCAAAATCGTTCGTTTAAACTTTTCCATCGCTCAAATCGAGTACTTGACTGCTTTAGAAAAAGACGGGAAACGTTTATGGTGATAGCAAAAACATATTAGCAAAAAAATGCAAGCGTGGCGAAGTAAGATCTGCGGTTATATTGATTGTTAGAGTGATTCACCCTTTCGACGGACTAGTTTATACTCCTGAACTCGATCCTCAAGCATTCGCGCATTCCGGTCACAGTGGCCGTCGGTGCTGCCGAAAATATTGACGACCTCGTCGAAGGTAACACGCAGCTACTGCTATACCGAGGCATCGGAATCGCACGAAGCACCGCTGAGTTACGGAACTAATTCCTGCTTTCTTGGATGAAAGTTTCGAATAATGGAATGTGGTAAGGTACAGTTAGGAAACTATTGGTCTATGACCCATTCTTTCATTGCTTTGCAAAATCGTTCGTTTAAACTTTTCCATCGCTCAAATCGAGTACTTGACTGCTTTAGAAAAAGACGGGAAACGTTTATGGTGATAGCAAAAACATTATTAGCAAAAAAATGCAAGCGTGGCGAAGTAAGATCTGCGGTTATATTGATTGTTAGAGTGATTCACCCTTTCGACGGACTAGTTTATACTCCTGAACTCGATCCTCAAGCATTCGCGCATTCCGGTCACAGTGGCCGTCAGTGCTGCCGAAAATATTGACGACCTCGTCGAAGGTAACACGCAGCTACTGCTATACCGAGGCATCGGAATTGCAGGAAGCACCGCTGAGTTACGGAACTAATTCCTGCTTTCTTGGATGAAAGTTTCGAATAATGGAATGTGGTAAGGTACAGTTAGGAAACTATTGAAGTCTATGACCCAATCTTTCATTGCTTTGCAAAATCGTTCGTTTAAACTTTTCCATCGCTCAAATCGAGTACTTGACTGCTTTAGAAAAAGACGGGAAACGTTTATGGTGATAGCAAAAACATTATTAGCAAAAAAATGCAAGTGTGGCGAAGTAAGATCTGCAGTTATATTGATTGTTAGAGTGATTCACCCTTTCGACGGACTAGTTTATACTCCTGAACTCGATCCTCAAGCATTCGTGCATTCCGGACACAGTGGCCGTCGGTGCTGCCGAAAATATTGACAACCTCGTCGAAGGTAACACGCAGCTACTGCTATACCGAGGCATCGGAATCGCACGAAGCACCGCTGAGTTACGGAACTAATTCCTGCTTTCTTGGATGAAAGTTTCGAATAATGGATTGTGGTAAGGTACAGTTAGGAAACTATTGAAGTCTATGACCCATTCTTTCATTGCTTTGCAAAATCGTTCGTTTAAACTTTTCCATCGCTCAAATCGAGTACTTGACTGCTTTAGAAAAAGACGGGAAACGTTTTTGGTGATAGCAAAAACATTTTTAGAAAAAAAATGCAAGCGTAGCGAAGTAAGATCTGCGGTTATATTGATTGTTAGAGTGATTCACCCTTTCGACGGACTAGTTTATACTCCTGAACTCGATCCTCAAGCATTCGCGCATTCCGGTCACAGTGGCCGTCGATGCTGCCGAAAATATTGATGACCTCGTCGAAGGTAACACGCAGCTTCTGCTATACCGAGGCATCGGAATCGCAGGAAGCACCGCAGAGTTACGGAACTATTTCCTGCTTTCTTGGATGAAAGTTTCGAATAATGGAGTGTGGTAAGGTACAGTTAGGAAACTATTGAAGTCTATGACCCATTCTTTCATTGCTTTGCAAAATCGTTCGTTTAAACTTTTCCATCGCTCAAATCGAGTACTTGACTGCTTTAGAAAAAGACGGGAAACGTTTATGGTGATAGCAAAAACATTATTAGCAAAAAAATGCAAGCGTGGCGAAGTAAGATCTGCGGTTATATTGATTGTTAGAGTGATTCACCCTTTCGACGGACTAGTTTATACTCCTGAACTCGATCCTCAAGCATTCGCGCATTCCGGTCACAGTGGCCGTCAGTGCTGCCGAAAATATTGACGACCTCGTCGAAGGTAACACGCAGCTACTGCTATACCGAGGCATCGGAATTGCAGGAAGCACCGCTGAGTTACGGAACTAATTCCTGCTTTCTTGGATGAAAGTTTCGAATAATGGAATGTGGTAAGGTACAGTTAGGAAACTATTGAAGTCTATGACCCAATCTTTCATTGCTTTGCAAAATCGTTCGTTTAAACTTTTCCATCGCTCAAATCGAGTACTTGACTGCTTTAGAAAAAGACGGGAAACGTTTATGGTGATAGCAAAAACATTATTAGCAAAAAAATGCAAGTGTGGCGAAGTAAGATCTGCAGTTATATTGATTGTTAGAGTGATTCACCCTTTCGACGGACTAGTTTATACTCCTGAACTCGATCCTCAAGCATTCGCGCATTCCGGTCACAGTGGCCGTCGGTGCTGCCGAAAATATTGACAACCTCGTCGAAGGTAACACGCAGCTACTGCTATACCGAGGCATCGGAATCGCACGAAGCACCGCTGAGTTACGGAACTAATTCCTGCTTTCTTGGATGAAAGTTTCGAATAATGGATTGTGGTAAGGTACAGTTAGGAAACTATTGAAGTCTATGACCCATTCTTTCATTGCTTTGCAAAATCGTTCGTTTAAACTTTTCCATCGCTCAAATCGAGTACTTGACTGCTTTAGAAAAAGACGGGAAACGTTTTTGGTGATAGCAAAAACATTTTTAGAAAAAAAATGCAAGCGTAGCGAAGTAAGATCTGCGGTTATATTGATTGTTAGAGTGATTCACCCTTTCGACGGACTAGTTTATACTCCTGAACTCGATCCTCAAGCATTCGCGCATTCCGGTCACAGTGGCCGTCGATGCTGCCGAAAATATTGATGACCTCGTCGAAGGTAACACGCAGCTTCTGCTATACCGAGGCATCGGAATCGCAGGAAGCACCGCAGAGTTACGGAACTATTTCCTGCTTTCTTGGATGAAAGTTTCGAATAATGGAATGTGGTAAGGTACAGTAAGAAACTATTGAAGTCTATGACCCATTCTTTCATTGCTTTGCAAAATCGTTCGTTTAAACTTTTCCATCGCTCAAATCGAGTACTTGACTGCTTTAGAAAAAGACGGGAAACGTTTATGGTGATAGCAAAAACATTATTAGCAAAAAAATGCAAGCGTGGCGAAGTAAGATCTGCGGTTATATTGATTGTTAGAGTGATTCACCCTTTCGACGGACTAGTTTATACTCCTGAACTCGATCCTCAAGCATTCGCGCATTCCGGTCACAGTGGCCGTCGGTGCTGCCGAAAATATTGACGACCTCGTCGAAGGTAACACGCAGCTACTGCTATACCGAGGCATCGGAATCGCAGGAAGCACCACAGAGTTACGGAACTATTTCCTGCTTTCTTGGATGAAAGTTTCGAATAATGGAGTGTGGTAAGGTACAGTTAGGAAACTATTGAAGTCTATGACCCATTCTTTCATTGCTTTGCAAAATCGTTCGTTTAAACTTTTCCATCGCTCAAATCGAGTACTTGACTGCTTTAGAAAAAGACGGGAAACGTTTATGGTGATAGCAAAAACATATTAGCAAAAAAATGCAAGCGTGGCGAAGTAAGATCTGCGGTTATATTGATTGTTAGAGTGATTCACCCTTTCGACGGACTAGTTTATACTCCTGAACTCGATCCTCAAGCATTCGCGCATTCCGGTCACAGTGGCCGTCGGTGCTGCCGAAAATATTGACGACCTCGTCGAAGGTAACACGCAGCTACTGCTATACCGAGGCATCGGAATCGCACGAAGCACCGCTGAGTTACGGAACTAATTCCTGCTTTCTTGGATGAAAGTTTCGAATAATGGAATGTGGTAAGGTACAGTTAGGAAACTATTGGTCTATGACCCATTCTTTCATTGCTTTGCAAAATCGTTCGTTTAAACTTTTCCATCGCTCAAATCGAGTACTTGACTGCTTTAGAAAAAGACGGGAAACGTTTATGGTGATAGCAAAAACATTATTAGCAAAAAAATGCAAGCGTGGCGAAGTAAGATCTGCGGTTATATTGATTGTTAGAGTGATTCACCCTTTCGACGGACTAGTTTATACTCCTGAACTCGATCCTCAAGCATTCGCGCATTCCGGTCACAGTGGCCGTCAGTGCTGCCGAAAATATTGACGACCTCGTCGAAGGTAACACGCAGCTACTGCTATACCGAGGCATCGGAATTGCAGGAAGCACCGCTGAGTTACGGAACTAATTCCTGCTTTCTTGGATGAAAGTTTCGAATAATGGAATGTGGTAAGGTACAGTTAGGAAACTATTGAAGTCTATGACCCAATCTTTCATTGCTTTGCAAAATCGTTCGTTTAAACTTTTCCATCGCTCAAATCGAGTACTTGACTGCTTTAGAAAAAGACGGGAAACGTTTATGGTGATAGCAAAAACATTATTAGCAAAAAAATGCAAGTGTGGCGAAGTAAGATCTGCAGTTATATTGATTGTTAGAGTGATTCACCCTTTCGACGGACTAGTTTATACTCCTGAACTCGATCCTCAAGCATTCGTGCATTCCGGACACAGTGGCCGTCGGTGCTGCCGAAAATATTGACAACCTCGTCGAAGGTAACACGCAGCTACTGCTATACCGAGGCATCGGAATCGCACGAAGCACCGCTGAGTTACGGAACTAATTCCTGCTTTCTTGGATGAAAGTTTCGAATAATGGATTGTGGTAAGGTACAGTTAGGAAACTATTGAAGTCTATGACCCATTCTTTCATTGCTTTGCAAAATCGTTCGTTTAAACTTTTCCATCGCTCAAATCGAGTACTTGACTGCTTTAGAAAAAGACGGGAAACGTTTTTGGTGATAGCAAAAACATTTTTAGAAAAAAAATGCAAGCGTAGCGAAGTAAGATCTGCGGTTATATTGATTGTTAGAGTGATTCACCCTTTCGACGGACTAGTTTATACTCCTGAACTCGATCCTCAAGCATTCGCGCATTCCGGTCACAGTGGCCGTCGATGCTGCCGAAAATATTGATGACCTCGTCGAAGGTAACACGCAGCTTCTGCTATACCGAGGCATCGGAATCGCAGGAAGCACCGCAGAGTTACGGAACTATTTCCTGCTTTCTTGGATGAAAGTTTCGAATAATGGAGTGTGGTAAGGTACAGTTAGGAAACTATTGAAGTCTATGACCCATTCTTTCATTGCTTTGCAAAATCGTTCGTTTAAACTTTTCCATCGCTCAAATCGAGTACTTGACTGCTTTAGAAAAAGACGGGAAACGTTTATGGTGATAGCAAAAACATTATTAGCAAAAAAATGCAAGCGTGGCGAAGTAAGATCTGCGGTTATATTGATTGTTAGAGTGATTCACCCTTTCGACGGACTAGTTTATACTCCTGAACTCGATCCTCAAGCATTCGCGCATTCCGGTCACAGTGGCCGTCAGTGCTGCCGAAAATATTGACGACCTCGTCGAAGGTAACACGCAGCTACTGCTATACCGAGGCATCGGAATTGCAGGAAGCACCGCTGAGTTACGGAACTAATTCCTGCTTTCTTGGATGAAAGTTTCGAATAATGGAATGTGGTAAGGTACAGTTAGGAAACTATTGAAGTCTATGACCCAATCTTTCATTGCTTTGCAAAATCGTTCGTTTAAACTTTTCCATCGCTCAAATCGAGTACTTGACTGCTTTAGAAAAAGACGGGAAACGTTTATGGTGATAGCAAAAACATTATTAGCAAAAAAATGCAAGTGTGGCGAAGTAAGATCTGCAGTTATATTGATTGTTAGAGTGATTCACCCTTTCGACGGACTAGTTTATACTCCTGAACTCGATCCTCAAGCATTCGCGCATTCCGGTCACAGTGGCCGTCGGTGCTGCCGAAAATATTGACAACCTCGTCGAAGGTAACACGCAGCTACTGCTATACCGAGGCATCGGAATCGCACGAAGCACCGCTGAGTTACGGAACTAATTCCTGCTTTCTTGGATGAAAGTTTCGAATAATGGATTGTGGTAAGGTACAGTTAGGAAACTATTGAAGTCTATGACCCATTCTTTCATTGCTTTGCAAAATCGTTCGTTTAAACTTTTCCATCGCTCAAATCGAGTACTTGACTGCTTTAGAAAAAGACGGGAAACGTTTTTGGTGACAGCAAAAACATTTTTAGAAAAAAAATGCAAGCGTAGCGAAGTAAGATCTGCGGTTATATTGATTGTTAGAGTGATTCACCCTTTCGACGGACTAGTTTATACTCCTGAACTCGATCCTCAAGCATTCGCGCATTCCGGTCACAGTGGCCGTCGATGCTGCCGAAAATATTGATGACCTCGTCGAAGGTAACACGCAGCTTCTGCTATACCGAGGCATCGGAATCGCAGGAAGCACCGCAGAGTTACGGAACTATTTCCTGCTTTCTTGGATGAAAGTTTCGAATAATGGAGTGTGGTAAGGTACAGTTAGGAAACTATTGAAGTCTATGACCGATTCTTTCATTGCTTTGCAAAATCGTTCGTTTAAACTTTTCCATCGCTCAAATCGAGTACTTGACTGATTTAGAAAAAGACGGGAAACGTTTTTGGTGATAGCAAAAACATTATTAGCAAAAAAATGCAAGCGTGGCGAAGTAAGATCTGCGGTTATATTGATTGTTAGAGTGATTCACCCTTTCGACGGACTAGTTTATACTCCTGAACTCGATCCTCAAGCATTCGCGCATTCCGGTCACAGTGGCCGTCGGTGCTGCCGAAAATATTGACGACCTCGTCGAAGGTAACACGCAGCTACTGCTATACCGAGGCATTGGAATTGCAGGAAGCACCGCTGAGTTACGGAACTAATTCCTGCTTTCTTGGATGAAAGTTTCGAATAATGGAATGTGGTAAGGTACAGTTAGGAAACTATTGAAGTCTATGACCCAATCTTTCATTGCTTTGCAAAATCGTTCGTTTAAACTTTTCCATCGCTCAAATCGAGTACTTGACTGCTTTAGAAAAAGACGGGAAACGTTTATGGTGATAGCAAAAACATTATTAGCAAAAAAATGCAAGTGTGGCGAAGTAAGATCTGCAGTTATATTGATTGTTAGAGTGATTCACCCTTTCGACGGACTAGTTTATACTCCTGAACTCGATCCTCAAGCATTCGCGCATTCCGGTCACAGTGGCCGTCGGTGCTGCCGAAAATATTGACAACCTCGTCGAAGGTAACACGCAGCTACTGCTATACCGAGGCATCGGAATCGCACGAAGCACCGCTGAGTTACGGAACTAATTCCTGCTTTCTTGGATGAAAGTTTCGAATAATGGATTGTGGTAAGGTACAGTTAGGAAACTATTGAAGTCTATGACCGATTCTTTCATTGCTTTGCAAAATCGTTCGTTTAAACTTTTCCATCGCTCAAATCGAGTACTTGACTCCTTTAGAAAAAGACGGGAAACGTTTTTGGTGATAGCAAAAACATTATTAGCAAAAAAATGCAAGCGTGGCGAAGTAAGATCTGCGGTTATATTGATTGTTAGAGTGATTCACCCTTTCGACGGACTAGTTTATACTCCTGAACTCGATCCTCCAGCATTCGCGCATTCCGGTCACAGTGGCCGTCGGTGCTGCCGAAAATATTGACGACCTCGTCGAAGGTAACACGCAGATACTGCTATACCGAGGCATCGGAATCGCAGGAAGCACCGCAGAGTTACGGAACTATTTCCTGCTTTCATGGATGAAAGTTTCGAATAATGGAGTGTGGTAAGGTACAGTTAGGAAACTATTGAAGTCTATGACCCATTCTTCCATTGCTTTGCAAAATCGTTCGTTTAAACTCTTCCATCGCTCAAATCGAGTACTTGACTGCTTTAGAAAAAGACGGGAAACGTTTATGATGATAGCAAAAAACATTATTAGCAAAAAAATGCAAGCGTGGCGAAGTAAGATCTGCGGTTATATTGATTGTTAGAGTGATTCACCCTTTCGACGGACTAGTTTATACTCCTGAACTCGATCCTCAAGCATTCGCGCATTCCGGTCACAGTTGTCGTCGGTGCTGCTGAAAATATTGACGACCTCGTCGAAGGTAACACGCAGCTACTGCTATACCGAGGCATCGGAATCGCAGGAAGCACCGCTGAGTTACGGAACTAATTCCTGCTTTCTTGGATGAAAGTTTCGAATAATGGAATGTGGTAAGGTACAGTTAGGAAACTATTGAAGTCTATGACCGATTCTTTCATTGCTTTGCAAAATCGTTCGTTTAAACTTTTCCATCGCTCAAATCGAGTACTTGACTCCTTTAGAAAAAGACGGGAAACGTTTTTGGTGATAGCAAAAACATTATTAGCAAAAAAATGCAAGCGTGGCGAAGTAAGATCTGCGGTTATATTGATTGTTAGAGTGATTCACCCTTTCGACGGACTAGTTTATACTCCTGAACTCGATCCTCCAGCATTCGCGCATTCCGGTCACAGTGGCCGTCGGTGCTGCCGAAAATATTGACGACCTCGTCGAAGGTAACACGCAGATACTGCTATACCGAGGCATCGGAATCGCAGGAAGCACCGCAGAGTTACGGAACTATTTCCTGCTTTCATGGATGAAAGTTTCGAATAATGGAGTGTGGTAAGGTACAGTTAGGAAACTATTGAAGTCTATGACCCATTCTTCCATTGCTTTGCAAAATCGTTCGTTTAAACTCTTCCATCGCTCAAATCGAGTACTTGACTGCTTTAGAAAAAGACGGGAAACGTTTATGATGATAGCAAAAAACATTATTAGCAAAAAAATGCAAGCGTGGCGAAGTAAGATCTGCGGTTATATTGATTGTTAGAGTGATTCACCCTTTCGACGGACTAGTTTATACTCCTGAACTCGATCCTCAAGCATTCGCGCATTCCGGTCACAGTTGTCGTCGGTGCTGCTGAAAATATTGACGACCTCGTCGAAGGTAACACGCAGCTACTGCTATACCGAGGCATCGGAATCGCAGGAAGCACCGCTGAGTTACGGAACTAATTCCTGCTTTCTTGGATGAAAGTTTCGAATAATGGAATGTGGTAAGGTACAGTTAGGAAACTATTGAAGTCTATGACCCAATCTTTCATTGCTTTGCAAAATCGTTCGTTTAAACTTTTCCATCGCTCAAATCGAGTACTTGACTGCTTTAGAAAAAGACGGGAAACGTTTATGGTGATAGCAAAAACATTATTAGCAAAAAAATGCAAGCGTGGCGAAGTAAGATCTGCGGTTATATTGATTGTTAGAGTGATTCACCCTTTCGACGGACTAGTTTATACTCCTGAACTCGATCCTCAAGCATTCGCGCATTCCGGTCACAGTTGTCGTCGGTGCTGCTGAAAATATTGACGACCTCGTCGAAGGTAACACGCAGCTACTGCTATACCGAGGCATCGGAATCGCAGGAAGCACCGCTGAGTTACGGAACTAATTCCTGCTTTCTTGGATGAAAGTTTCGAATAATGGAATGTGGTAAGGTACAGTTAGGAAACTATTGAAGTCTATGACCCAATCTTTCATTGCTTTGCAAAATCGTTCGTTTAAACTTTTCCATCGCTCAAATCGAGTACTTGACTGCTTTAGAAAAAGACGGGAAACGTTTATGGTAATAGCAAAAACATTATTAGCAAAAAAATGCAAGTGTGGCGAAGTAAGATCTGCGGTTATATTGATTGTTAGAGTGATTCACACTTTCGACGGACTAGTTTATACTCCTGAACTCGATCCTCAAGCATTCGCGCATTCCGGTCACAGTGGCCGTCGGTGCTGCCGAAAATATTGACGACCTCGTCGAAGGTAACACGCAGCTACTGCTATACCGAGGCATCGGAATCGCACGAAGCACCGCTGAGTTACGGAACTAATTCCTGCTTTCTTGGATGAAAGTTTCGAATAATGGATTGTGGTAAGGTACAGTTAGGAAACTATTGAAGTCTATGACCCATTCTTTCATTGCTTTGCAAAATCGTTCGTTTAAACTTTTCCATCGCTCAAATCGAGTACTTGACTGCTTTAGAAAAAGACGGGAAACGTTTTTGGTGATAGCAAAAACATTTTTAGCAAAAAAATGCAAGCGTAGCGAAGTAAGATCTGCGGTTATATTGATTGTTAGAGTGATTCACCCTTTCGATGGACTAGTTTATACTCCTGGACTCGATCCTCAAGCATTCGCGCATTCCGGTCACAGTGGCCGTCGGTGCTGCCGAAAATTTTGACGACCTCGTCGAAGGTAACACGCAGCTACTGCTATACCGAGGCATCGGAATCGCAGGAAGCACCGCAGAGTTACGGAACTATTTCCTGCTTTCTTGGATGAAAGTTTCGAATAATGGAGTGTGGTAAGGTACAGTTAGGAAACTATTGAAGTCTATGACCGATTCTTTCATTGCTTTGCAAAATCGTTCGTTTAAACTTTTCCATCGCTCAAATCGAGTACTTGACTCCTTTAGAAAAAGACGGGAAACGTTTTTGGTGATAGCAAAAACATTATTAGCAAAAAAATGCAAGCGTGGCGAAGTATGATCTGCGGTTATATTGATTGTTAGAGTGATTCACCCTTTCGACGGACTAGTTTATACTCCTGAACTCGATCCTCAAGCATTCGCGCATTCCGGTCACAGTGGCCGTCGGTGCTGCCGAAAATATTGACGACCTCGTCGAAGGTAACACGCAGCTACTGCTATACCGAGGCATCGGAATCGCAGGAAGCACCGCAGAGTTACGGAACTATTTCCTGCTTTCTTGGATGAAAGTTTCGAATAATGGAGTGTGGTAAGGTACAGTTAGGAAACTATTGAAGTCTATGACCCATTCTTTCATTGCTTTGCAAAATCGTTCGTTTAAACTTTTCCATCGCTGAAATCGAGTACTTGACTGCTTTAGAAAAAGACGGGAAACGTTTATGGTGATAGCAAAAACATTTTTAGCAAAAAAATGCAAGCGTGGCGAAGTAAGATCTGCGGTTATATTGATTGTTAGAGTGATTCACCCTTTCGACGGACTAGTTTATACTCCTGAACTCGATCCTCAAGCATTCGCGCATTCCGGTCACAGTGGCCTTCGGTGCTGCCGAAAATATTGACGACCTCGTCGAAGGTAACACGCAGCTACTGCTATACCGAGGCATCGGAATCGCAGGAAGCACCGCTGAGTTACGGAACTAATTCCTGCTTTCTTGGATGAAAGTTTCGAATAATGGAATGTGGTAAGGTACAGTTAGGAAACTACTGAAGTCTATGACCCAATCTTTCATTGCTTTGCAAAATCGTTCGTTTAAACTTTTCCATCGCTCAAATCGAGTACTTGACTGCTTTAGAAAAAGACGGGAAACGTTTATGGTGATAGCAAAAATATTATTAGCAAAAAAATGCTAGTGTGGCGAAGTAAGATCTGCGGTTATATTGATTGTTAGAGTGATTCACCCTTTCGACGGACTAGTTTATACTCCTGAACTCGATCCTCAAGCATTCGCGCATTCCGGTCACAGTGGCCGTCGGTGCTGCCGAAAATATTGACGACCTCGTCGAAGGTAACACGCAGCTACTGCTATACCGAGGCATCGGAATCGCACGAAGCACCGCTGAGTTACGGAACTAATTCCTGCTTTCTTGGATGAAAGTTTCGAATAATGGATTGTGGTAAGGTACAGTTAGGAAAGTATTGAAGTCTATGACCCATTCTTTCATTGCTTTGCAAAATCGTTCGTTTAAACTTTTCCATCGCTCAAATTGAGTACTTGACTGCTTTAGAAAAAGACGGGAAACGTTTTTGGTAATAGCAAAAACATTATTAGCAAAAAAATGCAAGCGTGGCGAAGTAAGATCTGCGGTTATATTGATTGTTAGAGTGATTCACCCTTTCGACGGACTAGTTTATACTCCTGAACTCGATCCTCAAGCATTCGCGCATTCCGGTCACAGTGGCCGCCGGTGCTGCCGAAAATATTGACGACCTCGTCGAAGGTAACACGCAGCTACTGCTATACCGAGGCATCGGAATCGCACGAAGCACCGCTGAGTTACGGAACTAATTCCTGCTTTCTTGGATGAAAGTTTCGAATAATGGATTGTGGTAAGGTACAGTTAGGAAACTATTGAAGTCTATGACCCATTCTTTCATTGCTTTGCAAAATCGTTCGTTTAAACTTTTCCATCGCTCAAATCGAGTACTTGACGGCTTTAGAAAAAGACGGGAAACGTTTTTGGTGATAGCAAAAACATTTTTAGCAAAAAAATGCAAGCGTAGCGAAGTAAGATCTGCGGTTATATTGATTGTTAGAGTGATTCACCCTTTCGATGGACTAGTTTATACTCCTGAACTCGATCCTCAAGCATTCGCGCATTCCGGTCACAGTGGCCGTCGGTGCTGCCGAAAATTTTGACGACCTCGTCGATGGTAACACGCAGCTACTGCTATACCGAGGCATCGGAATCGCAGGAAGCACCGCAGAGTTACGGAACTATTTCCTGCTTTCTTGGATGAAAGTTTCGAATAATAGAATGTGCTAAGGTACAGTTAGGAAACTATTGAAGTCTATGACCGATTCTTTCATTGCTTTGCAAAATCGTTCGTTTAAACTTTTCCATCGCTCAAATCGAGTACATGACTCCTTTAGAAAAAGACGGGAAACGTTTTTGGTGATAGCAAAAACATTATTAGCAAAAAAATGCAAGCGTGGCGAAGTAAGATCTGCGGTTATATTGATTGTTAGAGTGATTCACCCTTTCGACGGACTAGTTTATACTCCTGAACTCGATCCTCAAGCATTCGCGCATTCCGGTCACAGTGGCCGTCGGTGCTGCCGAAAATATTGACGACCTCGTCGAAGGTAACACGCAGCTACTGCTATACCGAGGCATCGGAATCGCAGGAAGCACCGCAGAGTTACGGAACTATTTCCTGCTTTCTTGGATGAAAGTTTCGAATAATGGAGTGTGGTAAGGTACAGTTAGGAAACTATTGAAGTCTATGACCGATTCTTTCATTGCTTTGCAAAATCGTTCGTTTAAACTTTTCCATCGCTCAAATCGAGTACATGACTCCTTTAGAAAAAGACGGGAAACGTTTTTGGTGATAGCAAAAACATTATTAGCAAAAAAATGCAAGCGTGGCGAAGTAAGATCTGCGGTTATATTGATTGTTATATTGATTCACCCTTTCCACGGACTAGTTTATACTCCTGAACTCGATCCTCAAGCATTCGCGCATTTCGGTCACAGTGGCCGTCGGTGCTGCCGAAAATATTGACGACCTCGTCGAAGGTAACACGCAGCTACTGCTATACCGAGGCATCGGAATCGCAGGAAGCACCGCTGAGTTACGGAACTAATTCCTGCTTTCTTGGATGAAAGTTTCGAATAATAGAATGTGCTAAGGTACAGTTAGGAAGCTATTGAAGTCTATGACCCATTCTTTCATTGCTTTGCAAAATCGTTCGTTTAAACTTTTCCATCGCTCAAATCGAGTACTTGACTGCTTTAGAAAAAGACGGGAAACGTTTATGGTGATAGCAAAAACATTATTACAAAAAAATGCAAGCGTGGCGAAGTAAGATCTGCGGTTATATTGATTGTTAGAGTGATTCACCCTTTCGACGGACTAGTTTATACTCCTGAACTCGATCCTCAAGCATTCGCGCATTCCGGTCACAGTGGCCGTCGGTGCAGCCGAAAATATTGACGACCTCGTCGAAGGTAACACGCAGCTACTGCTATACCGAGGCATCGGAATCGCAGGAAGCACCGCAGAGTTACGGAACTATTTCCTGCTTTCTTGGATGAAAGTTTCGAATAATGGAGTGTGGTAAGGTACAGTTAGGAAACTATTGAAGTCTATGACCCATTCTTTCATTGCTTTGCAAAATCGTTCGTTTAAACTTTTCCATCGCTCAAATCGAGTACTTGACTGCTTTAGAAAAAGACGGGAAACGTTTATGGTGATAGCAAAAACATTATTAGCAAAAAAATGCAAGCGTGGCGAAGTAAGATCTGCGGTTATATTGATTGTTAGAGTGATTCACCCTTTCGACGGACTAGTTTATACTCCTGAACTCGATCCTCAAGCATTCGCGCATTCCGGTCACAGTGGCCTTCGGTGCTGCCGAAAATATTGACGACCTCGTCGAAGGTAACACGCAGCTACTGCTATACCGAGGCATCGGAATCGCACGAAGCACCGCTGAGTTACGGAACTAATTCCTGCTTTCTTTGATGAAGGTTTCGAATAATGGAATGTGGTAAGGTACAGTAAGAAACTATTGAAGTCTATGACCCATTCTTTCATTGCTTTGCAAAATCGTTCGTTTAAACTTTTCCATCGCTCAAATCGAGTACTTGACTGCTTTAGAAAAAGACGGGAAACGTTTATGGTGATAGCAAAAACATTATTAGCAAAAAAATGCAAGCGTGGCGAAGTAAGATCTGCGGTTATATTGATTGTTAGAGTGATTCACCCTTTCGACGGACTAGTTTATACTCCTGAACTCGATCCTCAAGCATTCGCGCATTCCGGTCACAGTGGCCGTCGGTGCTGCCGAAAATATTGACGACCTCGTCGAAGGTAACACGCAGCTACTGCTATACCGAGGCATCGGAATCGCAGGAAGCACCACAGAGTTACGGAACTATTTCCTGCTTTCTTGGATGAAAGTTTCGAATAATGGAGTGTGGTAAGGTACAGTTAGGAAACTATTGAAGTCTATGACCCATTCTTTCATTGCTTTGCAAAATCGTTCGTTTAAACTTTTCCATCGCTCAAATCGAGTACTTGACTGCTTTAGAAAAAGACGGGAAACGTTTATGGTGATAGCAAAAACATATTAGCAAAAAAATGCAAGCGTGGCGAAGTAAGATCTGCGGTTATATTGATTGTTAGAGTGATTCACCCTTTCGACGGACTAGTTTATACTCCTGAACTCGATCCTCAAGCATTCGCGCATTCCGGTCACAGTGGCCGTCGGTGCTGCCGAAAATATTGACGACCTCGTCGAAGGTAACACGCAGCTACTGCTATACCGAGGCATCGGAATCGCACGAAGCACCGCTGAGTTACGGAACTAATTCCTGCTTTCTTGGATGAAAGTTTCGAATAATGGAATGTGGTAAGGTACAGTTAGGAAACTATTGGTCTATGACCCATTCTTTCATTGCTTTGCAAAATCGTTCGTTTAAACTTTTCCATCGCTCAAATCGAGTACTTGACTGCTTTAGAAAAAGACGGGAAACGTTTATGGTGATAGCAAAAACATTATTAGCAAAAAAATGCAAGCGTGGCGAAGTAAGATCTGCGGTTATATTGATTGTTAGAGTGATTCACCCTTTCGACGGACTAGTTTATACTCCTGAACTCGATCCTCAAGCATTCGCGCATTCCGGTCACAGTGGCCGTCAGTGCTGCCGAAAATATTGACGACCTCGTCGAAGGTAACACGCAGCTACTGCTATACCGAGGCATCGGAATTGCAGGAAGCACCGCTGAGTTACGGAACTAATTCCTGCTTTCTTGGATGAAAGTTTCGAATAATGGAATGTGGTAAGGTACAGTTAGGAAACTATTGAAGTCTATGACCCAATCTTTCATTGCTTTGCAAAATCGTTCGTTTAAACTTTTCCATCGCTCAAATCGAGTACTTGACTGCTTTAGAAAAAGACGGGAAACGTTTATGGTGATAGCAAAAACATTATTAGCAAAAAAATGCAAGTGTGGCGAAGTAAGATCTGCAGTTATATTGATTGTTAGAGTGATTCACCCTTTCGACGGACTAGTTTATACTCCTGAACTCGATCCTCAAGCATTCGTGCATTCCGGACACAGTGGCCGTCGGTGCTGCCGAAAATATTGACAACCTCGTCGAAGGTAACACGCAGCTACTGCTATACCGAGGCATCGGAATCGCACGAAGCACCGCTGAGTTACGGAACTAATTCCTGCTTTCTTGGATGAAAGTTTCGAATAATGGATTGTGGTAAGGTACAGTTAGGAAACTATTGAAGTCTATGACCAATTCTTTCATTGCTTTGCAAAATCGTTCGTTTAAACTTTTCCATCGCTCAAATCGAGTACTTGACTGCTTTAGAAAAAGACGGGAAACGTTTTTGGTGATAGCAAAAACATTTTTAGAAAAAAAATGCAAGCGTAGCGAAGTAAGATCTGCGGTTATATTGATTGTTAGAGTGATTCACCCTTTCGACGGACTAGTTTATACTCCTGAACTCGATCCTCAAGCATTCGCGCATTCCGGTCACAGTGGCCGTCGATGCTGCCGAAAATATTGATGACCTCGTCGAAGGTAACACGCAGCTTCTGCTATACCGAGGCATCGGAATCGCAGGAAGCACCGCAGAGTTACGGAACTATTTCCTGCTTTCTTGGATGAAAGTTTCGAATAATGGAGTGTGGTAAGGTACAGTTAGGAAACTATTGAAGTCTATGACCCATTCTTTCATTGCTTTGCAAAATCGTTCGTTTAAACTCTTCCATCGCTCAAATCGAGTACTTGACTGCTTTAGAAAAAGACGGGAAACGTTTATGGTGATAGCAAAAACATTATTAGCAAAAAAATGCAAGCGTGGCGAAGTAAGATCTGCGGTTATATTGATTGTTAGAGTGATTCACCCTTTCGACGGACTAGTTTATACTCCTGAACTCGATCCTCAAGCATTCGCGCATTCCGGTCACAGTGGCCGTCAGTGCTGCCGAAAATATTGACGACCTCGTCGAAGGTAACACGCAGCTACTGCTATACCGAGGCATCGGAATTGCAGGAAGCACCGCTGAGTTACGGAACTAATTCCTGCTTTCTTGGATGAAAGTTTCGAATAATGGAATGTGGTAAGGTACAGTTAGGAAACTATTGAAGTCTATGACCCAATCTTTCATTGCTTTGCAAAATCGTTCGTTTAAACTTTTCCATCGCTCAAATCGAGTACTTGACTGCTTTAGAAAAAGACGGGAAACGTTTATGGTGATAGCAAAAACATTATTAGCAAAAAAATGCAAGTGTGGCGAAGTAAGATCTGCAGTTATATTGATTGTTAGAGTGATTCACCCTTTCGACGGACTAGTTTATACTCCTGAACTCGATCCTCAAGCATTCGCGCATTCCGGTCACAGTGGCCGTCGGTGCTGCCGAAAATATTGACAACCTCGTCGAAGGTAACACGCAGCTACTGCTATACCGAGGCATCGGAATCGCACGAAGCACCGCTGAGTTACGGAACTAATTCCTGCTTTCTTGGATGAAAGTTTCGAATAATGGATTGTGGTAAGGTACAGTTAGGAAACTATTGAAGTCTATGACCCATTCTTTCATTGCTTTGCAAAATCGTTCGTTTAAACTTTTCCATCGCTCAAATCGAGTACTTGACTGCTTTAGAAAAAGACGGGAAACGTTTTTGGTGATAGCAAAAACATTTTTAGAAAAAAAATGCAAGCGTAGCGAAGTAAGATCTGCGGTTATATTGATTGTTAGAGTGATTCACCCTTTCGACGGACTAGTTTATACTCCTGAACTCGATCCTCAAGCATTCGCGCATTCCGGTCACAGTTGTCGTCGGTGCTGCTGAAAATATTGACGACCTCGTCGAAGGTAACACGCAGCTACTGCTATACCGAGGCATCGGAATCGCAGGAAGCACCGCTGAGTTACGGAACTAATTCCTGCTTTCTTGGATGAAAGTTTCGAATAATGGAATGTGGTAAGGTACAGTTAGGAAACTATTGAAGTCTATGACCCAATCTTTCATTGCTTTGCAAAATCGTTCGTTTAAACTTTTCCATCGCTCAAATCGAGTACTTGACTGCTTTAGAAAAAGACGGGAAACGTTTATGGTAATAGCAAAAACATTATTAGCAAAAAAATGCAAGTGTGGCGAAGTAAGATCTGCGGTTATATTGATTGTTAGAGTGATTCACACTTTCGACGGACTAGTTTATACTCCTGAACTCGATCCTCAAGCATTCGCGCATTCCGGTCACAGTGGCCGTCGGTGCTGCCGAAAATATTGACGACCTCGTCGAAGGTAACACGCAGCTACTGCTATACCGAGGCATCGGAATCGCACGAAGCACCGCTGAGTTACGGAACTAATTCCTGCTTTCTTGGATGAAAGTTTCGAATAATGGATTGTGGTAAGGTACAGTTAGGAAACTATTGAAGTCTATGACCCATTCTTTCATTGCTTTGCAAAATCGTTCGTTTAAACTTTTCCATCGCTCAAATCGAGTACTTGACTGCTTTAGAAAAAGACGGGAAACGTTTTTGGTGATAGCAAAAACATTTTTAGCAAAAAAATGCAAGCGTAGCGAAGTAAGATCTGCGGTTATATTGATTGTTAGAGTGATTCACCCTTTCGATGGACTAGTTTATACTCCTGGACTCGATCCTCAAGCATTCGCGCATTCCGGTCACAGTGGCCGTCGGTGCTGCCGAAAATTTTGACGACCTCGTCGAAGGTAACACGCAGCTACTGCTATACCGAGGCATCGGAATCGCAGGAAGCACCGCAGAGTTACGGAACTATTTCCTGCTTTCTTGGATGAAAGTTTCGAATAATGGAGTGTGGTAAGGTACAGTTAGGAAACTATTGAAGTCTATGACCGATTCTTTCATTGCTTTGCAAAATCGTTCGTTTAAACTTTTCCATCGCTCAAATCGAGTACTTGACTCCTTTAGAAAAAGACGGGAAACGTTTTTGGTGATAGCAAAAACATTATTAGCAAAAAAATGCAAGCGTGGCGAAGTATGATCTGCGGTTATATTGATTGTTAGAGTGATTCACCCTTTCGACGGACTAGTTTATACTCCTGAACTCGATCCTCAAGCATTCGCGCATTCCGGTCACAGTGGCCGTCGGTGCTGCCGAAAATATTGACGACCTCGTCGAAGGTAACACGCAGCTACTGCTATACCGAGGCATCGGAATCGCAGGAAGCACCGCAGAGTTACGGAACTATTTCCTGCTTTCTTGGATGAAAGTTTCGAATAATGGAGTGTGGTAAGGTACAGTTAGGAAACTATTGAAGTCTATGACCCATTCTTTCATTGCTTTGCAAAATCGTTCGTTTAAACTTTTCCATCGCTGAAATCGAGTACTTGACTGCTTTAGAAAAAGACGGGAAACGTTTATGGTGATAGCAAAAACATTTTTAGCAAAAAAATGCAAGCGTGGCGAAGTAAGATCTGCGGTTATATTGATTGTTAGAGTGATTCACCCTTTCGACGGACTAGTTTATACTCCTGAACTCGATCCTCAAGCATTCGCGCATTCCGGTCACAGTGGCCTTCGGTGCTGCCGAAAATATTGACGACCTCGTCGAAGGTAACACGCAGCTACTGCTATACCGAGGCATCGGAATCGCACGAAGCACCGCTGAGTTACGGAACTAATTCCTGCTTTCTTGAATGAAAGTTTCGAATAATGGAATGTGGTAAGGTACAGTAAGAAACTATTGAAGTCTATGACCCATTCTTTCATTGCTTTGCAAAATCGTTCGTTTAAACTTTTCCATCGCTCAAATCGAGTACTTGACTGCTTTAGAAAAAGACGGGAAACGTTTATGGTGATAGCAAAAACATTATTAGCAAAAAAATGCAAGCGTGGCGAAGTAAGATCTGCGGTTATATTGATTGTTAGAGTGATTCACCCTTTCGACGGACTAGTTTATACTCCTCAACTCGATCCTCAAGCATTCGCGCATTCCGGTCACAGTGGCCGTCGGTGCTGCCGAAAATATTGACGACCTCGTCGAAGGTAACACGCAGCTACTGCTATACCGAGGCATCGGAATCGCAGGAAGCACCACAGAGTTACGGAACTATTTCCTGCTTTCTTGGATGAAAGTTTCGAATAATGGAGTGTGGTAAGGTACAGTTAGGAAACTATTGAAGTCTATGACCCATTCTTTCATTGCTTTGCAAAATCGTTCGTTTAAACTTTTCCATCGCTCAAATCGAGTACTTGACTGCTTTAGAAAAAGACGGGAAACGTTTATGGTGATAGCAAAAACATTATTAGCAAAAAAATTCAAGCGTGGCGAAGTAAGATCTGCGGTTATATTGATTGTTAGAGTGATTCACCCTTTCGACGGACTAGTTTATACTCCTGAACTCGATCCTCAAGCATTCGCGCATTCCGGTCACAGTGGCCGTCGGTGCTGCCGAAAATATTGACGACCTCGACGAAGGTAACACGCAGCTACTGCTATACCGAGGCATCGGAATCGCACGAAGCACCGCTGAGTTACGGAACTAATTCCTGCTTTCTTGGATGAAAGTTTCGAATAATGGAATGTGGTAAGGTACAGTTAGGAAACTATTGAAGTCTATGACCCATTCTTTCATTGCTTTGCAAAATCGTTCGTTTAAACTTTTCCATCGCTCAAATCGAGTACTTGACTGCTTTAGAAAAAGACGGGAAACGTTTATGGTGATAGCAAAAACATTATTAGCAAAAAAATGCAAGCGTGGCGAAGTAAGATCTGCGGTTATATTGATTGTTAGAGTGATTCACTCTTTCGACGGACTAGTTTATACTCCTGAACTCGATCCTCAAGCATTCGCGCATTCTGGTCACAGTGGCCGTCGGTGCTGCCGAAAATATTGACGACCTCGTCGAAGGTAACACGCAGCTACTGCTATACCGAGGCATCGGAATCGCAGGAAGCACCGCTGAGTTACGGAACTAATTCCTGCTTTCTTGGATGAAAGTTTCGAATAATGGAATGTGGTAAGGTACAGTTAGGAAACTATTGAAGTCTATGACCCAATCTTTCATTGCTTTGCAAAATCGTTCGTTTAAACTTTTCCATCGCTCAAATCGAGTACTTGACTGCTTTACAAAAAGACGGGAAACGTTTATGGTGATAGCAAAAACATTATTAGCAAAAAAAATGCAAGTGTGGCGAAGTAAGATCTGCGGTTATATTGATTGTTAGAGTGATTCACCCTTTCGACGGACTAGTTTATACTCCTGAACTCGATCCTCAAGCATTCGCGCATTCCGGTCACAGTGGCCGTCGGTGCTGCCAAAAATATTGACGACCTCGTCGAAGGTAACACGCAGCTACTGCTATACCGAGGCATCGGAATCGCACGAAGCACCGCTGAGTTACGGAACTAATTCCTGCTTTCTTGGATGAAAGTTTCGAATAATGAAATGTGGTATGGTACAGTTAGGAAACTATTGAAGTCTATGACCCATTCTTTCATTGCTTTGCAAAATCGTTCGTTTAAACTTTTCCATCGCTCAAATCGAGTACTTGACTGCTTTAGAAAAAGACGGGAAACGTTTTTGGTGATAGCAAAAACATTTTTAGAAAAAAACTGCAAGCGTAGCGAAGTAAGATCTGCGGTTATATTGATTGTTAGAGTGATTCATCCTTTCGATGGACTAGTTTATACTCGTGAACTCGATCCTCAAGCATTCGCGCATTCCGGTCACAGTGGCCGTCGGTGCTGCCGAAAATATTGACGACCTCGTCGAAGGTAACACGCAGCTACTGCTATACCGAGGCATCGGAATCGCACGAAGCACCGCTGAGTTACGGAACTAATTCCTGCTTTCTTGGATGAAAGTTTCGAATAATGGAATGTGATAAGGTACAGTTAGGAAACTATTGAAGTCTATGACCCATTCTTTCATTGCTTTGCAAAATCGTTCGTTTAAACTTTTCCATCGCTCAAATCGAGTACTTGACTGCTTTAGAAAAAGACGGGAAACGTTTATGGTGATAGCAAAAACATTATTAGCAAAAAAATGCAAGCGTGGCGAAGTAAGATCTGCGGTTATATTGATTGTTAGAGTGATTCACCCTTTCGACGGACTAGTTTATACTCCTGAACTCGATCCTCAAGCATTCGCGCATTCCGGTCACAGTGGCCGTCGGTGCTGCCGAAAATATTGACGACCTCGTCGAAGGTAACACGCAGCTACTTCTATACCGAGGCATCGGAATCGCAGGAAGCACCGCTGAGTTACGGAACTAATTCCTGCTTTCTTGGATGAAAGTTTCGAATAATGGAATGTGGTAAGGTACAGTTAGGAAACTATTGAAGTCTATGACCCATTCTTTCATTGCTTTGCAAAATCGTTCGTTTAAACTTTTCCATCGCTCAAATCGAGTACTTGACTGCTTTAGAAAAAGACGGGAAACCTTTATGGTGATAGCAAAAACATTATTAGCAAAAAAATGCAAGTGTGGCGAAGTAAGATCTGCGGGTATATTGATTGTTAGAGTGATTCACCCTTTCGACGGACTAGTTTATACTCCTGAACTCGATCCTCAAGCATTCGCGCATTCCGGTCACAGTGGCCGTCGGTGCTGCCGAAAATATTGACGACCTCGTCGAAGGTAACACGCAGCTACTGCTATACCGAGGCATCGGAATCGCACGAAGCACCGCTGAGTTACGGAACTAATTCCTGCTTTCTTGGATGAAAGTTTCGAATAATGGAATGTGGTAAGGTACAGTAAGAAACTATTGAAGTCTATGACCCATTCTTTCATTGCTTTGCAAAATCGTTCGTTTAAACTTTTCCATCGCTCAAATCGAGTACTTGACTGCTTTAGAAAAAGACGGGAAACGTTTATGGTGATAGCAAAAACATTATTAGCAAAAAAATGCAAGCGTGGCGAAGTAAGATCTGCGGTTATATTGATTGTTAGAGTGATTCACCCTTTCGACGGACTAGTTTATACTCCTGAACTCGATCCTCAAGCATTCGCGCATTCCGGTCACAGTGGCCGTCGGTGCTGCCGAAAATATTGACGACCTCGACGAAGGTAACACGCAGCTACTGCTATACCGAGGCATCGGAATCGCACGAAGCACCGCTGAGTTACGGAACTAATTCCTGCTTTCTTAGATGTAAGTTTCGAATAATGAAATGTGGTAAGGTACAGTTAGGAAACTATTGAAGTCTATGATCGATTCTTTCATTGCTTTGCAAAATCGTTCGTTTAAACTTTTCCATCGCTCAAATCGAGTACTTGACTCCTTTAGAAAAAGACGGGAAACGTTTTTGGTGATAGCAAAAACATTATTAGCAAAAAAATGCAAGCGTGGCGAAATACGATCTGCGGTTATATTGATTGTTAGAGTGATTCATCCTTTCGATGGACTAGTTTATACTCCTGAACTCGATCCTCAAGCATTCGCGCATTCCGGTCACAGTGGCCGTCGGTGCTGCCGAAAATATTGACGACCTCGTCGAAGGTAACACGCAGCTACTGCTATACCGAGGCATCGGAATCGCACGAAGCACCGCTGAGTTACGGAACTAATTCCTGCTTTCTTGGATGAAAGTTTCGACTAATGGATTGTGGTAAGGTACAGTTAGGAAACTATTGAAGTCTATGACCCATTCTTTCATTGCTTTGCAAAATCGTTCGTTTAAACTTTTCCATCGCTCAAATCGAGTACTTGACTGCTTTAGAAAAAGACGGGAAACGTTTTTGGTGATAGCAAAAACATTTTTAGCAAAAAAATGCAAGCGTTGCGAAGTAAGATCTGCGGTTATATTGATTGTTAGAGTGATTCACCCTTTCGATGGACTAGTTTATACTCCTGAACTCGATCCTCAAGCATTCGCGCATTCCGGTCACAGTGGCCGTCGGTGCTGCCGAAAATTTTGACGACCTCGTCGAAGGTAACACGCAGCTACTGCTATACCGAGGCATCGGAATCGCAGGAAGCACCGCAGAGTTACGGAACTATTTCCTGCTTTCTTGGATGAAAGTTTCGAATAATGGAGTGTGGTATGGTACAGTTAGGAAACTATTGAAGTCTATGACCGATTCTTTCATTGCTTTGCAAAATCGTTCGTTTAAACTTTTCCATCGCTCAAATCGAGTACTTGACTCCTTTAGAAAAAGACGGGAAACGTTTTTGGTGATAGCAAAAACATTATTAGCAAAAAAATGCAAGCGTGGCGAAATAAGATCTGCGGTTATATTGATTGTTAGAGTGATTCATCCTTTCGATGGACTAGTTTATACTCCTGAACTCGATCCTCAAGCATTCGCGCATTCCGGTCACAGTGGCCGTCGGTGCTGCCGAAAATATTGACGACCTCGACGAAGGTAACACGCAGCTACTGCTATACCGAGGCATCGGAATCGCAGGAAGCACCGCTGAGTTACGGAACTAATTCCTGCTTTCTTGGATGAAAGTTTCGAATAATGGATTGTGGTAAGGTACAGTTAGGAAACTATTGAAGTCTATGACCCATTCTTTCATTGCTTTGCAAAATCGTTCGTTTAAACTTTTCCATCGCTCAAATCGAGTACTTGACTGCTTTAGAAAAAGACGGGAAACGTTTTTGGTGATAGCAAAAACATTTTTAGCAAAAAAATGCAAGCGTAGCGAAGTAAGATCTGCGGTTATATTGATTGTTAGAGTGATTCACCCTTTCGATGGACTAGTTTATACTCCTGAACTCGATCCTCAAGCATTCGCGCATTCCGGTCACAGTGGCCGTCGGTGCTGCCGAAAATTTTGACGACCTCGTCGAAGGTAACACGCAGCTACTGCTATACCGAGGCATCGGAATCGCAGGAAGCACCGCAGAGTTACGGAACTATTTCCTGCTTTCTTGGATGAAAGTTTCGAATAATGGAGTGTGGTAATGTACAGTTAGGAAACTATTGAAGTCTATGACCGATTTTTCATTGCTTTGCAAAATCGTTCGTTTAAACTTTTCCATCGCTCAAATCGAGTACTTGACTGCTTTAGAAAAAGACGGGAAACGTTTATGGTGATAGCAAAAACATTATTAGCAAAAAACTTCAAGCGTGGCGAAGTAAGATCTGCGGTTATATTGATTGTTAGAGTGATTCACCCTTTCGACGGACTAGTTTATACTCCTGAACTCGATCCTCAAGCATTCGCGCATTCCGGTCACAGTGGCCGTCGGTGCTGCCGAAAATATTGACGACCTCGACGAAGGTAACACGCAGCTACTGCTATACCGAGGCATCGGAATCGCAGGAAGCACCGCTGAGTTACGGAACTAATTCCTGCTTTCTTGGATGAAAGTTTCGAATAATGGAATGTGGTAAGGTACAGTTAGGAAACAATTGAAGTCTATGACCCATTCTTTCATTGCTTTGCAAAATCGTTCGTTTAAACGTTTCCATCGCTCAAATCGAGTACTTGACTGCTTTAGAAAAAGACGGGAAACGTTTTTGGTGATAGCAAAAACA
Source organism: Amblyomma americanum (assembly GCF_052857255.1). Lineage (NCBI taxonomy): Eukaryota > Metazoa > Arthropoda > Arachnida > Ixodida > Ixodidae > Amblyomma > Amblyomma americanum. The sequence goes on from NC_135498.1 coordinate 207,467,017, forward strand.
TTATTAGCAAAAAAATGCAAGCGTGGCGAAGTATGATCTGCGGTTATATTGATTGTTAGAGTGATTGACCCTTTCGACGGACTAGTTTATACTCCTGAACTCGATCCTCAAGCATTCGCGCATTCCGGTCACAGTGGCCGTCGGTGCTGCCGAAAATATTGACGACCTCGTCGAAGGTAACACGCAGCTACTGCTATACCGAGGCATCGGAATGGCAGGAAGCACCGCTGAGTTACGGAACTAATTCCTGCTTTCTTGGATGAGAGTTTCGAATAATAGAATGTGCTAAGGTACAGTTAGGAAACTATTGAAGTCTATGACCCCTTCTTTCATTGCTTTGCAAAATCGTTCGTTTAAACTTTTCCATCGCTCAAATCGAGTACTTGACTGCTTTAGAAAAAGACGGGAAACGTTTATGGTGATAGCAAAAACATTATTAGCAAAAAAATGCAAGCGTGGCGAAGTAGGATCTGCGGTTATATTGATTGTTAGAGTGATTCACCCTTTCGACGGACTAGTTTATACTCCTGAACTCGATCCTCAAGCATTCGCGCATTCCGGTCACAGTGGCCGTCGGTGCTGCCGAAAATATTGACGACCTCGTCGAAGGTAACACGCAGCTACTGCTATACCGAGGCATCGGAATCGCAGGAAGCACCGCAGAGTTACGGAACTATTTCCTGCTTTCTTGGATGAAAGTTTCGAATAATGGAATGTGGTAAGGTACAGTAAGAAACTATTGAAGTCTATGACCCATTCTTTCATTGCTTTGCAAAATCGTTCGTTTAAACTTTTCCATCGCTCAAATCGAGTACTTGACTCCTTTAGAAAAAGTCGGGAAACGTTTTTGGTGATAGCAAAAACATTATTAGCAAAAAAATGCAAGCGTGGCGAAGTAAGATCTGCGGTTATATTGATTGTTAGAGTGATTCACCCTTTCGACGGACTAGTTTATACTAAAAAAGACGAACTGCGCAACAAGAACACGGACGAAAGGGAGGCAGACACACACTAACGTTAGTGTGTGTCTGCCTCCCTTTCGTCCGTGTTCTTGTTGCGCAGTTCGTCTTTTTTGCATTATGATCAACCAACTAGCCCGACAAGTCCTGTTGAATAGTTTATACTCCTGAACTCGATCCTCAAGCATTCGCGCATTCCGGTCACAGTGGCCGTCGGTGCTGCCGAAAATATTGACGACCTCGTCGAAGGTAACACGCAGCTTCTGCTATACCGAGGCATCGGAATCGCAGGAAGCACCGCAGAGTTACGGAACTATTTCCTGCTTTCTTGGATGAAAGTTTCGAATAATGGAGTGTGGTAAGGTACAGTTAGGAAACTATTGAAGTCTATGACCGATTCTTTCATTGCTTTGCAAAATCGTTCGTTTAAACTTTTCCATCGCTCAAATCGAGTACTTGACTCCTTTAGAAAAAGACGGGAAACGTTTTTGGTGATAGCAAAAACATTATTAGCAAAAAAATGCAAGCGTGGCGAAGTAAGATCTGCGGTTATATTGATTGTTAGAGTGATTCACCCTTTCGACGGACTAGTTTATACTCCTGAACTCGATCCTCAAGCATTCGCGCATTCCGGTCACAGTGGCCGTCGGTGCTGCCGAAAATATTGACGACCTCGTCGAAGGTAACACGCAGCTTCTGCTATACCGAGGCATCGGAATCGCAGGAAGCACCGCAGAGTTACGGAACTATTTCCTGCTTTCTTGGATGAAAGTTTCGAATAATGGAGTGTGGTAAGGTACAGTTAGGAAACTATTGAAGTCTATGACCGATTCTTTCATTGCTTTGCAAAATCGTTCGTTTAAACTTTTCCATCGCTCAAATCGAGTACTTGACTCCTTTAGAAAAAGACGGGAAACGTTTTTGGTGATAGCAAAAACATTATTAGCAAAAAAATGCAAGCGTGGCGAAGTAAGATCTGCGGTTATATTGATTGTTAGAGTGATTCACCCTTTCGACGGACTAGTTTATACTCCTGAACTCGATCCTCAAGCATTCGCGCATTCCGGTCACAGTGGCCGTCGGTGCTGCCGAAAATATTGACGACCTCGTCGAAGGTAACACGCAGCTTCTGCTATACCGAGGCATCGGAATCGCAGGAAGCACCGCAGAGTTACGGAACTATTTCCTGCTTTCTTGGATGAAAGTTTCGAATAATGGAGTGTGGTAAGGTACAGTTAGGAAACTATTGAAGTCTATGACCGATTCTTTCATTGCTTTGCAAAATCGTTCGTTTAAACTTTTCCATCGCTCAAATCGAGTACTTGACTCCTTTAGAAAAAGACGGGAAACGTTTTTGGTGATAGCAAAAACATTATTAGCAAAAAAATGCAAGCGTGGCGAAATAAGATCTGCGGTTATATTGATTGTTAGAGTGATTCACCCTTTCGACGGACTAGTTTATACTCCTGAACTCGATCGTCAAGCATTCGCGCATTCCGGTCACAGTGGCCGTCGGTGCTGCCGAAAATATTGACGACCTCGTCGAAGGTAAAACGCAGCTACTGCTATACCGAGGCATCGGAATCGCAGGAAGCACCGCTGAGTTACGGAACTAATTCCTGCTTTCTTGGATGAAAGTTTCGAATAATGGAATGTGGTAAGGTACAGTTAGGAAACTATTGAAGTCTATGACCCATTCTTTCATTGCTTTGCAAAATCGTTCGTTTAAACTTTTCCATCGCTCAAATCGAGTACTTGACTGCTTTAGAAAAAGACGGGAAACGTTTATGGTGATAGCAAAAACATTATTAGCAAAAAAATGCAAGCGTGGCGAAGTAAGATCTGCGGTTATATTGATTGTTAGAGTGATTCACTCTTTCGACGGACTAGTTTATACTCCTGAACTCGATCCTCAAGCATTCGCGCATTCCGGTCACAGTGGCCGTCGGTGCTGCCGAAAATATTGACGACCTCGTCGAAGGTAACACGCAGCTACTGCTATACCGAGGCATCGGAATCGCAGGAAGCACCGCAGAGTTACGGAATTATTTCCTGCTTTCCTGGATGAAAGTTTCGAATAATGGAGTGTGGTAAGGTACAGTTAGGAAACTATTGAAGTCTATGACCCATTCTTCCATTGCTTTGCAAAATCGTTCGTTTAAACTTTTCCATCGCTCAAATCGAGTACTTGACTGCTTTAGAAATAGACGGGAAACGTTTATGATGATAGCAAAAACATTATTAGCAAAAAAATGCAAGCGTGGCGAAGTAAGATCTGCGGTTATATTGATTGTTAGAGTGATTCACCCTTTCGACGGACTAGTTTATACTCCTGAACTCGATCCTCAAGCATTCGCGCATTCCGGTCACAGTGGCCTTCGGTGCTGCCGAAAATATTGACGACCTCGTCGAAGGTAACACGCAGCTACTGCTATACCGAGGCATCGGAATCGCACGAAGCACCGCTGAGTTACGGAACTAATTCCTGCTTTCTTGGATGAAAGTTTCGAATAATGGAATGTGGTAAGGTACAGTAAGAAACTATTGAAGTCTATGACCCATTCTTTCATTGCTTTGCAAAATCGTTCGTTTAAACTTTTCCATCGCTCAAATCGAGTACTTGACTGCTTTAGAAAAAGACGGGAAACGTTTATGGTGATAGCAAAAACATTATTAGCAAAAAAATGCAAGCGTGGCGAAGTAAGATCTGCGGTTATATTGATTGTTAGAGTGATTCACCCTTTCGACGGACTAGTTTATACTCCTGAACTCGATCCTCAAGCATTCGCGCATTCCGGTCACAGTGGCCGTCGGTGCTGCCGAAAATATTGACGACCTCGACGAAGGTAACACGCAGCTACTGCTATACCGAGGCATCGGAATCGCACGAAGCACCGCTGAGTTACGAAACTAATTCCTGCTTTCTTAGATGTAAGTTTCGAATAATGAAATGTGGTAAGGTACAGTTAGGAAACTATTGAAGTCTATGACCGATTCTTTCATTGCTTTGCAAAATCGTTCGTTTAAACTTTTCCATCGCTCAAATCGAGTACTTGACTCCTTTAGAAAAAGACGGGAAACGTTTTTGGTGATAGCAAAAACATTATTAGCAAAAAAATGCAAGCGTGGCGAAGTATGATCTGCGGTTATATTGATTGTTAGAGTGATTCATCCTTTCGATTGACTAGTTTATACTCCTGAACTCGATCCTCAAGCATTCGCGCATTCCGGTCACAGTGGCCGTCGGTGCTGCCGAAAATTTTGACGACCTCGTCGAAGGTAACACGCAGCTACTGCTATACCGAGGCATCGGAATCGCAGGAAGCACCGCAGAGTTACGGAACTATTTCCTGCTTTCTTGGATGAAAGTTTCGAATAATGGAGTGTGGTAAGGTACAGTTAGGAAACTATTGAAGTCTATGACCGATTCTTTCATTGCTTTGCAAAATCGTTCGTTTAAACTTTTCCATCGCTCAAATAGAGTACTTGACTCCTTTAGAAAAAGACGGGAAACGTTTTTGGTGATAGCAAAAACATTATTAGCAAAAAAATGCAAGCGTGGCGAAATAAGATCTGCGGTTATATTGATTGTTAGAGTGATTCATCCTTTCGATGGACTAGTTTATACTCCTGAACTCGATCCTCAAGCATTCGCGCATTCCGGTCACAGCGGCCGTCGGTGCTGCCGAAAATATTGACGACCTCGACGAAGGTAACACGCAGCTACTGCTATACCGAGGCATCGGAATCGCAGGAAGCACCGCTGAGTTACGGAACTAATTCCTGCTTTCTTGGATGAAAGTTTCGAATAATGGATTGTGGTAAGGTACAGTTAGGAAACTATTGAAGTCTATGACCCATTCTTTCATTGCTTTGCAAAATCGTTCGTTTAAACTTTTCCATCGCTCAAATCGAGTACTTGACTGCTTTAGAAAATGACGGGAAACGTTTATGGTGATAGCAAAAACATTATTAGCAAAACAATGCAAGCGTGGCGAAGTAAGATCTGCGGTTATATTGATTGTTAGAGTGATTCACCCTTTCGACGGACTAGTTTATACTCCTGAACTCGATCCTCAAGCATTCGCGCATTCCGGTCACAGTGGCCGTCGGTGCTGCCGAAAATATTGACGACCTCGTCGAAGGTAACACGCAGCTACTGCTATACCGAGGCATCGGAATCGCAGGAAGCACCGCTGAGTTACGGAACTAATTCCTGCTTTCTTGGATGAAAGTTTCGAATAATGGAATGTGGTAAGGTACAGTTAGGAAACTATTGAAGTCTATGACCCATTCTTTCATTGCTTTGCAAAATCGTTCGTTTAAACTTTTCCATCGCTCAAATCGAGTACTTGACTGCTTTAGAAAAAGACGGGAAACGTTTATGGTGATAGCAAAAACATTATTAGCAAAAAAATGCAAGTGTGGCGAAGTAAGATCTGCGGTTATATTGATTGTTAGAGTGATTCACCCTTTCGACGGACTAGTTTATACTCCTGAACTCGATCCTCAAGCATTCGCGCATTCCGGTCACAGTGGCCGTCGGTGCTGCCGAAAATATTGACGACCTCGTCGAAGGTAACACGCAGCTACTGCTATACCGAGGCATCGGAATCGCACGAAGCACCGCTGAGTTACGGAACTAATTCCTGCTTTCTTGGATGAAAGTTTCGAATAATGGAATGTGGTAAGGTACAGTTAGGAAACTATTGAAGTCTATGACCCATTCTTTCATTGCTTTGCAAAATCGTTCGTTTAAACTTTTCCATCGCTCAAATCGAGTACTTGACTGCTTTAGAAAAAGACGGGAAACGTTTTTGGTGATAGCAAAAACATTTTTAGAAAAAAAATGCAAGCGTAGCGAAGTAAGATCTGCGGTTATATTGATTGTTAGAGTGATTCATCCTTTCGATGGACTAGTTTATACTCCTGAACTCGATCCTCAAGCATTCGCGCATTCCGGTCACAGTGGCCGTCGGTGCTGCCGAAAATATTGACGACCTCGTCGAAGGTAACACGCAGCTACTGCTATACCGAGGCATCGGAATCGCAGGAAGCACCGCAGAGTTACGGAACTATTTCCTGCTTTCTTGGATGAAAGTTTCGAATAATGGAGTGTGGTAAGGTACAGTTAGGAAACTATTGAAGTCTATGACCGATTCTTTCATTGCTTTGCAAAATCGTTCGTTTAAACTTTTCCATCGCTCAAATCGAGTACTTGACTCCTTTAGAAAAGGACGGGAAACGTTTTTGGTGATAGCAAAAACATTATTAGCAAAAAAATGCAAGCGTGGCGAAGTAAGATCTGCGGTTATATTGATTGTTAGAGTGATTCACCCTTTCGACGGACTAGTTTATACTCCTGAACTCGATCCTCAAGCATTCGCGCATTCCGGTCACAGTGGCCGTCGGTGCTGCCGAAAATATTGACGACCTCGACGAAGGTAACACGCAGCTACTGCTATACCGAGGCATCGGAATCGCAGGAAGCACCGCTGAGTTACGGAACTAATTCCTGCTTTCTTGGATGAAAGTTTCGAATAATGGAATGTGGTAAGGTACAGTTAGGAAACTATTGAAGTCTATGACCCATTCTTTCATTGCTTTGCAAAATCGTTCGTTTAAACTTTTCCATCGCTCAAAACGAGTACTTGACTGCTTTAGAAAAAGACGGGAAACGTTTATGGTGATAGCAAAAACATTATTAGCAAAAAAATGCAAGCGTGGCGAAGTAAGATCTGCGGTTATATTGATTGTTAGAGTGATTCACCCTTTCGACGGACTAGTTTATACTCCTGAACTCGATCCTCAAGCATTCGCGCATTCCGGTCACAGTGGCCGTCGGTGCTGCCGAAAATATTGACGACCTCGTCGAAGGTAACACGCAGCTACTGCTATACCGAGGCATCGGAATCGCAGGAAGCACCGCTGAGTTACGGAACTAATTCCTGCTTTCTTGGATAAAAGTTTCGAATAATGGAATGTGGTGAGGTACAGTTAGGAAACTATTGAAGTCTATGACCCAATCTTTCATTGCTTTGCAAAATCGTTCGTTTAAACTTTTCCATCGCTCAAATCGAGTACTTGACTGCTTTAGAAAAAGACGGGAAACGTTTATGGTGATAGCAAAAACATTATTAGCAAAAAAATGCAAGCGTAGCGAAGTAAGATCTGCGGTTATATTGATTGTTAGAGTGATTCATCCTTTCGATGGACTAGTTTATACTCCTGAACTCGATCCTCAAGCATTCGCGCATTCCGGTCACAGTGGCCGTCGGTGCTGCCGAAAATATTGACGACCTCGTCGAAGGTAACACGCAGCTACTGCTATACCGAGGCATCGGAATCGCAGGAAGCACCGCAGAGTTACGGAACTATTTCCTGCTTTCTTGGATGAAAGTTTCGAATAATGGAGTGTGGTAAGGTACAGTTAGGAAACTATTGAAGTCTATGACCGATTCTTTCATTGCTTTGCAAAATCGTTCGTTTAAACTTTTCCATCGCTCAAATCGAGTACTTGACTCCTTTAGAAAAAGTCGGGAAACGTTTTTGGTGATAGCAAAAACATTATTAGCAAAAAAATGCAAGCGTGGCGAAGTAAGATCTGCGGTTATATTGATTGTTAGAGTGATTCACCCTTTCGACGGACTAGTTTATACTAAAAAAGACGAACTGCGCAACAAGAACACGGACGAAAGGGAGGCAGACACACACTAACGTTAGTGTGTGTCTGCCTCCCTTTCGTCCGTGTTCTTGTTGCGCAGTTCGTCTTTTTTGCATTATGATCAACCAACTAGCCCGACAAGTCCTGTTGAATAGTTTATACTCCTGAACTCGATCCTCAAGCATTCGCGCATTCCGGTCACAGTGGCCGTCGGTGCTGCCGAAAATATTGACGACCTCGTCGAAGGTAACACGCAGCTTCTGCTATACCGAGGCATCGGAATCGCAGGAAGCACCGCAGAGTTACGGAACTATTTCCTGCTTTCTTGGATGAAAGTTTCGAATAATGGAGTGTGGTAAGGTACAGTTAGGAAACTATTGAAGTCTATGACCGATTCTTTCATTGCTTTGCAAAATCGTTCGTTTAAACTTTTCCATCGCTCAAATCGAGTACTTGACTCCTTTAGAAAAAGACGGGAAACGTTTTTGGTGATAGCAAAAACATTATTAGCAAAAAAATGCAAGCGTGGCGAAGTAAGATCTGCGGTTATATTGATTGTTAGAGTGATTCACCCTTTCGACGGACTAGTTTATACTCCTGAACTCGATCCTCAAGCATTCGCGCATTCCGGTCACAGTGGCCGTCGGTGCTGCCGAAAATATTGACGACCTCGTCGAAGGTAACACGCAGCTTCTGCTATACCGAGGCATCGGAATCGCAGGAAGCACCGCAGAGTTACGGAACTATTTCCTGCTTTCTTGGATGAAAGTTTCGAATAATGGAGTGTGGTAAGGTACAGTTAGGAAACTATTGAAGTCTATGACCGATTCTTTCATTGCTTTGCAAAATCGTTCGTTTAAACGTTTCCATCGCTCAAATCGAGTACTTGACTCCTTTAGAAAAAGACGGGAAACGTTTTTGGTGGTAGCAAAAACATTATTAGCAAAAAAATGCAAGCGTGGCGAAGTAAGATCTGCGGTTATATTGATTGTTAGAGTGATTCACCCTTTCGACGGACTAGTTTATACTCCTGAACTCGATCCTCAAGCATTCGCGCATTCCGGTCACAGTGGCCGTCGGTGCTGCCGAAAATATTGACGACCTCGTCGAAGGTAACACGCAGCTTCTGCTATACCGAGGCATCGGAATCGCAGGAAGCACCGCAGAGTTACGGAACTATTTCCTGCTTTCTTGGATGAAAGTTTCGAATAATGGAGTGTGGTAAGGTACAGTTAGGAAACTATTGAAGTCTATGACCGATTCATTCATTGCTTTGCAAAATCGTTCGTTTAAACTTTTCCATCGCTCAAATCGAGTACTTGACTCCTTTAGAAAAAGACGGGAAACGTTTTTGGTGATAGCAAAAACATTATTAGCAAAAAAATGCAAGCGTGGCGAAATAAGATCTGCGGTTATATTGATTGTTAGAGTGATTCACCCTTTCGACGGACTAGTTATACTCCTTAACTCGATCGTCAAGCATTCGCGCATTCCGGTCACAGTGGCCGTCGGTGCTGCCGAAAATATTGACGACCTCGTCGAAGGTAACACGCAGCTACTGCTATACCGAGGCATCGGAATCGCAGGAAGCACCGCTGAGTTACGGAACTAATTCCTGCTTTCTTGGATGAAAGTTTCGAATAATGGAATGTGGTAAGGTACAGTTAGGAAACTATTGAAGTCTATGACCCATTCTTTCATTGCTTTGCAAAATCGTTCGTTTAAACTTTTCCATCGCTCAAATCGAGTACTTGACTGCTTTAGAAAAAGACGGGAAACGTTTATGGTGATAGCAAAAACATTATTAGCAAAAAAATGCAAGCGTGGCGAAGTAAGATCTGCGGTTATATTGATTGTTAGAGTGATTCACTCTTTCGACGGACTAATTTATACTCCTGAACTCGATCCTCAAGCATTCGCGCATTCCGGTCACAGTGGCCGTCGGTGCTGCCGAAAATATTGACGACCTCGTCGAAGGTAACACGCAGCTACTGCTATACCGAGGCATCGGAATCGCAGGAAGCACCGCAGAGTTACGGAATTATTTCCTGCTTTCCTGGATGAAAGTTTCGAATAATGGAGTGTGGTAAGGTACAGTTAGGAAACTATTGAAGTCTATGACCCATTCTTCCATTGCTTTGCAAAATCGTTCGTTTAAACTTTTCCATCGCTCAAATCGAGTACTTGACTGCTTTAGAAAAAGACGGGAAACGTTTATGATGATAGCAAAAACATTATTAGCAAAAAAATGCAAGTGTGGCGAAGTAAGATCTGCGGTTATATTGATTGTTAGAGTGATTCACCCTTTCGACGGACTAGTTTATACTCCTGAACTCGATCCTGAAGCATTCGCGCATTCCGGTCACAGTGGCCGTCGGTGCTGCCGAAAATATTGACGACCTCGACGAAGGTAACACGCAGCTACTGCTATACCGAGGCATCGGAATCGCACGAAGCACCGCTGAGTTACGGAACTAATTCCTGCTTTCTTAGATGTAAAATTCGAATAATGAAATGTGGTAAGGTACAGTTAGGAAACTATTGAAGTCTATGACCGATTCTTTCATTGCTTTGCAAAATCGTTCGTTTAAACTTTTCCATCGCTCAAATCGAGTACTTGACTCCTTTAGAAAAAGACGGGAAACGTTTTTGGTGATAGCAAAAACATTATTAGCAAAAAAATGCAAGCGTGGCGAAGTATGATCTGAGGTTATATTGATTGTTAGAGTGATTCATCCTTTCGATTGACTAGTTTATACTCCTGAACTCGATCCTCAAGCATTCGCGCATTCCGGTCACAGTGGCCGTCGGTGCTGCCGAAAATTTTGACGACCTCGTCGAAGGTAACACGCAGCTACTGCTATACCGAGGCATCGGAATCGCAGGAAGCACCGCAGAGTTACGGAACTATTTCCTGCTTTCTTGGATGAAACTTTCGAATAATGGAGTGTGGTAAGGTACAGTTAGGAAACTATTGAAGTCTATGACCGATTCTTTCATTGCTTTGCAAAATCGTTCGTTTAAACTTTTCCATCGCTCAAATCGAGTACTTGACTCCTTTAGAAAAAGACGGGAAACGTTTTTGGTGATAGCAAAAACATTATTAGCAAAAAAATGCAAGTGTGGCGAAGTAAGATCTGCGGTTATATTGATTGTTAGAGTGATTCACCCTTTCGACGGACTAGTTTATACTCCTGAACTCGATCCTCAAGCATTCGCGCATTCCGGTCACAGTGGCCGTCGGTGCTGCCGAAAATATTGACGACCTCGTCGAAGGTAACACGCAGCTACTGCTATACCGAGGCATCGGAATCGCACGAAGCACCGCTGAGTTACGGAACTAATTCCTGCTTTCTTGGATGAAAGTTTCGAATAATGGAATGTGGTAAGGTACAGTTAGGAAACTATTGAAGTCTATGACCCATTCTTTCATTGCTTTGCAAAATCGTTCGTTTAAACTTTTCCATCGCTCAAATCGAGTACTTGACTGCTTTAGAAAAAGACGGGAAACGTTTTTGGTGATAGCAAAAACATTTTTAGAAAAAAAATGCAAGCGTAGCGAAGTAAGATCTGCGGTTATATTGATTGTTAGAGTGATTCATCCTTTCGATGGACTAGTTTATACTCCTGAACTCGATCCTCAAGCATTCGCGCATTCCGGTCACAGTGGCCGTCGGTGCTGCCGAAAATATTGACGACCTCGTCGAAGGTAACACGCAGCTTCTGCTATACCGAGGCATCGGAATCGCAGGAAGCACCGCAGAGTTACGGAACTATTTCCTGCTTTCTTGGATGAAAGTTTCGAATAATGGAGTGTGGTAAGGTACAGTTAGGAAACTATTGAAGTCTATGACCGATTCTTTCATTGCTTTGCAAAATCGTTCGTTTAAACTTTTCCATCGCTCAAATCGAGTACTTGACTCCTTTAGAAAAAGACGGGAAACGTTTTTGGTGATAGCAAAAACATTATTAGCAAAAAAATGCAAGCGTGGCGAAATAAGATCTGCGGTTATATTGATTGTTAGAGTGATTCACCCTTTCGACGGACTAGTTTATACTCCTGAACTCGATCCTCAAGCATTCGCGCATTCCGGTCACAGTGGTCGTCGGTGCTGCCGAAAATATTGACGACCTCGTCGAAGTTAACACGCAGCTACTGCTATACCGAGGCATCAGAATCGCAGGAAGCACCGCTGAGTTACGGAACTAATTCCTGCTTTCTTGGATGAAAGTTTCGAATAATGGAATGTGGTAAGGTACAGTTAGGAAACTATTGAAGTCTATGACCCATTCTTTCATTGCTTTGCAAAATCGTTCGTTTAAACTTTTCCATCGCTCAAATCGAGTACTTGACTGCTTTAGAAAAAGACGGGAAACGTTTACGGTGATAGCAAAAACATTATTAGCAAAAAAATGCAAGCGTGGCGAAGTAAGATCTGCAGTTATATTGATTGTTAGAGTGATTCACTCTTTTGACGGACTAGTTTATACTCCTGAACTCGATCCTCAAGCATTCGCGCATTCCGGTCACAGTGGCCGTCGGTGCTGCCGAAAATATTGACGACCTCGTCGAAGGTAACACGCAGCTACTGCTATACCGAGGCATCGGAATCGCAGGAAGCACCGCAGAGTTACGGAATTATTTCCTGCTTTCCTGGATGAAAGTTTCGAATAATGGAGTGTGGTAAGGTACAGTTAGGAAACTATTGAAGTCTATGACCCATTCTTCCATTGCTTTGCAAAATCGTTCGTTTAAACTTTTCCATCGCTCAAATCGAGTACTTGACTGCTTTAGAAAAAGACGGGAAACGTTTATGATGATAGCAAAAACATTATTAGCAAAAAAATGCAAGCGTGGCGAAGTAAGATCTGCGGTTATATTGATTGTTAGAGTGATTCACCCTTTCGACGGACTAGTTTATACTCCTGAACTCGATCCTCAAGCATTCGCGCATTCCGGCCACAGTGGCCTTCGGTGCTGCCGAAAATATTGACGACCTCGTCGAAGGTAACACGCAGCTACTGCTATACCGAGGCATCGGAATCGCACGAAGCACCGCTGAGTTACGGAACTAATTCCTGCTTTCTTGGATGAAAGTTTCGAATAATGGAATGTGGTAAGGTACAGTAAGAAACTATTGAAGTCTATGACCCATTCTTTCATTGCTTTGCAAAATCGTTCGTTTAAACTTTTCCATCGCTCAAATCGAGTACTTGACTGCTTTAGAAAAAGACGGGAAACGTTTATGGTGATAGCAAAAACATTATTAGCAAAAAAATGCAAGCGTGGCGAAGTAAGATCTGCGGTTATATTGATTGTTAGAGTGATTCACCCTTTCGACGGACTAGTTTATACTCCTCAACTCGATCCTCAAGCATTCGCGCATTCCGGTCACAGTGGCCGTCGGTGCTGCCGAAAATATTGACGACCTCGTCGAAGGTAACACGCAGCTACTGCTATACCGAGGCATCGGAATCGCAGGAAGCACCACAGAGTTACGGAACTATTTCCTGCTTTCTTGGATGAAAGTTTCGAATAATGGAGTGTGGTAAGGTAAAGTTAGGAAACTATTGAAGTCTATGACCGATTCTTTCATTGCTTTGCAAAATCGTTCGTTTAAACTTTTCCATCGCTCAAATCGAGTACTTGACTCCTTTAGAAAAAGACGGGAAACGTTTTTGGTGATAGCAAAAACATTATTAGCAAAAAAATGCAAGCGTGGCGAAATAAGATCTGCGGTTATATTGATTGTTAGAGTGATTCACCCTTTCGACGGACTAGTTTATACTCCTGAACTCGATCCTCAAGCATTCGCGCATTCCGGTCACAGTGGCCGTCGGTGCTGCCGAAAATATTGACGACCTCGTCGAAGTTAACACGCAGCTACTGCTATACCGAGGCATCAGAATCGCAGGAAGCACCGCTGAGTTACGGAACTAATTCCTGCTTTCTTGGATGAAAGTTTCGAATAATGGAATGTGGTAAGGTACAGTTAGGAAACTATTGAAGTCTATGACCCATTCTTTCATTGCTTTGCAAAATCGTTCGTTTAAACTTTTCCATCGCTCAAATCGAGTACTTGACTGCTTTAGAAAAAGACGGGAAACGTTTATGGTGATAGCAAAAACATTATTAGCAAAAAAATGCAAGCGTGGCGAAGTAAGATCTGCGGTTATATTGATTGTTAGAGTGATTCACTCTTTTGACGGACTAGTTTATACTCCTGAACTCGATCCTCAAGCATTCGCGCATTCCGGTCACAGTGGCCGTCGGTGCTGCCGAAAATATTGACGACCTCGTCGAAGGTAACACGCAGCTACTGCTATACCGAGGCATCGGAATCGCAGGAAGCACCGCAGAGTTACGGAATTATTTCCTGCTTTCCTGGATGAAAGTTTCGAATAATGGAGTGTGGTAAGGTACAGTTAGGAAACTATTGAAGTCTATGACCCATTCTTCCATTGCTTTGCAAAATCGTTCGTTTAAACTTTTCCATCGCTCAAATCGAGTACTTGACTGCTTTAGAAAAAGACGGGAAACGTTTATGATGATAGCAAAAACATTATTAGCAAAAAAATGCAAGCGTGGCGAAGTAAGATCTGCGGTTATATTGATTGTTAGAGTGATTCACCCTTTCGACGGACTAGTTTATACTCCTGAACTCGATCCTCAAGCATTCGCGCATTCCGGTCACAGTGGCCGTCGGTGCTGCCGAAAATATTGACGACCTCGACGAAGGTAACACGCAGCTACTGCTATACCGAGGCATCGGAATCGCACGAAGCACCGCTGAGTTACGGAACTAATTCCTGCTTTCTTAGATGTAAGTTTCGAATAATGAAATGTGGTAAGGTACCGTTAGGAAACTATTGAAGTCTATGACCGATTCTTTCATTGCTTTGCAAAATCGTTCGTTTAAACTTTTCCATCGCTGAAATCGAGTACTTGACTCCTTTAGAAAAAGACGGGAAACGTTTTTGGTGATAGCAAAAACATTATTAGCAAAAAAATGCAAGCGTGGCGAAATAAGATCTGCGGTTATATTGATTGTTAGAGTGATTCATCCTTTCGATGGACTAGTTTATACTCCTGAACTCGATCCTCAAGCATTCGCGCATTCCGGTCACAGTGGCCGTCGGTGCTGCCGAAAATATTGACGACCTCGTCGAAGGTAACACGCAGCTACTGCTATACCGAGGCATCGGAATCGCACGAAGCACCGCTGAGTTACGGAACTAATTCCTGCTTTCTTGGATGAAAGTTTCGAATAATGGATTGTGGTAAGGTACAGTTAGGAAACTATTGAAGTCTATGACCCATTCTTTCATTGCTTTGCAAAATCGTTCGTTTAAACTTTTCCATCGCTCAAATCGAGTACTTGACTGCTTTAGAAAAAGACGGGAAACGTTTTTGGTGATAGCAAAAACATTTTTAGCAAAAAAATGCAAGCGTAGCGAAGTAAGATCTGCGGTTATATTGATTGTTAGAGTGATTCACCCTTTCGATGGACTAGTTTATACTCCTGAACTCGATCCTCAAGCATTCGCGCATTCCGGTCACAGTGGCCGTCGGTGCTGCCGAAAATTTTGACGACCTCGTCGAAGGTAACACGCAGCTACTGCTATACCGAGGCATCGGAATCGCAGGAAGCACCGCAGAGTTACGGAACTATTTCCTGCTTTCTTGGATGAAAGTTTCGAATAATGGAGTGTGGTATGGTACAGTTAGGAAACTATTGAAGTCTATGACCGATTCTTTCATTGCTTTGCAAAATCGTTCGTTTAAACTTTTCCATCGCTCAAATCGAGTACTTGACTCCTTTAGAAAAAGACGGGAAACGTTTTTGGTGATAGCAAAAACATTATTAGCAAACAAATGCAAGCGTGGCGAAGTATGATCTGCGGTTATATTGATTGTTAGAGTGATTCATCCTTTCGATGGACTAGTTTATACTCCTGAACTCGATCCTCAAGCATTCGCGCATTCCGGTCACAGTGGCCGTCGGTGCTGCCGAAAATTTTGACGACCTCGTCGAAGGTAACACGCAGCTACTGCTATACCGAGGCATCGGAATCGCAGGAAGCACCGCAGAGTTACGGAACTATTTCCTGCTTTCTTGGATGAAAGTTTCGAATAATGGAGTGTGGTAAGGTACAGTTGGGAAACTATTGAAGTCTATGACCGATTCTTTCATTGCTTTGCAAAATCGTTCGTTTAAACTTTTCCATCGCTGAAATCGAGTACTTGACTCCTTTAGAAAAAGACGGGAAACGTTTTTGGTGATAGCAAAAACATTATTAGCAAAAAAATGCAAGCGTGGCGAAATAAGATCTGCGGTTATATTGATTGTTAGAGTGATTCATCCTTTCGATGGACTAGTTTATACTCCTGAACTCGATCCTCAAGCATTCGCGCATTCCGGTCACAGTGGCCGTCGGTGCTGCCGAAAATATTGACGACCTCGACGAAGGTAACACGCAGCTACTGCTATACCGAGGCATCGGAATCGCAGGAAGCACCGCTGAGTTACGGAACTAATTCCTGCTTTCTTGGATGAAAGTTTCGAATAATGGATTGTGGTAAGGTACAGTTAGGAAACTATTGAAGTCTATGACCCATTCTTTCATTGCTTTGCAAAATCGTTCGTTTAAACTTTTCCATCGCTCAAATCGAGTACTTGACTGCTTTAGAAAAAGACGGGAAACGTTTTTGGTGATAGCAAAAACATTTTTAGCAAAAAAATGCAAGCGTAGCGAAGTAAGATCTGCGGTTATATTGATTGTTAGAGTGATTCACCCTTTCGATGGACTAGTTTATACTCCTGAACTCGATCCTCAAGCATTCGCGCATTCCGGTCACAGTGGCCGTCGGTGCTGCCGAAAATTTTGACGACCTCGTCGAAGGTAACACGCAGCTACTGCTATACCGAGGCATCGGAATCGCAGGAAGCATCGCAGAGTTACGGAACTATTTCCTGCTTTCTTGGATGAAAGTTTCGAATAATGGAGTGTGGTAAGGTACAGTTAGGAAACTATTGAAGTCTATGACCGATTCTTTCATTGCTTTGCAAAATCGTTCGTTTAAACTTTTCCATCGCTCAAATCGAGTACTTGACTCCTTTAGAAAAAGACGGGAAACGTTTTTGGTGATAGCAAAAACATTATTAGCAAAAAAATGCAAGCGTGGCGAAGTATGATCTGCGGTTATATTGATTGTTAGAGTGATTCACCCTTTCGACGGACTAGTTTATACTCCTGAACTCGATCCTCAAGCATTCGCGCATTCCGGTCACAGTGGCCGTCGGTGCTGCCGAAAATATTGACGACCTCGTCGAAGGTAACACGCAGCTACTGCTATACCGAGGCATCGGAATGGCAGGAAGCACCGCTGAGTTACGGAACTAATTCCTGCTTTCTTGGATGAAAGTTTCGAATAATAGAATGTGCTAAGGTACAGTTAGGAAACTATTGAAGTCTATGACCCCTTCTTTCATTGCTTTGCAAAATCGTTCGTTTAAACTTTTCCATCGCTCAAATCGAGTACTTGACTGCTTTAGAAAAAGACGGGAAACGTTTATGGTGATAGCAAAAACATTATTAGCAAAAAAATGCAAGCGTGGCGAAGTAAGATCTGCGGTTATATTGATTGTTAGAGTGATTCACCCTTTCGACGGACTAGTTTATACTCCGGAACTCGATCCTCAAGCATTCGCGCATTCCGGTCACAGTGGCCGTCGGTGCTGCCGAAAATATTGACGACCTCGTCGAAGGTAACACGCAGCTACTGCTATACCGAGGCATCGGAATCGCAGGAAGCACCGCAGAGTTACGGAACTATTTCCTGCTTTCTTGGATGAAAGTTTCGAATAATGGAATGTGGTAAGGTACAGTAAGAAACTATTGAAGTCTATGACCCATTCTTTCATTGCTTTGCAAAATCGTTCGTTTAAACTTTTCCATCGCTCAAATCGAGTACTTGACTGCTTTAGAAAAAGACGGGAAACGTTTATGGTGATAGCAAAAACATTATTAGCAAAAAAATGCAAGCGTGGCGAAGATCTGCGGTTATATTGAATGTTAGAGTGATTCACCCTTTCGACGGACTAGTTTATACTCCTGAACTCGATCCTCAAGCATTCGCGCATTCCGGTCACAGTGGCCTTCGGTGCTGCCGAAAATATTGACGACCTCGTCGAAGGTAACACGCAGCTACTGCTATACCGAGGCATCGGAATCGCACGAAGCACCGCTGAGTTACGGAACTAATTCCTGCTTTCTTAGATGTAAGTTTCGAATAATGAAATGTGGTAAGGTACAGTTAGGAAACTATTGAAGTCTATGACCGATTCTTTCATTGCTTTGCAAAATCGTTCGTTTAAACTTTTCCATCGCTCAAATCGAGTACTTGACTGCTTTAGAAAAAGACGGGAAACGTTTTTGGTGATAGCAAAAACATTTTTAGCAAAAAAATGCAAGCGTAGCGAAGTAAGATCTGCGGTTATATTGATTGTTAGAGTGATTCACCCTTTCGATGGACTAGTTTATACTCCTGAACTCGATCCTCAAGCATTCGCGCATTCCGGTCACAGTGGCCTTCGGTGCTGCCGAAAATATTGACGACCTCGTCGAAGGTAACACGCAGCTACTGCTATACCGAGGCATCGGAATCGCACGAAGCACCGCTGAGTTACGGAACTAATTCCTGCTTTCTTAGATGTAAGTTTCGAATAATGAAATGTGGTAAGGTACAGTTAGGAAACTATTGAAGTCTATGACCCGATTCTTTCATTGCTTTGCAAAATCGTTCGTTTAAACTTTTCCATCGCTCAAATCGAGTACTTGACTGCTTTAGAAAAAGACGGGAAACGTTTTTTGGTGATAGCAAAAACATTATTAGCAAACAAATGCAAGCGTGGCGAAGTATGATCTGCGGTTATATTGATTGTTAGAGTGATTCATCCTTTCGATGGACTAGTTTATACTCCTGAACTCGATCCTCAAGCATTCGCGCATTCCGGTCACAGTGGCCGTCGGTGCTGCCGAAAATTTTGACGACCTCGTCGAAGGTAACACGCAGCTACTGCTATACCGAGGCATCGGAATCGCAGGAAGCACCGCAGAGTTACGGAACTATTTCCTGCTTTCTTGGATTGAAAGTTTCGAATAATGGAGTGTGGTAAGGTACAGTTGGGAAACTATTGAAGTCTATGACCGATTCTTTCATTGCTTTGCAAAATCGTTCGTTTAAACTTTTCCATCGCTGAAATCGAGTACTTGACTCCTTTAGAAAAAGACGGGAAACGTTTTTGGTGATAGCAAAAACATTATTAGCAAAAAAATGCAAGCGTGGCGAAATAAGATCTGCGGTTATATTGATTGTTAGAGTGATTCATCCTTTCGATGGACTAGTTTATACTCCTGAACTCGATCCTCAAGCATTCGCGCATTCCGGTCACAGTGGCCGTCGGTGCTGCCGAAAATATTGACGACCTCGACGAAGGTAACACGCAGCTACTGCTATACCGAGGCATCGGAATCGCAGGAAGCACCGCTGAGTTACGGAACTAATTCCTGCTTTCTTGGATGAAAGTTTCGAATAATGGATTGTGGTAAGGTACAGTTAGGAAACTATTGAAGTCTATGACCCATTCTTTCATTGCTTTGCAAATCGTTCGTTTAAACTTTTCCATCGCTCAAATCGAGTACTTGACTGCTTTAGAAAAAGACGGGAAACGTTTTTGGTGATAGCAAAAACATTTTTAGCAAAAAAATGCAAGCGTAGCGAAGTAAGATCTGCGGTTATATTGATTGTTAGAGTGATTCACCCTTTCGATGGGACTAGTTTATACTCCTGAACTCGATCCTCAAGCATTCGCGCATTCCGGTCACAGTGGCCGTCGGTGCTGCCGAAAATTTTGACGACCTCGTCGAAGGTAACACGCAGCTACTGCTATACCGAGGCATCGGAATCGCAGGAAGCATCGCAGAGTTACGGAACTATTTCCTGCTTTCTTGGATGAAAGTTTCGAATAATGGAGTGTGGTAAGGTACAGTTAGGAAACTATTGAAGTCTATGACCGATTCTTTCATTGCTTTGCAAAATCGTTCGTTTAAAACTTTTCCATCGCTCAAATCGAGTACTTGACTCCTTTAGAAAAAGACGGGAAACGTTTTGGTGATAGCAAAAACATTATTAGCAAAAAAATGCAAGCGTGGCGAAGTATGATCTGCGGTTATATTGATTGTTAGAGTGATTCACCCTTTCGACGGACTAGTTTATACTCCTGAACTCGATCCTCAAGCATTCGCGCATTCCGGTCACAGTGGCGTCGGTGCTGCCGAAAATATTGACGACCTCGTCGAAGGTAACACGCAGCTACTGCTATACCGAGGCATCGGAATGGCAGGAAGCACCGCTGAGTTACGGAACTAATTCCTGCTTTCTTGGATGAAAGTTTCGAATAATAGAATGTGCTAAGGTACAGTTAGGAAACTATTGAAGTCTATGACCCACTTCTTTCATTGCTTTGCAAAATCGTTCGTTTAAACTTTTCCATCGCTCAAATCGAGTACTTGACTGCTTTAGAAAAAGACGGGAAACGTTTATGGTGATAGCAAAAACATTATTAGCAAAAAAATGCAAGCGTGGCGAAGTAAGATCTGCGGTTATATTGATTGTTAGAGTGATTCACCCTTTCGACGGACTAGTTTATACTCCGGAACTCGATCCTCAAGCATTCGCGCATTCCGGTCACAGTGGCCGTCGGTGCTGCCGAAAATATTGACGACCTCGTCGAAGGTAACACGCAGCTACTGCTATACCGAGGCATCGGAATCGCAGGAAGCACCGCAGAGTTACGGAACTATTTCCTGCTTTCTTGGATGAAAGTTTCGAATAATGGAATGTGGTAAGGTACAGTAAGAAACTATTGAAGTCTATGACCCATTCTTTCATTGCTTTGCAAAATCGTTCGTTTAAACTTTTCCATCGCTCAAATCGAGTACTTGACTGCTTTAGAAAAAGACGGGAAACGTTTATGGTGATAGCAAAAACATTATTAGCAAAAAAATGCAAGCGTGGCGAAGATCTGCGGTTATATTGAATGTTAGAGTGATTCACCCTTTCGACGGACTAGTTTATACTCCTGAACTCGATCCTCAAGCATTCGCGCATTCCGGTCACAGTGGCCTTCGGTGCTGCCGAAAATATTGACGACCTCGTCGAAGGTAACACGCAGCTACTGCTATACCGAGGCATCGGAATCGCACGAAGCACCGCTGAGTTACGGAACTAATTCCTGCTTTCTTAGATGTAAGTTTCGAATAATGAAATGTGGTAAGGTACAGTTAGGAAACTATTGAAGTCTATGACCGATTCTTTCATTGCTTTGCAAAATCGTTCGTTTAAACTTTTCCATCGCTCAAATCGAGTACTTGACTGCTTTAGAAAAAGACGGGAAACGTTTTTGGTGATAGCAAAAACATTTTTAGCAAAAAAATGCAAGCGTAGCGAAGTAAGATCTGCGGTTATATTGATTGTTAGAGTGATTCACCCTTTCGATGGACTAGTTTATACTCCTGAACTCGATCCTCAAGCATTCGCGCATTCCGGTCACAGTGGCCGTCGGTGCTGCCGAAAATTTTGACGACCTCGTCGAAGGTAACACGCAGCTACTGCTATACCGAGGCATCGGAATCGCAGGAAGCACCGCAGAGTTACGGAACTATTTCCTGCTTTCTTGGATGAAAGTTTCGAATAATGGAATGTGGTAAGGTACAGTAAGAAACTATTGAAGTCTATGACCCATTCTTTCATTGCTTTGCAAAATCGTTCGTTTAAACTTTTCCATCGCTCAAATCGAGTACTTGACTGCTTTAGAAAAAGACGGGAAACGTTTATGGTGATAGCAAAAACATTATTAGCAAAAAATTGCAAGCGTGGCGAAGTAAGATCTGCGGTTAAATTGATTGTTAGAGTGATTCACCCTTTCGACGGACTAGTTTATACTCCTGAACTCGATCCTCAAGCATTCGCGCATTCCGGTCACAGTGGCCTTCGGTGCTGCCGAAAATATTGACGACCTCGTCGAAGGTAACACGCAGCTACTGCTATACCGAGGCATCGGAATCGCACGAAGCACCGCTGAGTTACGGAACTAATTCCTGCTTTCTTGGATGAAAGTTTCGAATAATGGAATGTGGTAAGGTACAGTAAGAAACTATTGAAGTCTATGACCCATTCTTTCATTGCTTTGCAAAATCGTTCGTTTAAACTTTTCCATCGCTCAAATCGAGTACTTGACTGCTTTAGAAAAAGACGGGAAACGTTTATGGTGATAGCAAAAACATTATTAGCAAAAAAATGCAAGCGTGGCGAAGTAAGATCTGCGGTTATATTGATTGTTAGAGTGATTCACCCTTTCGACGGACTAGTTTATACTCCTCAACTCGATCCTCAAGCATTCGCGCATTCCGGTCACAGTGACCGTCGGTGCTGCCGAAAATATTGACGACCTCGTCGAAGGTAACACGCAGCTACTGCTATACCGAGGCATCGGAATCGCAGGAAGCACCACAGAGTTACGGAACTATTTCCTGCTTTCTTGGATGAAAGTTTCGAATAATGGAGTGTGGTAAGGTACAGTTAGGAAACTATTGAAGTCTATGACCCATTCTTTCATTGCTTTGCAAAATCGTTCGTTTAAACTTTTCCATCGCTCAAATCGAGTACTTGACTCCTTTAGAAAAAGACGGGAAACGTTTTTGGTGATAGCAAAAACATTATTAGCAAAAAAATGCAAGCGTGGCGAAGTATGATCTGCGGTTATATTGATTGTTAGAGTGATTCATCCTTTCGATGGACTAGTTTATACTCCTGAACTCGATCCTCAAGCATTCGCGCATTCCGGTCACAGTGGCCGTCGGTGCTGCCGAAAATTTTGACGACCTCGTCGAAGGTAACACGCAGCTACTGCTATACCGAGGCATCGGAATCGCAGGAAGCACCGCAGAGGTACGGAACTATTTCCTGCTTTCTTGGATAAAAGTTTCGAATAATGGAGTGTGGTAAGGTACAGTTAGGAAACTATTGAAGTCTATGACCGATTCTTTCATTGCTTTGCAAAATCGTTCGTTTAAACTTTTCCGTCGCTCAAATCGAGTACTTGACTCCTTTAGAAAAAGACGGGAAACGTTTTTGGTGATAGCAAAAACATTATTAGCAAAAAAATGCAAGCGTGGCGAAGTATGATCTGCGGTTATATTGATTGTTAGAGTGATTCACCCTTTCGACGGACTAGTTTATACTCCTGAACTCGATCCTCAAGCATTCGCGCATTCCGGTCACAGTGGCCGTCGGTGCTGCCGAAAATATTGACGACCTCGTCGAAGGTAACACGCAGCTACTGCTATACCGAGGCATCGGAATGGCAGGAAGCACCGCTGAGTTACGGAACTAATTCCTGCTTTCTTGGATGAAAGTTTCGAATAATAGAATGTGCTAAGGTACAGTTAGGAAACTATTGAAGTCTATGACCCCTTCTTTCATTGCTTTGCAAAATCGTTCGTTTAAACTTTTCCATCGCTCAAATCGAGTACTCGACTGCTTTAGAAAAAGACGGGAAACGTTTATGGTGATAGCAAAAACATTATTAGCAAAAAAATGCAAGCGTGGCGAAGTAAGATCTGCGGTTATATTGATTGTTAGAGTGATTCACCCTTTCGACGGACTAGTTTATACTCCTGAACTCGATCCTCAAGCATTCGCGCATTCCGGTCACAGTGGCCGTCGGTGCTGCCGAAAATATTGACGACCTCGTCGAAGGTAACACGCAGCTACTGCTATACCGAGGCATCGGAATCGCAGGAAGCACCGCAGAGTTACGCAACTATTTCCTGCTTTCTTGGATGAAAGTTTCGAATAATGGAATGTGGTAAGGTACAGTAAGAAACTATTGAAGTCTATGACCCATTCTTTCATTGCTTTGCAAAATCGTTCGTTTAAACTTTTCCATCGCTCAAATCGAGTACTTGACTGCTTTAGAAAAAGACGGGAAACGTTTATGGTGATAGCAAAAACATTATTAGCAAAAAATTGCAAGCGTGGCGAAGTAAGATCTGCGGTTATATTGATTGTTAGAGTGATTCACCCTTTCGACGGACTAGTTTATACTCCTGAACTCGATCCTCAAGCATTCGCGCATTCCGGTCACAGTGGCCTTCGGTGCTGCCGAAAATATTGACGACCTCGTCGAAGGTAACACGCAGCTACTGCTATACCGAGGCATCGGAATCGCACGAAGCACCGCTGAGTTACGGAACTAATTCCTGCTTTCTTGGATGAAAGTTTCGAATAATGGAATGTGGTAAGGTACAGTAAGAAACTATTGAAGTCTATGACCCATTCTTTCATTGCTTTGCAAAATCGTTCGTTTAAACTTTTCCATCGCTCAAATCGAGTACTTGACTGCTTTAGAAAAAGACGGGAAACGTTTATGGTGATAGCAAAAACATTATTAGCAAAAAAATGCAAGCGTGGCGAAGTAAGATCTGCGGTTATATTGATTGTTAGAGTGATTCACCCTTTCGACGGACTAGTTTATACTCCTCAACTTGATCCTCAAGCATTCGCGCATTCCGGTCACAGTGACCGTCGGTGCTGCCGAAAATATTGACGACCTCGTCGAAGGTAACACGCAGCTACTGCTATACCGAGGCATCGGAATCGCAGGAAGCACCACAGAGTTACGGAACTATTTCCTGCTTTCTTGGATGAAAGTTTCGAATAATGGAGTGTGGTAAGGTACAGTTAGGAAACTATTGAAGTCTATGACCCATTCTTTCATTGCTTTGCAAAATCGTTCGTTTAAACTTTTCCATCGCTCAAATCGAGTACTTGACTCCTTTAGAAAAAGACGGGAAACGTTTTTGGTGATAGCAAAAACATTATTAGCAAAAAAATGCAAGCGTGGCGAAGTATGATCTGCGGTTATATTGATTGTTAGAGTGATTCATCCTTTCGATGGACTAGTTTATACTCCTGAACTCGATCCTCAAGCATTCGCGCATTCCGGTCACAGTGGCCGTCGGTGCTGCCGAAAATTTTGACGACCTCGTCGAAGGTAACACGCAGCTACTGCTATACCGAGGCATCGGAATCGCAGGAAGCACCGCAGAGTTACGGAACTATTTCCTGCTTTCTTGGATGAAAGTTTCGAATAATGGAGTGTGGTAAGGTACAGTTAGGAAACTATTGAAGTCTATGACCGATTCTTTCATTGCTTTGCAAAATCGTTCGTTTAAACTTTTCCATCGCTCAAATCGAGTACTTGACTCCTTTAGAAAAAGACGGGAAACGTTTTTGGTGATAGCAAAAACATTATTAGCAAAAAAATGCAAGCGTGGCGAAGTATGATCTGCGGTTATATTGATTGTTAGAGTGATTCACCCTTTCGACGGACTAGTTTATACTCCTGAACTCGATCCTCAAGCATTCGCGCATTCCGGTCACAGTGGCCGTCGGTGCTGCCGAAAATATTGACGACCTCGTCGAAGGTAACACGCAGCTACTGCTATACCGAGGCATCGGAATGGCAGGAAGCACCGCTGAGTTACGGAACTAATTCCTGCTTTCTTGGATGAAAGTTTCGAATAATAGAATGTGCTAAGGTACAGTTAGGAAACTATTGAAGTCTATGACCCCTTCTTTCATTGCTTTGCAAAATCGTTCGTTTAAACTTTTCCATCGCTCAAATCGAGTACTTGACTGCTTTAGAAAAAGACGGGAAACGTTTATGGTGATAGCAAAAACATTATTAGCAAAAAAATGCAAGCGTGGCGAAGTAAGATCTGCGGTTATATTGATTGTTAGAGTGATTCACCCTTTCGACGGACTAGTTTATACTCCTGAACTCGATCCTCAAGCATTCGCGCATTCCGGTCACAGTGGCCGTCGGTGCTGCCGAAAATATTGACGACCTCGTCGAAGGTAACACGCAGCTACTGCTTTACCGAGGCATCGGAATCGCAGGAAGCACCGCAGAGTTACGGAACTATTTCCTGCTTTCTTGGATGAAAGTTTCGAATAATGGAATGTGGTAAGGTACAGTAAGAAACTATTGAAGTCTATGACCCATTCTTTCATTGCTTTGCAAAATCGTTCGTTTAAACTTTTCCATCGCTCAAATCGAGTACTTGACTGCTTTAGAAAAAGACGGGAAACGTTTATGGTGATAGCAAAAACATTATTAGCAAAAAATTGCAAGCGTGGCGAAGTAAGATCTGCGGTTATATTGATTGTTAGAGTGATTCACCCTTTCGACGGACTAGTTTATACTCCTGAACTCGATCCTCAAGCATTCGCGCATTCCGGTCACAGTGGCCTTCGGTGCTGCAGAAAATATTGACGACCTCGTCGAAGGTAACACGCAGCTACTGCTATACCGAGGCATCGGAATCGCACGAAGCACCGCTGAGTTACGGAACTAATTCCTGCTTTCTTGGATGAAAGTTTCGAATAATGGAATGTGGTAAGGTACAGTAAGAAACTATTGAAGTCTATGACCCATTCTTTCATTGCTTTGCAAAATCGTTCGTTTAAACTTTTCCATCGCTCAAATCGAGTACTTGACTGCTTTAGAAAAAGACGGGAAACGTTTATGGTGATAGCAAAAACATTATTAGCAAAAAAATGCAAGCGTGGCGAAGTAAGATCTGCGGTTATATTGATTGTTAGAGTGATTCACCCTTTCGACGGACTAGTTTATACTCCTCAACTCGATCCTCAAGCATTCGCGCATTCCGGTCACAGTGACCGTCGGTGCTGCCGAAAATATTGACGACCTCGTCGAAGGTAACACGCAGCTACTGCTATACCGAGGCATCGGATTCGCAGGAAGCACCACAGAGTTACGGAACTATTTCCTGCTTTCTTGGATGAAAGTTTCGAATAATGGAGTGTGGTAAGGTACAGTTAGGAAAACTATTGAAGTCTATGACCCATTCTTTCATTGCTTTGCAAAATCGTTTGTTTAAACTTTTACATCGCTCAAATCGAGTACTTGACTCCTTTAGAAAAAGACGGGAAACGTTTTTGGTGATAGCAAAAACATTATTAGCAAAAAAATGCAAGCGTGGCGAAGTATGATCTGCGGTTATATTGATTGTTAGAGTGATTCATCCTTTCGATGGACTAGTTTATACTCCTGAACTCGATCCTCAAGCATTCGCGCATTCCGGTCACAGTGGCCGTCGGTGCTGCCGAAAATTTTGACGACCTCGTCGAAGGTAACACGCAGCTACTGCTATACCGAGGCATCGGAATCGCAGGAAGCACCGCAGAGTTACGGAACTATTTCCTGCTTTCTTGGATGAAAGTTTCGAATAATGGAGTGTGGTAAGGTACAGTTAGGAAACTATTGAAGTCTATGACCGATTCTTTCATTGCTTTGCAAAATCGTTCGTTTAAACTTTTCCATCGCTCAAATCGAGTACTTGACTCCTTTAGAAAAAGACGGGAAACGTTTTTGGTGATAGCAAAAACATTATTAGCAAAAAAATGCAAGCGTGGCGAAGTATGATCTGCGGTTATATTGATTGTTAGAGTGATTCACCCTTTCGACGGACTAGTTTATACTCCTGAACTCGATCCTCAAGCATTCGCGCATTCCGGTCACAGTGGCCGTCGGTGCTGCCGAAAATTTTGACGACCTCGTCGAAGGTAACACGCAGCTACTGCTATACCGAGGCATCGGAATCGCAGGAAGCACCGCAGAGTTACGGAACTATTTCCTGCTTTCTTGGATGAAAGTTTCGAATAATGGAGTGTGGTAAGGTACAGTTAGGAAACTATTGAAGTCTATGACCGATTCTTTCATTGCTTTGCAAAATCGTTCGTTTAAACTTTTCCATCGCTCAAATCGAGTACTTGACTCCTTTAGAAAAAGACGGGAAACGTTTTTGGTGATAGCAAAAACATTATTAGCAAAAAAATGCAAGCGTGGCGAAGTATGATCTGCGGTTATATTGATTGTTAGAGTGATTCACCCTTTCGACGGACTAGTTTATACTCCTGAACTCGATCCTCAAGCATTCGCGCATTCCGGTCACAGTGGCCGTCGGTGCTGCCGAAAATATTGACGACCTCGTCGAAGGTAACACGCAGCTACTGCTATACCGAGGCATCGGAATGGCAGGAAGCACCGCTGAGTTACGGAACTAATTCCTGCTTTCTTGGATGAAAGTTTCGAATAATAGAATGTGCTAAGGTACAGTTAGGAAACTATTGAAGTCTATGACCCCTTCTTTCATTGCTTTGCAAAATCGTTCGTTTAAACTTTTCCATCGCTCAAATCGAGTACTTGACTGCTTTAGAAAAAGACGGGAAACGTTTATGGTGATAGCAAAAACATTATTAGCAAAAAAATGCAAGCGTGGCGAAGTAAGATCTGCGGTTATATTGATTGTTAGAGTGATTCACCCTTTCGACGGACTAGTTTATACTCCTGAACTCGATCCTCAAGCATTCGCGCATTCCGGTCACAGTGGCCTTCGGTGCTGCCGAAAATATTGACGACCTCGTCGAAGGTAACACGCAGCTACTGCTATACCGAGGCATCGGAATTAGCACGAAGCACCGCTGAGTTACGGAACTAATTCCTGCTTTCTTGGATGAAAGTTTCGAATAATGGAATGTGGTAAGGTACAGTAAGAAACTATTGAAGTCTATGACCCATTCTTTCATTGCTTTGCAAAATCGTTCGTTTAAACTTTTCCATCGCTCAAATCGAGTACTTGACTGCTTTAGAAAAAGACGGGAAACGTTTATGGTGATAGCAAAAACATTATTAGCAAAAAAATGCAAGTGTGGCGAAGTAAGATCTGCGGTTATATTGATTGTTAGAGTGATTCACCCTTTCGACGGACTAGTTTATACTCCTCAACTCGATCCTCAAGCATTCGCGCATTCCGGTCACAGTGGCCGTCGGTGCTGCCGAAAATATTGACGACCTCGACGAAGGTAACACGCAGCTACTGCTATACCGAGGCATCGGAATCGCAGGAAGCACCGCAGAGTTACGGAACTATTTCCTGCTTTCTTGGATGAAAGTTTCGAATAATGGAGTGTGGTAAGGTACAGTTAGGAAACTATTGAAGTCTATGACCGATTCTTTCATTGCTTTGCAAAATCGTTCGTTTAAACTTTTCCATCGCTCAAATCGAGTACTTGACTCCTTTAGAAAAAGACGGGAAACGTTTTTGGTGATAGCAAAAACATTATTAGCAAAAAAATGCAAGCGTGGCGAAGTATGATCTGCGGTTATATTGATTGTTAGAGTGATTCACCCTTTCGACGGACTAGTTTATACTCCTGAACTCGATCCTCAAGCATTCGCGCATTCCGGTCA
Organism: Amblyomma americanum; assembly: GCF_052857255.1. Classification (NCBI taxonomy): domain Eukaryota; kingdom Metazoa; phylum Arthropoda; class Arachnida; order Ixodida; family Ixodidae; genus Amblyomma; species Amblyomma americanum. Next base: position 207,496,044 of record NC_135498.1, read on the forward strand.
CAGTGGCCGTCGGTGCTGCCGAAAATATTGACGACCTCGTCGAAGGTAACACGCAGCTACTGCTATACCGAGGCATCGGAATGGCAGGAAGCACCGCTGAGTTACGGAACTAATTCCTGCTTTCTTGGATGAAAGTTTCGAATAATAGAATGTGCTAAGGTACAGTAAGAAACTATTGAAGTCTATGACCCATTCTTTCATTGCTTTGCAAAATCGTTCGTTTAAACTTTTCCATCGCTCAAATCGAGTACTTGACTGCTTTAGAAAAAGACGGGAAACGTTTATGGTGATAGCAAAAACATTATTAGCAAAAAATTGCAAGCGTGGCGAAGTAAGATCTGCGGTTATATTGATTGTTAGAGTGATTCACCCTTTCGACGGACTAGTTTATACTCCTGAACTCGATCCTCAAGCATTCGCGCATTCCGGTCACAGTGGCCTTCGGTGCTGCAGAAAATATTGACGACCTCGTCGAAGGTAACACGCAGCTACTGCTATACCGAGGCATCGGAATCGCACGAAGCACCGCTGAGTTACGGAACTAATTCCTGCTTTCTTGGATGAAAGTTTTCAATAATGGAATGTGGTAAGGTACAGTAAGAAACTATTGAAGTCTATGACCTATTCTTTCATTGCTTTGCAAAATCGTTCGTTTAAACTTTTCCATCGCTCAAATCGAGTACTTGACTGCTTTAGAAAAAGACGGGAAACGTTTATGGTGATAGCAAAAACATTATTAGCAAAAAAATGCAAGCGTGGCGAAGTATGATCTGCGGTTATATTGATTGTTAGAGTGATTCACCCTTTCGACGGACTAGTTTATACTCCTGAACTCGATCCTCAAGCATTCGCGCATTCCGGTCACAGTGGCCGTCGGTGCTGCCGAAAATATTGACGACCTCGTCGAAGGTAACACGCAGCTACTGCTATACCGAGGCATCGGAATGGCAGGAAGCACCGCTGAGTTACGGAACTAATTCCTGCTTTCTTGGATGAAAGTTTCGAATAATAGAATGTGCTAAGGTACAGTTAGGAAACAATTGAAGTCTATGACCCCTTCTTTCATTGCTTTGCAAAATCGCTCGTTTAAACTTTTCCATCGCTCAAATCGAGTACTTGACTGCTTTAGAAAAAGACGGGAAACGTTTATGGTGATGGCAAAAACATTATTAGCAAAAAAATGCAAGCGTAGCGAAGTAAGATCTGCGGTTATATTGATTGTTAGAGTGATTCATCCTTTCGATGGACTAGTTTATACTCCTGAACTCGATCCTCAAGCATTCGCGCATTCCGGTCACAGTGGCCGTCGGTGCTGCCGAAAATATTGACGACCTCGTCGAAGGTAACACGCAGCTACTGCTATACCGAGGCATCGGAATCGCAGGAAGCACCGCAGAGTTACGGAACTATTTCCTGCTTTCTTGGATGAAAGTTTCGAATAATGGAGTGTGGTAAGGTACAGTTAGGAAACTATTGAAGTCTATGACCGATTCTTTCATTGCTTTGCAAAATCGTTCGTTTAAACTTTTCCATCGCTCAAATCGAGTGCTTGACTCCTTTAGAAAAAGTCGGGAAACGTTTTTGGTGATAGCAAAAACATTATTAGCAAAAAAATGCAAGCGTGGCGAAGTAAGATCTGCGGTTATATTGATTGTTAGAGTGATTCACCCTTTCGACGGACTAGTTTATACTCCTGAACTCGATCCTCAAGCATTCGCGCATTCCGGTCACAGCGGCCGTCGGTGCTGCCGAAAATATTGACGACCTCGTCGAAGGTAACGCGCAGCTTCTGCTATACCGAGGCATCGGAATCGCAGGAAGCACCGCAGAGTTACGGAACTATTTCCTGCTTTCTTGGATGAAAGTTTCGAATAATGGAGTGTGGTAAGGTACAGTTAGGAAACTATTGAAGTCTATGACCGATTCTTTCATTGCTTTGCAAAATCGTTCGTTTAAACTTTTCCATCGCTCAAATCGAGTACTTGACTCCTTTAGAAAAAGACGGGAAACGTTTTTGGTGATAGCAAAAACATTATTAGCAAAAAAATGCAAGCGTGGCGAAGTAAGATCTGCGGTTATATTGATTGTTAGAGTGATTCACCCTTTCGACGGACTAGTTTATACTCCTGAACTCGATCCTCAAGCATTCGCGCATTCCGGTCACAGTGGCCGTCGGTGCTGCCGAAAATATTGACGACCTCGTCGAAGGTAACACGCAGCTTCTGCTATACCGAGGCATCGGAATCGCAGGAAGCACCGCAGAGTTACGGAACTATTTCCTGCTTTCTTGGATGAAAGTTTCGAATAATGGAGTGTGGTAAGGTACAGTTAGGAAACTATTGAAGTCTATGACCGATTCTTTCATTGCTTTGCAAAATCGTTCGTTTAAACTTTTCCATCGCTCAAATCGAGTACTTGACTCCTTTAGAAAAAGACGGGAAACGTTTTTGGTGATAGCAAAAACATTATTAGCAAAAAAATGCAAGCGTGGCGAAATAAGATCTGCGGTTATATTGATTGTTAGAGTGATTCACCCTTTCGACGGACTAGTTTATACTCCTGAACTCGATCCTCAAGCATTCGCGCATTCCGGTCACAGTGGCCGTCGGTGCTGCCGAAAATATTGACGACCTCGTCGAAGGTAACACGCAGCTACTGCTATACCGAGGCATCGGAATCGCAGGAAGCACCGCTGAGTTACGGAACTAATTCCTGCTTTCTTGGATGAAAGTTTCGAATAATGGAATGTGGTAAGGTACAGTTAGGAAACTATTGAAGTCTATGACCCATTCTTTCATTGCTTTGCAAAATCGTTCGTTTAAACTTTTCCATCGCTCAAATCGAGTACTTGACTGCTTTAGAAAAAGACGGGAAACGTTTATGGTGATAGCAAAAACATTATTAGCAAAAAAATGCAAGCGTGGCGAAGTAAGATCTGCGGTTATATTGATTGTTAGAGTGATTCACTCTTTCGACGGACTAGTTTATACTCCTGAACTCGATCCTCAAGCATTCGCGCATTCCGGTCACAGTGGCCGTCGGTGCTGCCGAAAATATTGACGACCTCGTCGAAGGTAACACGCAGCTACTGCTATACCGAGGCATCGGAATCGCAGGAAGCACCGCAGAGTTACGGAATTATTTCCTGCTTTCCTGGATGAAAGTTTCGAATAATGGAGTGTGGTAAGGTACAGTTAGGAAACTATTGAAGTCTATGACCCATTCTTCCATTGCTTTGCAAAATCGTTCGTTTAAACTTTTCCATCGCTCAAATTGAGTACTTGACTGCTTTAGAAAAAGACGGGAAACGTTTATGATGATAGCAAAAACATTATTAGCAAAAAAATGCAAGCGTGGCGAAGTAAGATCTGCGGTTATATTGATTGTTAGAGTGATTCACCCTTTCGACGGACTAGTTTATACTCCTGAACTCGATCCTCAAGCATTCGCGCATTCCGGTCACAGTGGCCGTCGGTGCTGCCGAAAATATTGACGACCTCGTCGAAGGTAACACGCAGCTACTGCTATACCGAGGCATCGGAATCGCAGGAAGCACCGCTGAGTTACGGAACTAAATCCTGCTTTCTTGGATGAAAGTTTCGAATAATGGAGTGTGGTAAGGTACAGTTAGGAAACTATTGAAGTCTATGACCGATTCTTTCATTGCTTTGCAAAATCGTTCGTTTAAACTTTTCCATCGCTCAAATCGAGTACTTGACTCCTTTAGAAAAAGACGGGAAACGTTTTTGGTGATAGCAAAAACATTATTAGCAAAAAAATGCAAGCGTGGCGAAGTAAGATCTGCGGTTATATTGATTGTTAGAGTGATTCACCCTTTCGACGGACTAGTTTATACTCCTGAACTCGATCCTCAAGCATTCGCGCATTCCGGTCACAGTGGCCGTCGGTGCTGCCGAAAATTTTGACGACCTCGTCGAAGGTAACACGCAGCTACTGCTATACCGAGGCATCGGAATCGCAGGAAGCACCGCAGAGTTACGGAACTATTTCCTGCTTTCTTGGATGAAAGTTTCGAATAATGGAGTGTGGTAAGGTACAGTTAGGAAACTATTGAAGTCTATGACCGATTCTTTCATTGCTTTGCAAAATCGTTCGTTTAAACTTTTCCATCGCTCAAATCGAGTACTTGACTCCTTTAGAAAAAGACGGGAAACGTTTTTGGTGATAGCAAAAACATTATTAGCAAAAAAATGCAAGCGTGGCGAAGTATGATCTGCGGTTATATTGATTGTTAGAGTGATTCACCCTTTCGACGGACTAGTTTATACTCCTGAACTCGATCCTCAAGCATTCGCGCATTCCGGTCACAGTGGCCGTCGGTGCTGCCGAAAATATTGACGACCTCGTCGAAGGTAACACGCAGCTACTGCTATACCGAGGCAACGGAATGGCAGGAAGCACCGCTGAGTTACGGAACTAATTCCTGCTTTCTTGGATGAAAGTTTCGAATAATAGAATGTGCTAAGGTACAGTTAGGAAACTATTGAAGTCTATGACCCCTTCTTTCATTGCTTTGCAAAATCGTTCGTTTAAACTTTTCCATCGCTCAAATCGAGTACTTGACTGCTTTAGAAAAAGACGGGAAACGTTTATGGTGATAGCAAAAACATTATTAGCAAACAAATGCAAGCGTGGCGAAGTAAGATCTGCGGTTATATTGATTGTTAGAGTGATTCACCCTTTCGACGGACTAGTTTATACTCCTGAACTCGATCCTCAAGCATTCGCGCATTCCGGTCACAGTGGCCTTCGGTGCTGCCGAAAATATTGACGACCTCGTCGAAGGTAACACGCAGCTACTGCTATACCGAGGCATCGGAATCGCACGAAGCACCGCTGAGTTACGGAACTAATTCCTGCTTTCTTGGATGAAAGTTTCGAATAATGGAATGTGGTAAGGTACAGTAAGAAACTATTGAAGTCTATGACCCATTCTTTCATTGCTTTGCAAAATCGTTCGTTTAAACTTTTCCATCGCTCAAATCGAGTACTTGACTGCTTTAGAAAAAGACGGGAAACGTTTATGGTGATAGCAAAAACATTATTAGCAAAAAAATGCAAGTGTGGCGAAGTAAGATCTGCGGTTATATTGATTGTTAGAGTGATTCACCCTTTCGACGGACTAGTTTATACTCCTCAACTCGATCCTCAAGCATTCGCGCATTCCGGTCACAGTGGCCGTCGGTGCTGCCGAAAATATTGACGACCTCGACGAAGGTAACACGCAGCTACTGCTATACCGAGGCATCGGAATCGCAGGAAGCACCGCAGAGTTACGGAACTATTTCCTGCTTTCTTGGATGAAAGTTTCGAATAATGGAGTGTGGTAAGGTACAGTTAGGAAACTATTGAAGTCTATGACCGATTCTTTCATTGCTTTGCAAAATCGTTCGTTTAAACTTTTCCATCGCTCAAATCGAGTACTTGACTCCTTTAGAAAAAGACGGGAAACGTTTTTGGTGATAGCAAAAACATTATTAGCAAAAAAATGCAAGCGTGGCGAAGTATGATCTGCGGTTATATTGATTGTTAGAGTGATTCACCCTTTCGACGGACTAGTTTATACTCCTGAACTCGATCCTCAAGCATTCGCGCATTCCGGTCACAGTGGCCGTCGGTGCTGCCGAAAATATTGACGACCTCGTCGAAGGTAACACGCAGCTACTGCTATACCGAGGCATCGGAATGACAGGAAGCACCGCTGAGTTACGGAACTAATTCCTGCTTTCTTGGATGAAAGTTTCGAATAATAGAATGTGCTAAGGTACAGTAAGAAACTATTGAAGTCTATGACCCATTCTTTCATTGCTTTGCAAAATCGTTCGTTTAAACTTTTCCATCGCTCAAATCGAGTACTTGACTGCTTTAGAAAAAGACGGGAAACGTTTATGGTGATAGCAAAAACATTATTAGCAAAAAATTGCAAGCGTGGCGAAGTAAGATCTGCGGTTATATTGATTGTTAGAGTGATTCACCCTTTCGACGGACTAGTTTATACTCCTGAACTCGATCCTCAAGCATTCGCGCAATCCGGTCACAGTGGCCTTCGGTGCTGCAGAAAATATTGACGACCTCGTCGAAGGTAACACGCAGCTACTGCTATACCGAGGCATCGGAATCGCACGAAGCACCGCTGAGTTACGGAACTAATTCCTGCTTTCTTGGATGAAAGTTTTCAATAATGGAATGTGGTAAGGTACAGTAAGAAACTATTGAAGTCTATGACCTATTCTTTCATTGCTTTGCAAAATCGTTCGTTTAAACTTTTCCATCGCTCAAATCGAGTACTTGACTGCTTTAGAAAAAGACGGGAAACGTTTATGGTGATAGCAAAAACATTATTAGCAAAAAAATGCAAGCGTGGCGAAGTATGATCTGCGGTTATATTGATTGTTAGAGTGATTCACCCTTTCGACGGACTAGTTTATACTCCTGAACTCGATCCTCAAGCATTCGCGCATTCCGGTCACAGTGGCCGTCGGTGCTGCCGAAAATATTGACGACCTCGTCGAAGGTAACACGCAGCTACTGCTATACCGAGGCATCGGAATGGCAGGAAGCACCGCTGAGTTACGGAACTAATTCCTGCTTTCTTGGATGAAAGTTTCGAATAATAGAATGTGCTAAGGTACAGTTAGGAAACAATTGAAGTCTATGACCCCTTCTTTCATTGCTTTGCAAAATCGCTCGTTTAAACTTTTCCATCGCTCAAATCGAGTACTTGACTGCTTTAGAAAAAGACGGGAAACGTTTATGGTGATAGCAAAAACATTATTAGCAAAAAAATGCAAGCGTGGCGAAGTAAGATCTGCGGTTATATTGATTGTTAGAGTGATTCACCCTTTCGACGGACTAGTTTATACTCCTGAACTCGATCCTCAAGCATTCGCGCATTCCGGTCACAGTGGCCGTCGGTGCTGCCGAAAATATTGACGACCTCGTCGAAGGTAACACGCAGCTACTTCTATACCGAGGCATCGGAATCGCAGGAAGCACCACAGAGTTACGGAACTATTTCCTGCTTTCTTGGATGAAAGTTTCGAATAATGGAGTGTGGTAAGGTACAGTTAGGAAACTATTGAAGTCTATGACCCATTCTTTCATTGCTTTGCAAAATCGTTCGTTTAAACTTTTCCATCGCTCAAATCGAGTACTTGACTGCTTTAGAAAAAGACGGGAAACGTTTATGGTGATAGCAAAAAACATTATTAGCAAAAAAATTCAAGCGTGGCGAAGTAAGATCTGCGGTTATATTGATTGTTAGAGTGATTCACCCTTTCGACGGACTAGTTTATACTCCTGAACTCGATCCTCAAGCATTCGCGCATTCCGGTCACAGTGGCCGTCGGTGCTGCCGAAAATATTGACGACCTCGTCGAAGGTAACACGCAGCTACTGCTATACCGAGGCATCGGAATCGCAGGAAGCACCGCTGAGTTACGGAACTAAGTCCTGCTTTCTTGGATGAAAGTTTCGAATAATGGAATGTGGTAAGGTACAGTTTGGAAACTATTGAAGTCTATGACCCAATCTTTCATTGCTTTGCAAAATCGTTCGTTTAAACTTTTCCATCGCTCAAATCGAGTACTTGACTGCTTTAGAAAAAGACGGGAAACGTTTATGGTGATGGCAAAAACATTATTAGCAAAAAAATGCAAGCGTAGCGAAGTAAGATCTGCGGTTATATTGATTGTTAGAGTGATTCATCCTTTCGATGGACTAGTTTATACTCCTAAACTCGATCCTCAAGCATTCGCGCATTCCGGTCACAGTGGCCGTCGGTGCTGCCGAAAATATTGACGACCTCGTCGAAGGTAACACGCAGCTACTGCTATACCGAGGCATCGGAATCGCAGGAAGCACCGCAGAGTTACGGAACTATTTCCTGCTTTCTTGGATGAAAGTTTCGAATAATGGAGTGTGGTAAGGTACAGTTAGGAAACTATTGAAGTCTATGACCGATTCTTTCATTGCTTTGCAAAATCGTTCGTTTAAACTTTTCCATCGCTCAAATCGAGTGCTTGACTCCTTTAGAAAAAGTCGGGAAACGTTTTTGGTGATAGCAAAAACATTATTAGCAAAAAAATGCAAGCGTGGCGAAGTAAGATCTGCGGTTATATTGATTGTTAGAGTGATTCACCCTTTCGACGGACTAGTTTATACTCCTGAACTCGATCCTCAAGCATTCGCGCATTCCGGTCACAGCGGCCGTCGGTGCTGCCGAAAATATTGACGACCTCGTCGAAGGTAACGCGCAGCTTCTGCTATACCGAGGCATCGGAATCGCAGGAAGCACCGCAGAGTTACGGAACTATTTCCTGCTTTCTTGGATGAAAGTTTCGAATAATGGAGTGTGGTAAGGTACAGTTAGGAAACTATTGAAGTCTATGACCGATTCTTTCATTGCTTTGCAAAATCGTTCGTTTAAACTTTTCCATCGCTCAAATCGAGTACTTGACTCCTTTAGAAAAAGACGGGAAACGTTTTTGGTGATAGCAAAAACATTATTAGCAAAAAAATGCAAGCGTGGCGAAGTAAGATCTGCGGTTATATTGATTGTTAGAGTGATTCACCCTTTCGACGGACTAGTTTATACTCCTGAACTCGATCCTCAAGCATTCGCGCATTCCGGTCACAGTGGCCGTCGGTGCTGCCGAAAATATTGACGACCTCGTCGAAGGTAACACGCAGCTTCTGCTATACCGAGGCATCGGAATCGCAGGAAGCACCGCAGAGTTACGGAACTATTTCCTGCTTTCTTGGATGAAAGTTTCGAATAATGGAGTGTGGTAAGGTACAGTTAGGAAACTATTGAAGTCTATGACCGATTCTTTCATTGCTTTGCAAAATCGTTCGTTTAAACTTTTCCATCGCTCAAATCGAGTACTTGACTCCTTTAGAAAAAGACGGGAAACGTTTTTGGTGATAGCAAAAACATTATTAGCAAAAAAATGCAAGCGTGGCGAAATAAGATCTGCGGTTATATTGATTGTTAGAGTGATTCACCCTTTCGACGGACTAGTTTATACTCCTGAACTCGATCCTCAAGCATTCGCGCATTCCGGTCACAGTGGCCGTCGGTGCTGCCGAAAATATTGACGACCTCGTCGAAGGTAACACGCAGCTACTGCTATACCGAGGCATCGGAATCGCAGGAAGCACCGCTGAGTTACGGAACTAATTCCTGCTTTCTTGGATGAAAGTTTCGAATAATGGAATGTGGTAAGGTACAGTTAGGAAACTATTGAAGTCTATGACCCATTCTTTCATTGCTTTGCAAAATCGTTCGTTTAAACTTTTCCATCGCTCAAATCGAGTACTTGACTGCTTTAGAAAAAGACGGGAAACGTTTATGGTGATAGCAAAAACATTATTAGCAAAAAAATGCAAGCGTGGCGAAGTAAGATCTGCGGTTATATTGATTGTTAGAGTGATTCACTCTTTCGACGGACTAGTTTATACTCCTGAACTCGATCCTCAAGCATTCGCGCATTCCGGTCACAGTGGCCGTCGGTGCTGCCGAAAATATTGACGACCTCGTCGAAGGTAACACGCAGCTACTGCTATACCGAGGCATCGGAATCGCAGGAAGCACCGCAGAGTTACGGAATTATTTCCTGCTTTCCTGGATGAAAGTTTCGAATAATGGAGTGTGGTAAGGTACAGTTAGGAAACTATTGAAGTCTATGACCCATTCTTCCATTGCTTTGCAAAATCGTTCGTTTAAACTTTTCCATCGCTCAAATCGAGTACTTGACTGCTTTAGAAAAAGACGGGAAACGTTTATGATGATAGCAAAAACATTATTAGCAAAAAAATGCAAGCGTGGCGAAGTAAGATCTGCGGTTATATTGATTGTTAGAGTGATTCACCCTTTCGACGGACTAGTTTATACTCCTGAACTCGATCCTCAAGCATTCGCGCATTCCGGTCACAGTGGCCTTCGGTGCTGCCGAAAATATTGACGACCTCGTCGAAGGTAACACGCAGCTACTGCTATACCGAGGCATCGGAATCGCACGAAGCACCGCTGAGTTACGGAACTAATTCCTGCTTTCTTGGATGAAAGTTTCGAATAATGGAATGTGGTAAGGTACAGTAAGAAACTATTGAAGTCTATGACCCATTCTTTCATTGCTTTGCAAAATCGTTCGTTTAAACTTTTCCATCGCTCAAATCGAGTACTTGACTGCTTTAGAAAAAGACTGGAAACGTTTATGGTGATAGCAAAAACATTATTAGCAAAAAAATGCAAGCGTGGCGAAGTAAGATCTGCGGTTATATTGATTGTTAGAGTGATTCACCCTTTCGACGGACTAGTTTATACTCCTGAACTCGATCCTCAAGCATTCGCGCATTCCGGTCACAGTGGCCGTCGGTGCTGCCGAAAATATTGACGACCTCGACGAAGGTAACACGCAGCTACTGCTATACCGAGGCATCGGAATCGCACGAAGCACCGCTGAGTTACGGAACTAATTCCTGCTTTCTTAGATGTAAGTTTCGAATAATGAAATGTGGTAAGGTACAGTTAGGAAACTATTGAAGTCTATGACCGATTCTTTCATTGCTTTGCAAAATCGTTCGTTTAAACTTTTCCATCGCTCAAATCGAGTACTTGACTCCTTTAGAAAAAGACGGGAAACGTTTTTGGTGATAGCAAAAACATTATTAGCAAAAAAATGCAAGCGTGGCGAAGTATGATCTGCGGTTATATTGATTGTTAGAGTGATTCATCCTTTCGATTGACTAGTTTATACTCCTGAACTCGATCCTCAAGCATTCGCGCATTCCGGTCACAGTGGCCGTCGGTGCTGCCGAAAATTTTGACGACCTCGTCGAAGGTAACACGCAGCTACTGCTATACCGAGGCATCGGAATCGCAGGAAGTACCGCAGAGTTACGGAACTATTTCCTGCTTTCTTGGATGAAAGTTTCGAATAATGGAGTGTGGTAAGGTCCAGTTAGGAAACTATTGAAGTCTATGACCGATTCTTTCATTGCTTTGCAAAATCGTTCGTTTAAACTTTTCCATCGCTCAAATCGAGTACTTGACTCCTTTAGAAAAAGACGGGAAACGTTTTTGGTGATAGCAAAAACATTATTAGCAAAAAAATGCATCCGTGGCGAAATAAGATCTGCGGTTATATTGATTGTTAGAGTGATTCATCCTTTCGATGGACTAGTTTATACTCCTGAACTCGATCCTCAAGCATTCGCGCATTCCGGTCACAGTGGCCGTCGGTGCTGCCGAAAATATTGACGACCTCGACGAAGGTAACACGCAGCTACTGCTATACCGAGGCATCGGAATCGCAGGAAGCTCCGCTGAGTTACGGAACTAATTCCTGCTTTCTTGGATGAAAGTTTCGAATAATGGATTGTGGTAAGGTACAGTTAGGAAACTATTGAAGTCTATGACCCATTCTTTCATTGCTTTGCAAAATCGTTCGTTTAAACTTTTCCATCGCTCAAATCGAGTACTTGACTGCTTTAGAAAAAGACGGGAAACGTTTTTGGTGATAGCAAAAACGTTTTTAGCAAAAAAGTGCAAGCGTAGCGAAGTAAGATCTGCGGTTATATTGATTGTTAGAGTGATTCACCCTTTCGATGGACTAGTTTATACTCCTGAACTCGATCCTCAAGCATTCGCGCATTCCGGTCACAGTGGCCGTCGGTGCTGCCGAAAATTTTGACGACCTCGTCGAAGGTAACACGCAGCTACTGCTATACCGAGGCATCGGAATAGCAGGAAGCACCGCAGAGTTACGGAACTATTTCCTGCTTTCTTGGATGAAAGTTTCGAATAATGGAGTGTGGTAAGGTACAGTTAGTAAACTATTGAAGTCTATGACCCATTCTTTCATTGCTTTGCAAAATCGTTCATTTAAACTTTTCCATCGCTCAAATCGAGTACTTGACTGCTTTAGAAAAAGACGGGAAACGTTTATGGTGATAGCAAAAACATTATTAGCAAAAAAATGCAAGCGTGGCGAAGTAAGATCTGCGGTTATATTGATTGTTAGAGTGATTCACCCTTTCGACGGACTAGTTTATACTCCTGAACTCGATCCTCAAGCATTCGCGCATTCCGGTCACAGTGGCCGTCGGTGCTGCCGAAAATATTGACGACCTCGTCGAAGGTAACACGCAGCTTCTGCTATACCGAGGCATCGGAATGGCAGGAAGCACCGCTGAGTTACGGAACTAATTCCTGCTTTCTTGGATGAAAGTTTCGAATAATAGAATGTGCTAAGGTACAGTTAGGAAACAATTGAAGTCTATGACCCCTTCTTTCATTGCTTTGCAAAATCGCTCGTTTAAACTTTTCCATCGCTCAAATCGAGTACTTGACTGCTTTAGAAAAAGACGGGAAACGTTTATGGTGATAGCAAAAACATTATTAGCAAAAAAATGCAAGCGTGGCGAAGTAAGATCTGCGGTTATATTGATTGTTAGAGTGATTCACCCTTTCGACGGACTAGTTTATACTCCTGAACTCGATCCTCAAGCATTCGCGCATTCCGGTCACAGTGGCCGTCGGTGCTGCCGAAAATATTGACGACCTCGTCGAAGGTAACACGCAGCTACTTCTATACCGAGGCATCGGAATCGCAGGAAGCACCACAGAGTTACGGAACTATTTCCTGCTTTCTTGGATGAAAGTTTCGAATAATGGAGTGTGGTAAGGTACAGTTAGGAAACTATTGAAGTCTATGACCCATTCTTTCATTGCTTTGCAAAATCGTTCGTTTAAACTTTTCCATCGCTCAAATCGAGTACTTGACTGCTTTAGAAAAAGACGGGAAACGTTTATGGTGATAGCAAAAACATTATTAGCAAAAAAATTCAAGCGTGGCGAAGTAAGATCTGCGGTTATATTGATTGTTAGAGTGATTCACCCTTTCGACGGACTAGTTTATACTCCTGAACTCGATCCTCGAGCATTCGCGCATTCCGGTCACAGTGGCCGTCGGTGCTGCCGAAAATATTGACGACCTCGTCGAAGGTAACACGCAGCTACTGCTATACCGAGGCATCGGAATCGCAGGAAGCACCGCTGAGTTACGGAACTAAATCCTGCTTTCTTGGATGAAAGTTTCGAATAATGGAATGTGGTAAGGTACAGTTAGGAAACTATTGAAGTCTATGACCCCATCTTTCATTGCTTTGCAAAATCGTTCGTTTAAACTTTTCCATCGCTCAAATCGAGTACTTGACTGCTTTAGAAAAAGACGGGAAACGTTTATGGTGATGGCAAAAACATTATTAGCAAAAAAATGCAAGCGTAGCGAAGTAAGATCTGCGGTTATATTGATTGTTAGAGTGATTCATCCTTTCGATGGACTAGTTTATACTCCTGAACTCGATCCTCAAGCATTCGCGCATTCCGGTCACAGTGGCCGTCGGTGCTGCCGAAAATATTGACGACCTCGTCGAAGGTAACACGCAGCTACTGCTATACCGAGGCATCGGAATCGCAGGAAGCACCGCAGAGTTACGGAACTATTTCCTGCTTTCTTGGATGAAAGTTTCGAATAATGGAGTGTGGTAAGGTACAGTTAGGAAACTATTGAAGTCTATGACCGATTCTTTCATTGCTTTGCAAAATCGTTCGTTTAAACTTTTCCATCGCTCAAATCGAGTGCTTGACTCCTTTAGAAAAAGTCGGGAAACGTTTTTGGTGATAGCAAAAACATTATTAGCAAAAAAATGCAAGCGTGGCGAAGTAAGATCTGCGGTTATATTGATTGTTAGAGTGATTCACCCTTTCGACGGACTAGTTTATACTCCTGAACTCGATCCTCAAGCATTCGCGCATTCCGGTCACAGCGGCCGTCGGTGCTGCCGAAAATATTGACGACCTCGTCGAAGGTAACGCGCAGCTTCTGCTATACCGAGGCATCGGAATCGCAGGAAGCACCGCAGAGTTACGGAACTATTTCCTGCTTTCTTGGATGAAAGTTTCGAATAATGGAGTGTGGTAAGGTACAGTTAGGAAACTATTGAAGTCTATGACCGATTCTTTCATTGCTTTGCAAAATCGTTCGTTTAAACTTTTCCATCGCTCAAATCGAGTACTTGACTCCTTTAGAAAAAGACGGGAAACGTTTTTGGTGATAGCAAAAACATTATTAGCAAAAAAATGCAAGCGTGGCGAAGTAAGATCTGCGGTTATATTGATTGTTAGAGTGATTCACCCTTTCGACGGACTAGTTTATACTCCTGAACTCGATCCTCAAGCATTCGCGCATTCCGGTCACAGTGGCCGTCGGTGCTGCCGAAAATATTGACGACCTCGTCGAAGGTAACACGCAGCTTCTGCTATACCGAGGCATCGGAATCGCAGGAAGCACCGCAGAGTTACGGAACTATTTCCTGCTTTCTTGGATGAAAGTTTCGAATAATGGAGTGTGGTAAGGTACAGTTAGGAAACTATTGAAGTCTATGACCGATTCTTTCATTGCTTTGCAAAATCGTTCGTTTAAACTTTTCCATCGCTCAAATCGAGTACTTGACTCCTTTAGAAAAAGACGGGAAACGTTTTTGGTGATAGCAAAAACATTATTAGCAAAAAAATGCAAGCGTGGCGAAATAAGATCTGCGGTTATATTGATTGTTAGAGTGATTCACCCTTTCGACGGACTAGTTTATACTCCTGAACTCGATCCTCAAGCATTCGCGCATTCCGGTCACAGTGGCCGTCGGTGCTGCCGAAAATATTGACGACCTCGTCGAAGGTAACACGCAGCTACTGCTATACCGAGGCATCGGAATCGCAGGAAGCACCGCTGAGTTACGGAACTAATTCCTGCTTTCTTGGATGAAAGTTTCGAATAATGGAATGTGGTAAGGTACAGTTAGGAAACTATTGAAGTCTATGACCCATTCTTTCATTGCTTTGCAAAATCGTTCGTTTAAACTTTTCCATCGCTCAAATCGAGTACTTGACTGCTTTAGAAAAAGACGGGAAACGTTTATGGTGATAGCAAAAACATTATTAGCAAAAAAATGCAAGCGTGGCGAAGTAAGATCTGCGGTTATATTGATTGTTAGAGTGATTCACTCTTTCGACGGACTAGTTTATACTCCTGAACTCGATCCTCAAGCATTCGCGCATTCCGGTCACAGTGGCCGTCGGTGCTGCCGAAAATATTGACGACCTCGTCGAAGGTAACACGCAGCTACTGCTATACCGAGGCATCGGAATCGCAGGAAGCACCGCAGAGTTACGGAATTATTTCCTGCTTTCCTGGATGAAAGTTTCGAATAATGGAGTGTGGTAAGGTACAGTTAGGAAACTATTGAAGTCTATGACCCATTCTTCCATTGCTTTGCAAAATCGTTCGTTTAAACTTTTCCATCGCTCAAATCGAGTACTTGACTGCTTTAGAAAAAGACGGGAAACGTTTATGATGATAGCAAAAACATTATTAGCAAAAAAATGCAAGCGTGGCGAAGTAAGATCTGCGGTTATATTGATTGTTAGAGTGATTCACCCTTTCGACGGACTAGTTTATACTCCTGAACTCGATCCTCAAGCATTCGCGCATTCCGGTCACAGTGGCCTTCGGTGCTGCCGAAAATATTGACGACCTCGTCGAAGGTAACACGCAGCTACTGCTATACCGAGGCATCGGAATCGCACGAAGCACCGCTGAGTTACGGAACTAATTCCTGCTTTCTTGGATGAAAGTTTCGAATAATGGAATGTGGTAAGGTACAGTAAGAAACTATTGAAGTCTATGACCCATTCTTTCATTGCTTTGCAAAATCGTTCGTTTAAACTTTTCCATCGCTCAAATCGAGTACTTGACTGCTTTAGAAAAAGACGGGAAACGTTTATGGTGATAGCAAAAACATTATTAGCAAAAAAATGCAAGCGTGGCGAAGTAAGATCTGCGGTTATATTGATTGTTAGAGTGATTCACTCTTTCGACGGACTAGTTTATACTCCTGAACTCGATCCTCAAGCATTCGCGCATTCCGGTCACAGTGGCCGTCGGTGCTGCCGAAAATATTGACGACCTCGTCGAAGGTAACACGCAGCTACTGCTATACCGAGGCATCGGAATCGCAGGAAGCACCGCAGAGTTACGGAATTATTTCCTGCTTTCCTGGATGAAAGTTTCGAATAATGGAGTGTGGTAAGGTACAGTTAGGAAACTATTGAAGTCTATGACCCATTCTTCCATTGCTTTGCAAAATCGTTCGTTTAAACTTTTCCATCGCTCAAATCGAGTACTTGACTGCTTTAGAAAAAGACGGGAAACGTTTATGATGATAGCAAAAACATTATTAGCAAAAAAATGCAAGCGTGGCGAAGTAAGATCTGCGGTTATATTGATTGTTAGAGTGATTCACCCTTTCGACGGACTAGTTTATACTCCTGAACTCGATCCTCAAGCATTCGCGCATTCCGGTCACAGTGGCCTTCGGTGCTGCCGAAAATATTGACGACCTCGTCGAAGGTAACACGCAGCTACTGCTATACCGAGGCATCGGAATCGCACGAAGCACCGCTGAGTTACGGAACTAATTCCTGCTTTCTTGGATGAAAGTTTCGAATAATGGAATGTGGTAAGGTACAGTAAGAAACTATTGAAGTCTATGACCCATTCTTTCATTGCTTTGCAAAATCGTTCGTTTAAACTTTTCCATCGCTCAAATCGAGTACTTGACTGCTTTAGAAAAAGACTGGAAACGTTTATGGTGATAGCAAAAACATTATTAGCAAAAAAATGCAAGCGTGGCGAAGTAAGATCTGCGGTTATATTGATTGTTAGAGTGATTCACCCTTTCGACGGACTAGTTTATACTCCTGAACTCGATCCTCAAGCATTCGCGCATTCCGGTCACAGTGGCCGTCGGTGCTGCCGAAAATATTGACGACCTCGACGAAGGTAACACGCAGCTACTGCTATACCGAGGCATCGGAATCGCACGAAGCACCGCTGAGTTACGAAACTAATTCCTGCTTTCTTAGATGTAAGTTTCGAATAATGAAATGTGGTAAGGTACAGTTAGGAAACTATTGAAGTCTATGACCGATTCTTTCATTGCTTTGCAAAATCGTTCGTTTAAACTTTTCCATCGCTCAAATCGAGTACTTGACTCCTTTAGAAAAAGACGGGAAACGTTTTTGGTGATAGCAAAAACATTATTAGCAAAAAAATGCAAGCGTGGCGAAGTATGATCTGCGGTTATATTGATTGTTAGAGTGATTCATCCTTTCGATTGACTAGTTTATACTCCTGAACTCGATCCTCAAGCATTCGCGCATTCCGGTCACAGTGGCCGTCGGTGCTGCCGAAAATTTTGACGACCTCGTCGAAGGTAACACGCAGCTACTGCTATACCGAGGCATCGGAATCGCAGGAAGCACCGCAGAGTTACGGAACTATTTCCTGCTTTCTTGGATGAAAGTTTCGAATAATGGAGTGTGGTAAGGTCCAGTTAGGAAACTATTGAAGTCTATGACCGATTCTTTCATTGCTTTGCAAAATCGTTCGTTTAAACTTTTCCATCGCTCAAATCGAGTACTTGACTCCTTTAGAAAAAGACGGGAAACGTTTTTGGTGATAGCAAAAACATTATTAGCAAAAAAATGCATCCGTGGCGAAATAAGATCTGCGGTTATATTGATTGTTAGAGTGATTCATCCTTTCGATGGACTAGTTTATACTCCTGAACTCGATCCTCAAGCATTCGCGCATTCCGGTCACAGTGGCCGTCGGTGCTGCCGAAAATATTGACGACCTCGACGAAGGTAACACGCAGCTACTGCTATACCGAGGCATCGGAATCGCAGGAAGCTCCGCTGAGTTACGGAACTAATTCCTGCTTTCTTGGATGAAAGTTTCGAATAATGGATTGTGGTAAGGTACAGTTAGGAAACTATTGAAGTCTATGACCCATTCTTTCATTGCTTTGCAAAATCGTTCGTTTAAACTTTTCCATCGCTCAAATCGAGTACTTGACTGCTTTAGAAAAAGACGGGAAACGTTTTTGGTGATAGCAAAAACGTTTTTAGCAAAAAAGTGCAAGCGTAGCGAAGTAAGATCTGCGGTTATATTGATTGTTAGAGTGATTCACCCTTTCGATGGACTAGTTTATACTCCTGAACTCGATCCTCAAGCATTCGCGCATTCCGGTCACAGTGGCCGTCGGTGCTGCCGAAAATTTTGACGACCTCGTCGAAGGTAACACGCAGCTACTGCTATACCGAGGCATCGGAATAGCAGGAAGCACCGCAGAGTTACGGAACTATTTCCTGCTTTCTTGGATGAAAGTTTCGAATAATGGAGTGTGGTAAGGTACAGTTAGTAAACTATTGAAGTCTATGACCCATTCTTTCATTGCTTTGCAAAATCGTTCATTTAAACTTTTCCATCGCTCAAATCGAGTACTTGACTGCTTTAGAAAAAGACGGGAAACGTTTATGGTGATAGCAAAAACATTATTAGCAAAAAAATGCAAGCGTGGCGAAGTAAGATCTGCGGTTATATTGATTGTTAGAGTGATTCACCCTTTCGACGGACTAGTTTATACTCCTGAACTCGATCCTCAAGCATTCGCGCATTCCGGTCACAGTGGCCGTCGGTGCTGCCGAAAATATTGACGACCTCGTCGAAGGTAACACGCAGCTACTGCTATACCGAGGCATCGGAATCGCATGAAGCACCGCTGAGTTACGCAACTAATTCCTGCTTTCTTGGATGAAAGTTTCGAATAATGGAATGTGGTAAGGTACAGTTAGGAAACTATTGAAGTCTATGACCCAATCTTTCATTGCTTTGCAAAATCGTTCGTTTAAACTTTTCCATCGCTCAAATCGAGTACTTGACTGCTTTAGAAAGAGACGGGAAACGTTTATGGTGATAGCAAAAACATTATTAGCAAAAACATGCAAGCGTAGCGAAGTAAGATCTGCGGTTATATTGATTGTTAGAGTGATTCATCCTTTCGATGGACTAGTTTATACTCCTGAACTCGTTCGCGCATTCCGGTCACAGTGGCCGTCGGTGCTGCCGAAAATATTGACGACCTCGTCGAAGGTAACACGCAGCTACTGCTATACCGAGGCATCGGAATCGCAGGAAGCACCGCAGAGTTACGGAACTATTTCCTGCTTTCTTGGATGAAAGTTTCGAATAATGGAGTGTGGTAAGGTACAGTTAGGAAACTATTGAAGTCTATGACCGATTCTTTCATTGCTTTGCAAAATCGTTCGTTTAAACTTTTCCATCGCTCAAATCGAGTACTTGACTCCTTTAGAAAAAGACGGGAAACGTTTTTGGTGATTGCAAAAACATTATTAGCAAAAAAATGCAAGCGTGGCGAAGTAAGATCTGCGGTTATATTGATTGTTAGAGTGATTCACCCTTTCGACGGACTAGTTTATACTCCTGAACTCGATCCTCAAGCATTCGCGCATTCCGGTCACAGTGGCCGTCGGTGCTGCCGAAAATATTGACGACCTCGTCGAAGGTAACACGCAGCTTCTGCTATACCGAGGCATCGGAATCGCAGGAAGCACCGCAGAGTTACGGAACTATTTCCTGCTTTCTTGGATGAAAGTTTCGAATAATGGAGTGTGGTAAGGTACAGTTAGGAAACTATTGAAGTCTATGACCGATTCTTTCATTGCTTTGCAAAATCGTTCGTTTAAACTTTTCCATCGCTCAAATCGAGTACTTGACTCCTTTAGAAAAAGACGGGAAACGTTTTTGGTGATAGCAAAAACATTATTAGCAAAAAAATGCAAGCGTGGCGAAATAAGATCTGCGGTTATATTGATTGTTAGAGTGATTCACCCTTTCGACGGACTAGTTTATACTCCTGAACTCGATCCTCAAGCATTCGCGCATTCCGGTCACAGTGGCCGTCGGTGCTGCCGAAAATATTGACGACCTCGTCGAAGGTAACACGCAGCTACTGCTATACCGAGGCATCGGAATCGCAGGAAGCACCGCTGAGTTACGGAACTAATTCCTGCTTTCTTGGATGAAAGTTTCGAATAATGGAATGTGGTAAGGTACAGTTAGGAAACTATTGAAGTCTATGACCCATTCTTTCATTGCTTTGCAAAATCGTTCGTTTAAACTTTTCCATCGCTCAAATCGAGTACTTGACTGCTTTAGAAAAAGACGGGAAACGTTTATGGTGATAGCAAAAACATTATTAGCAAAAAAATGCAAGCGTGGCGAAGTAAGATCTGCGGTTATATTGATTGTTAGAGTGATTCACTCTTTCGACGGACTAGTTTATACTCCTGAACTCGATCCTCAAGCATTCGCGCATTCCGGTCACAGTGGCCGTCGGTGCTGCCGAAAATATTGACGACCTCGTCGAAGGTAACACGCAGCTACTGCTATACCGAGGCATCGGAATCGCAGGAAGCACCGCAGAGTTACGGAATTATTTCCTGCTTTCCTGGATGAAAGTTTCGAATAATGGAGTGTGGTAAGGTACAGTTAGGAAACTATTGAAGTCTATGACCCATTCTTCCATTGCTTTGCAAAATCGTTCGTTTAAACTTTTCCATCGCTCAAATCGAGTACTTGACTGCTTTAGAAAAAGACGGGAAACGTTTATGATGATAGCAAAAACATTATTAGCAAAAAAATGCAAGCGTGGCGAAGTAAGATCTGCGCTTATATTGATTGTTAGAGTGATTCACCCTTTCGACGGACTAGTTTATACTCCTGAACTCGATCCTCAAGCATTCGCGCATTCCGGTCACAGTGGCCTTCGGTGCTGCCGAAAATATTGACGACCTCGTCGAAGGTAACACGCAGCTACTGCTATACCGAGGCATCGGAATCGCACGAAGCACCGCTGAGTCACGGAACTAATTCCTGCTTTCTTGGATGAAAGTTTCGAATAATGGAATGTGGTAAGGTACAGTAAGAAACTATTGAAGTCTATGACCCATTCTTTCATTGCTTTGCAAAATCGTTCGTTTAAACTTTTCCATCGCTCAAATCGAGTACATGACTGCTTTAGAAAAAGACGGGAAACGTTTATGGTGATAGCAAAAACATTATTAGCAAAAAAATGCAAGCGTGGCGAAGTAAGATCTGCGGTTATATTGATTGTTAGAGTGATTCACACTTTCGACGGACTAGTTTATACTCCTGAACTCGATCCTCAAGCATTCGCGCATTCCGGTCACAGTGGCCGTCGGTGCTGCCGAAAATATTGACGACCTCGACGAAGGTAACACGCAGCTACTGCTATACCGAGGCATCGGAATCGCAAGAAGCACCGCTGAGTTAAGGAACTAATTCCTGCTTTCTTGGATGAAAGTTTCGAATAATGGAATGTGGTAAGGTACAGTTAGGAAACTATTGAAGTCTATGACCCAATCTTTCATTGCTTTGCAAAATCGTTCGTTTAAACTTTTCCATCGCTCAAATCGAGTACTTGACTGCTTTAGAAAAAGACGGGAAACGTTTATGGTGATAGCAAAAACATTATTAGCAAAAAAATGCAAGCGTGGCGAAGTAAGATCTGCGGTTATATTGATTGTTAGAGTGATTCACCCTTTCGACGGACTAGTTTATACTCCTGAACTCGATCCTCAAGCATTCGCGCATTCCGGTCACAGTGGCCGTCGGTGCTGCCGAAAATATTGACGACCTCGTCGAAGGTAACACGCAGCTACTGCTATACCGAGGCATCGGAATCTCAGGAAGCACCGCTGAGTTACGGAACTAATTCCTGCTTTCTTGGATGAAAGTTTCGAATAATGGAATGTGGTAAGGTACAGTTAGGAAACTATTGAAGTCTATGACCCAATCTTTCATTGCTTTGCAAAATCGTTCGTTTAAACTTTTCCATCGCTCAAATCGAGTACTTGACTGCTTTAGAAAAAGACGGGAAACGTTTATGGTGATAGCAAAAACATTATTAGCAAAAAAATGCAAGCGTGGCGAAGTAAGATCTGCGGTTATATTGATTGTTAGAGTGATTCACCCTTTCGACGGACTAGTTTATACTCCTGAACTCGATCCTCAAGCATTCGCGCATTCCGGTCACAGTGGCCGTCGGTGCTGCCGAAAATATTGACGACCTCGACGAAGGTAACACGCAGCTACTGCTATACCGAGGCATCGGAATCGCAGGAAGCACCGCTGAGTTACGGAACTGATTCCTGCTTTCTTGGATGTAAGTTTCGAATAATGGAATGTGGTAAGGTACAGTTAGGAAACTATTGAAGTCTACGACCCATTCTTTCATTGCTTTGCAAAATCGTTCGTTTAAACTTTTCCATCGCTCAAATCGAGTACTTGACTGCTTTAGAAAAAGACGGGAAACGTTTATGGTGATAGCAAAAACATTATTAGCAAAAAAATGCAAGTGTGGCGAAGTAAGATCTGCGGTTATATTGATTGTTAGAGTGATTCACCCTTTCGACGGACTAGTTTATACTCCTGAACTCGATCCTCAAGCATTCGCGCATTCCGGTCACAGTGGCCGTCGGTGCTGCCGAAAATATTGACGACATCGTCGAAGGTAACACGCAGCTACTGCTATACCGAGGCATCGGAATCGCAGGAAGCACCGCTGAGTTACGGAACTAATTCCTGCTTTCTTGGATGAAAGTTTCGAATAATGGAATGTGGTAAGGTACAGTTAGGAAACTATTGAAGTCTATGACCCAATCTTTCATTGCTTTGCAAAATCGTTCGTTTAAACTTTTCCATCGCTCAAATCGAGTACTTGACTGCTTTAGAAAAAGACGGGAAACGTTTTTGGTGATAGCAAAAACATTTTTAGCAAAAAAATGCAAGCGTAGCGAAGTAAGATCTGCGGTTATATTGATTGTTAGAGTGATTCACCCTTTCGATGGACTAGTTTATACTCCTGAACTCGATCCTCAAGCATTCGCGCATTCCGGTCACAGTGGCCGTCGGTGCTGCCGAAAATATTGACGACCTCGTCGAAGGTAACACGCAGCTACTGCTATACCGAGGCATCGGAATCGCACGAAGCACCGCTGAGTTACGGAACTAATTCCTGCTTTCTTGGATGAAAGTTTCGAATAATGGATTGTGGTAAGGTACAGTTAGGAAACTATTGAAGTCTATGACCCATTCTTTCATTGCTTTGCAAAATCGTTCGTTTAAACTTTTCCATCGCTCAAATCGAGTACTTGACTGCTTTAGAAAAAGACGGGAAACGTTTATGGTGATAGCAAAAACATTATTAGCGAAAAAATGCAAGCGTGGCGAAGTAAGATCTGCGGTTATATTGATTGTTAGAGTGATTCACCCTTTCGACGGACTAGTTTATACTCCTGAACTCGATCCTCAAGCATTCGCGCATTCCGGTCACAGTGGCCGTCGGTGCTGCCGAAAATATTGACGACCTCGACGAAGGTAACACGCAGCTACTGCTATACCGAGGCATCGGAATCGCACGAAGCACCGCTGAGTTACGGAACTGATTCCTGCTTTCTTGGATGTAAGTTTCGAATAATGGAATGTGGTAAGGTACAGTTAGGAAACTATTGAAGTCTATGACCCATTCTTTCATTGCTTTGCAAAATCGTTCGTTTAAACTTTTCCATCGCTCAAATCGAGTACTTGACTGCTTTAGAAAAAGACGGGAAAGGTTTATGGTGATAGCAAAAACATTATTAGCAAAAAAATGCAAGCGTGGCGAAGTAAGATCTGCGGTTATATTGATTGTTAGAGTGATTCACCCTTTCGACGGACTAGTTTATACTCCTGAACTCGATCCTCAAGCATTCGCTCATTCCGGTCACAGTGGCCGTCGGTGCTGCCGAAAATATTGACGACCTCGTCGAAGGTAACACGCAGCTACTGCTATACCGAAGCATCGGAATCGCAGGAAGCACCGCTGAGTTACGGAACTTATTCCTGCTTTCTTGGATGAAAGTTTCGAATAATGGAATGTGGTAAGGTACAGTTAGGAAACTATTGAAGTCTATGACCCAATCTTTCATTGCTTTGCAAAATCGTTCGTTTAAACTTTTCCATCGCTCAAATCGAGTACTTGACTGCTTTAGAAAAAGGCGGGAAACGTTTATGGTGATAGCAAAAACATTATTAGCAAAAAAATGCAAGTGTGGCGAAGTAAGATCTGCGGTTATATTGATTGTTAGAGTGATTCACCCTTTCGACGGACTAGTTTATACTCCTGAACTCGATCCTCAAGCATTCGCGCATTCCGGTCACAGTGGCCGTCGGTGCTGCCGAAAATATTGACGACCTCGTCGAAGGTAACACGCAGCTACTGCTATACCGAGGCATCGGAATCGCACGAAGCACCGCTGAGTTACGGAACTAATTCCTGCTTTCTTGGATGAAAGTTTCGAATAATGGATTGTGGTAAGGTACAGTTAGGAAACTATTGAAGTCTATGACCCATTCTTTCATTGCTTTGCAAAATCGTTCCTTTAAACTTTTCCATCGCTCAAATCGAGTACTTGACTGCTTTAGAAAAAGACGGGAAACGTTTTTGGTGATAGCAAAAACATTTTTAGCAAAAAAATGCAAGCGTAGCGAAGTAAGATCTGCGGTTATATTGATTGTTACAGTGATTCACCCTTTCGATGGACTAGTTTATACTCCTGAACTCGATCCTCAAGCATTCGCGCATTCCGGTCACAGTGGCCGTCGGTGCTGCCGAAAATATTGACGACCTCTGCGAAGGTAACACGCAGCTACTTCTATACCGAGGCATCGGAATCGCAGGAAGCACCGCAGAGTTACGGAACTATTTCCTGCTTTCTTGGATGAAAGTTTCGAATAATGGAGTGTGGTAAGGTACAGTTAGGAAACAATTGAAGTCTATGACCGATTCTTTCATTGCTTTGCAAAATCGTTCGTTTAAACTTTTCCATCGCTCAAATCGAGTACTTGACTCCTTTAGAAAAAGACGGGAAACGTTTTTGGTGATTGCAAAAACATTATTAGCAAAAAAATGCAAGCGTGGCGAAGTAAGATCTGCGGTTATATTGATTGTTAGAGTGATTCACCCTTTCGACGGACTAGTTTATACTCCTGAACTCGATCCTCAAGCATTCGCGCATTCCGGTCACAGTGGCCGTCGGTGCTGCCGAAAATATTGACGACCTCGTCGAAGGTAACACGCAGCTTCTGCTACACCGAGGCATCGGAATCGCAGGAAGCACCGCAGAGTTACGGAACTATTTCCTGCTTTCTTGGATGAAAGTTTCGAATAATGGAGTGTGGTAAGGTACAGTTAGGAAACTATTGAAGTCTATGACCGATTCTTTCATTGCTTTGCAAAATCGTTCGTTTAAACTTTTCCATCGCTCAAATCGAGTACTTGACTCCTTTAGAAAAAGACGGGAAACGTTTTTGGTGATAGCAAAAACATTATTAGCAAAAAAATGCAAGCGTGGCGAAATAAGATCTGCGGTTATATTGATTGTTAGAGTGATTCACCCTTTCGACGGACTAGTTTATACTCCTGAACTCGATCCTCAAGCATTCGCGCATTCCGGTCACAGTGGCCGTCGGTGCTGCCGAAAATATTGACGACCTCGTCGAAGGTAACACGCAGCTACTGCTATACCGAGGCATCAGAATCGCAGGAAGCACCGCTGAGTTACGGAACTAATTCCTGCTTTCTTGGATGAAAGTTTCGAATAATGGAATGTGGTAAGGTACAGTTAGGAAACTATTGAAGTCTATGACCCATTCTTTCATTGCTTTGCAAAATCGTTCGTTTAAACTTTTCCATCGCTCAAATCGAGTACATGACTGCTTTAGAAAAAGACGGGAAACGTTTATGGTGATAGCAAAAACATTATTAGCAAAAAAATGCAAGCGTGGCGAAGTAAGATCTGCGGTTATATTGATTGTTAGAGTGATTCACACTTTCGACGGACTAGTTTATACTCCTGAACTCGATCCTCAAGCATTCGCGCATTCCGGTCACAGTGGCCGTCGGTGCTGCCGAAAATATTGACGACCTCGACGAAGGTAACACGCAGCTACTGCTATACCGAGGCATCGGAATCGCACGAAGCACCGCTGAGTTACGGAACTAATTCCTGCTTTCTTAGATGTAAGTTTTGAATAATGAAATGTGGTAAGGTACAGTTAGGAAACTATTGAAGTCTATGACCCATTCTTTCATTGCTTTGCAAAATCGTTCGTTTAAACCTTTCCATCGCTCAAATCGAGTACTTGACTGCTTTAGAAAAAGACGGGAAACGTTTATGGTGATAGCAAAAACATTATTAGCAAAAAAATGCAAGCGTGGCGGAGTAAGATCTGCGGTTATATTGATTGTTAGAGTGATTCACCCTTTCGACGGACTAGTTTATACTCCTGAACTCGATCCTCAAGCATTCGCGCATTCCGGTCACAGTGGCCGTCGGTGCTGCCGAAAATATTGACGACCTCGTCGAAGGTAACACGCAGCTACTGCTATACCGAGGCATCGGAATCGCAGGAAGCACCGCTGAGTTAAGGAACTAATTCCTGCTTTCTTGGATGAAAGTTTCGAATAATGGAATGTGGTAAGGTACAGTTAGGAAACTATTGAAGTCTATGACCCAATCTTTCATTGCTTTGCAAAATCGTTCGTTTAAACTTTTCCATCGCTCAAATCGAGTACTTGACTGCTTTAGAAAAAGACGGGAAACGTTTATGGTGATAGCAAAAACATTATTAGCAAAAAAATGCAAGCGTGGCGAAGTAAGATCTGCGGTTATATTGATTGTTAGAGTGATTCACCTGTTCGACGGACTAGTTTATACTCCTGAACTCGATCCTCAAGCATTCGCGCATTCCGGTCACAGTGGCCGTCGGTGCTGCCGAAAATATTGACGACCTCGTCGAAGGTAACACGCAGCTACTGCTATACCGAGGCATCGGAATCTCAGGAAGCACCGCTGAGTTACGGAACTAATTCCTGCTTTCTTGGATGAAAGTTTCGAATAATGGAATGTGGTAAGGTACAGTTAGGAAACTATTGAAGTCTATGACCCAATCTTTCATTGCTTTGCAAAATCGTTCGTTTAAACTTTTCCATCGCTCAAATCGAGTACTTGACTGCTTTAGAAAAAGACGGGAAACGTTTATGGTGATAGCAAAAACATTATTAGCAAAAAAATGCAAGCGTGGCGAAGTAAGATCTGCGGTTATATTGATTGTTAGAGTGATTCACCCTTTCGACGGACTAGTTTATACTCCTGAACTCGATCCTCAAGCATTCGCGCATTCCGGTCACAGTGGCCGTCGGTGCTGCCGAAAATATTGACGACCTCGACGAAGGTAACACGCAGCTACTGCTATACCGAGGCATCGGAATCGCAGGAAGCACCGCTGAGTTACGGAACTGATTCCTGCTTTCTTGGATGTAAGTTTCGAATAATGGAATGTGGTAAGGTACAGTTAGGAAACTATTGAAGTCTACGACCCATTCTTTCATTGCTTTGCAAAATCGTTCGTTTAAACTTTTCCATCGCTCAAATCGAGTACTTGACTGCTTTAGAAAAAGACGGGAAACGTTTATGGTGATAGCAAAAACATTATTAGCAAAAAAATGCAAGTGTGGCGAAGTAAGATCTGCGGTTATATTGATTGTTAGAGTGATTCACCCTTTCGACGGACTAGTTTATACTCCTGAACTCGATCCTCAAGCATTCGCGCATTCCGGTCACAGTGGCCGTCGGTGCTGCCGAAAATATTGACGACATCGTCGAAGGTAACACGCAGCTACTGCTATACCGAGGCATCGGAATCGCAGGAAGCACCGCTGAGTTACGGAACTAATTCCTGCTTTCTTGGATGAAAGTTTCGAATAATGGAATGTGGTAAGGTACAGTTAGGAAACTATTGAAGTCTATGACCCAATCTTTCATTGCTTTGCAAAATCGTTCGTTTAAACTTTTCCATCGCTCAAATCGAGTACTTGACTGCTTTAGAAAAAGACGGGAAACGTTTATGGTGATAGCAAAAACATTATTAGCAAAAAAATGCAAGTGTGGCGAAGTACGATCTGCGGTTATATTGATTGTTAGAGTGATTCACCCTTTCGACGGACTAGTTTATACTCCTGAACTCGATCCTCAAGCATTCGCGCATTCCGGTCACAGTGGCCGTCGGTGCTGCCGAAAATATTGACGACCTCGTCGAAGGTAACACGCAGCTACTGCTATACCGAGGCATCGGAATCGCACGAAGCACCGCTGAGTTACGGAACTAATTCCTGCTTTCTTGGATGAAAGTTTCGAATAATGGATTGTGGTAAGGTACAGTTAGGAAACTATTGAAGTCTATGACCCATTCTTTCATTGCTTTGCAAAATCGTTCGTTTAAACTTTTCCATCGCTCAAATCGAGTACTTGACTGCTTTAGAAAAAGACGGGAAACGTTTTTGGTGATAGCAAAAACATTTTTAGCAAAAAAATGCAAGCGTAGCGAAGTAAGATCTGCGGTTATATTGATTGTTAGAGTGATTCACCCTTTCGATGGACTAGTTTATACTCCTGAACTCGATCCTCAAGCATTCGCGCATTCCGGTCACAGTGGCCGTCGGTGCTGCCGAAAATATTGACGACCTCATCGAAGGTAACACGCAGCTACTGCTATACCGAGGCATCGGAATCGCACGAAGCACCGCTGAGTTACGGAACTAATTCCTGCTTTCTTGGATGAAAGTTTCGAATAATGGATTGTGGTAAGGTACAGTTAGGAAACTATTGAAGTCTATGACCCATTCTTTCATTGCTTTGCAAAATCGTTCGTTTAAACTTTTCCATCGCTCAAATCGAGTACTTGACTGCTTTAGAAAAAGACGGGAAACGTTTATGGTGATAGCAAAAACATTATTAGCGAAAAAATGCAAGCGTGGCGAAGTAAGATCTGCGGTTATATTGATTGTTAGAGTGATTCACCCTTTCGACGGACTAGTTTATACTCCTGAACTCGATCCTCAAGCATTCGCGCATTCCGGTCACAGTGGCCGTCGGTGCTGCCGAAAATATTGACGACCTCGACGAAGGTAACACGCAGCTACTGCTATACCGAGGCATCGGAATCGCACGAAGCACCGCTGAGTTACGGAACTGATTCCTGCTTTCTTGGATGTAAGTTTCGAATAATGGAATGTGGTAAGGTACAGTTAGGAAACTATTGAAGTCTATGACCCATTCTTTCATTGCTTTGCAAAATCGTTCGTTTAAACTTTTCCATCGCTCAAATCGAGTACTTGACTGCTTTAGAAAAAGACGGGAAACGTTTATGGTGATAGCAAAAACATTATTAGCAAAAAAATGCAAGCGTGGCGAAGTAAGATCTGCGGTTATATTGATTGTTAGAGTGATTCACCCTTTCGACGGACTAGTTTATACTCCTGAACTCGATCCTCAAGCATTCGCGCATTCCGGTCACAGTGGCCGTCGGTGCTGCCGAAAATATTGACGACCTCGTCGAAGGTAACACGCAGCTACTGCTATACCGAAGCATCGGAATCGCAGGAAGCACCGCTGAGTTACGGAACTTATTCCTGCTTTCTTGGATGAAAGTTTCGAATAATGGAATGTGGTAAGGTACAGTTAGGAAACAATTGAAGTCTATGACCCAATCTTTCATTGCTTTGCAAAATCGTTCGTTTAAACTTTTCCATCGCTCAAATCGAGTACTTGACTGCTTTAGAAAAAGGCGGGAAACGTTTATGGTGATAGCAAAAACATTATTAGCAAAAAAATGCAAGTGTGGCGAAGTAAGATCTGCGGTTATATTGATTGTTAGAGTGATTCACCCTTTCGACGGACTAGTTTATACTCCTGAACTCGATCCTCAAGCATTCGCGCATTCCGGTCACAGTGGCCGTCGGTGCTGCCGAAAATATTGACGACCTCGTCGAAGGTAACACGCAGCTACTGCTATACCGAGGCATCGGAATCGCACGAAGCACCGCTGAGTTACGGAACTAATTCCTGCTTTCTTGGATGAAAGTTTCGAATAATGGATTGTGGTAAGGTACAGTTAGGAAACTATTGAAGTCTATGACCCATTCTTTCATTGCTTTGCAAAATCGTTCCTTTAAACTTTTCCATCGCTCAAATCGAGTACTTGACTGCTTTAGAAAAAGACGGGAAACGTTTTTGGTGATAGCAAAAACATTTTTAGCAAAAAAATGCAAGCGTAGCGAAGTAAGATCTGCGGTTATATTGATTGTTACAGTGATTCACCCTTTCGATGGACTAGTTTATACTCCTGAACTCGATCCTCAAGCATTCGCGCATTCCGGTCACAGTGGCCGTCGGTGCTGCCGAAAATATTGACGACCTCGTCGAAGGTAACACGCAGCTACTTCTATACCGAGGCATCGGAATCGCAGGAAGCACCGCAGAGCTACGGAACTATTTCCTGCTTTCTTGGATGAAAGTTTCGAATAATGCAGTGTGGTAAGGTACAGTTAGGAAACAATTGAAGTCTATGACCGATTCTTTCATTGCTTTGCAAAATCGTTCGTTTAAACTTTTCCATCGCTCAAATCGAGTACTTGACTACTTTAGAAAAAGACGGGAAACGTTTTTGGTGATTGCAAAAACATTATTAGCAAAAAAATGCAAGCGTGGCGAAGTAAGATCTGCGGTTATATTGATTGTTAGAGTGATTCACCCTTTCGACGGACTAGTTTATACTCCTGAACTCGATCCTCAAGCATTCGCGCATTCCGGTCACAGTGGCCGTCGGTGCTGCCGAAAATATTGACGACCTCGTCGAAGGTAACACGCAGCTTCTGCTATACCGAGGCATCGGAATCGCAGGAAGCACCGCAGAGTTACGGAACTATTTCCTGCTTTCTTGGATGAAAGTTTCGAATAATGGAGTGTGGTAAGGTACAGTTAGGTAACTATTGAAGTCTATGACCGATTCTTTCATTGCTTTGCAAAATCGTTCGTTTAAACTTTTCCATCGCTCAAATCGAGTACTTGACTCCTTTAGAAAAAGACGGGAAACGTTTTTGGTGATAGCAAAAACATTATTAGCAAAAAAATGCAAGCGTGGCGAAATAAGATCTGCGGTTATATTGATTGTTAGAGTGATTCACCCTTTCGACGGACTAGTTTATACTCCTGAACTCGATCCTCAAGCATTCGCGCATTCCGGTCACAGTGGCCGTCGGTGCTGCCGAAAATATTGACGACCTCGTCGAAGGTAACACGCAGCTACTGCTATACCGAGGCATCGGAATCGCAGGAAGCACCGCTGAGTTACGGAACTAATTCCTGCTTTCTTGGATGAAAGTTTCGAATAATGGAATGTGGTAAGGTACAGTTAGGAAACTATTGAAGTCTATGACCCATTCTTTCATTGCTTTGCAAAATCGTTCGTTTAAACTTTTCCATCGCTCAAATCGAGTACTTGACTGCTTTAGAAAAAGACGGGAAACGTTTATGGTGATAGCAAAAACATTATTAGCAAAAAAATGCAAGCGTGGCGAAGTAAGATCTGCGGTTATATTGATTGTTAGAGTGATTCACTCTTTCGACGGACTAGTTTATACTCCTGAACTCGATCCTCAAGCATTCGCGTATTCCGGTCACAGTGGCCGTCGGTGCTGCCGAAAATATTGACGACCTCGTCGAAGGTAACACGCAGCTACTGCTATACCGAGGCATCGGAATCGCAGGAAGCACCGCAGAGTTACGGAATTATTTCCTGCTTTCCTGGATGAAAGTTTCGAATAATGGAGTGTGGTAAGGTACAGTTAGGAAACTATTGAAGTCTATGACCCATTCTTCCATTGCTTTGCAAAATCGTTCGTTTAAACTTTTCCATCGCTCAAATCGAGTACTTGACTGCTTTAGAAAAAGACGGGAAACGTTTATGATGATAGCAAAAACATTATTAGCAAAAAAATGCAAGCGTGGCGAAGTAAGATCTGCGCTTATATTGATTGTTAGAGTGATTCACCCTTTCGACGGACTAGTTTATACTCCTGAACTCGATCCTCAAGCATTCGCGCATTCCGGTCACAGTGGCCTTCGGTGCTGCCGAAAATATTGACGACCTCGTCGAAGGTAACACGCAGCTACTGCTATACCGAGGCATCGGAATCGCACGAAGCACCTCTGAGTCACGGAACTAATTCCTGCTTTCTTGGATGAAAGTTTCGAATAATGGAATGTGGTAAGGTACAGTAAGAAACTATTGAAGTCTATGACCCATTCTTTCATTGCTTTGCAAAATCGTTCGTTTAAACTTTTCCATCGCTCAAATCGAGTACTTGACTGCTTTAGAAAAAGACGGGAAACGTTTATGGTGATAGCAAAAACATTATTAGCAAAAAAATGCAAGCGTGGCGAAGTAAGATCTGCGGTTATATTGATTGTTAGAGTGATTCACACTTTCGACGGACTAGTTTATACTCCTGAACTCGATCCTCAAGCATTCGCGCATTCCGGTCACAGTGGCCGTCGGTGCTGCCGAAAATATTGACGACCTCGACGAAGGTAACACGCAGCTACTGCTATACCGAGGCATCGGAATCGCACGAAGCACCGCTGAGTTACGGAACTAATTCCTGCTTTCTTAGATGTAAGTTTTGAATAATGAAATGTGGTAAGGTACAGTTAGGAAACTATTGAAGTCTATGACCCATTCTTTCATTGCTTTGCAAAATCGTTCGTTTAAACTTTTCCATCGCTCAAATCGAGCACTTGACTGCTTTAGAAAAAGACGGGAAACGTTTATGGTGATAGCAAAAACATTATTAGCAAAAAAATGCAAGCGTGGCGGAGTAAGATCTGCGGTTATATTGATTGTTAGAGTGATTCACCCTTTCGACGGACTAGTTTATACTCCTGAACTCGATCCTCAAGCATTCGCGCATTCCGGTCACAGTGGCCGTCGGTGCTGCCGAAAATATTGACGACCTCGTCGAAGGTAACACGCAGGTACTGCTATACCGAGGCATCGGAATCGCAGGAAGCACCGCTGAGTTACGGAACTAATTCCTGCTTTCTTGGATGAAAGTTTCGAATAATGGAATGTGGTAAGGTACAGTTAGGAAACTATTGAAGTCTATGACCCAATCTTTCATTGCTTTGCAAAATCGTTCGTTTAAACTTTTCCATCGCTCAAATCGAGTACTTGACTGCTTTAGAAAAAGACGGGAAACGTTTATGGTGATAGCAAAAACATTATTAGCAAAAAAATGCAAGTGTGGCGAAGTACGATCTGCGGTTATATTGATTGTTAGAGTGATTCACCCTTTCGACGGACTAGTTTATACTCCTGAACTCGATCCTCAAGCATTCGCGCATTCCGGTCACAGTGGCCGTCGGTGCTGCCGAAAATATTGACGACATCGTCGAAGGTAACACGCAGCTACTGCTATACCGAGGCATCGGAATCGCAGGAAGCACCGCTGAGATACGGAACTAATTCCTGCTTTCTTGGATGAAAGTTTCGAATAATGGAATGTGGTAAGGTACAGTTAGGAAACTATTGAAGTCTACGACCCATTCTTTCATTGCTTTGCAAAATCGTTCGTTTAAACTTTTCCATCGCTCAAATCGAGTACTTGACTGCTTTAGAAAAAGACGGGAAACGTTTATGGTGATAGCAAAAACATTATTAGCAAAAAAATGCAAGTGTGGCGAAGTACGATCTGCGGTTATATTGATTGTTAGAGTGATTCACCCTTTCGACGGACTAGTTTATACTCCTGAACTCGATCCTCAAGCATTCGCGCATTCCGGTCACAGTGGCCGTCGGTGCTGCCGAAAATATTGACGACCTCGTCGAAGGTAACACGCAGCTACTGCTATACCGAGGCATCGGAATCGCAGGAAGCACCGCTGAGTTACGGAACTAATTCCTGCTTTCTTGGATGTAAGTTTCGAATAATGGAATGTGGTAAGGTACAGTTAGGAAACTATTGAAGTCTACGACCCATTCTTTCATTGCTTTGCAAAATCGTTCGTTTAAACTTTTCCATCGCTCAAATCGAGTACTTGACTGCTTTAGAAAAAGACGGGAAACGTTTATGGTGATAGCAAAAACATTATTAGCAAAAAAATGCAAGTGTGGCGAAGTAAGATCTGCGGTTATATTGATTGTTAGAGTGATTCACCCTTTCGACGGACTAGTTTATACTCCTGAACTCGATCCTCAAGCATTCGCGCATTCCGGTCACAGTGGCCGTCGGTGCTGCCGAAAATATTGACGACATCGTCGAAGGTAACACGCAGCTACTGCTATACCGAGGCATCGGAATCGCAGGAAGCACCGCTGAGTTACGGAACTAATTCCTGCTTTCTTGGATGAAAGTTTCGAATAATGGAATGTGGTAAGGTACAGTTAGGAAACTATTGAAGTCTATGACCCAATCTTTCATTGCTTTGCAAAATCGTTCGTTTAAACTTTTCCATCGCTCAAATCGAGTACTTGACTGCTTTAGAAAAAGACGGGAAACGTTTATGGTGATAGCAAAAACATTATTAGCAAAAAAATGCAAGTGTGGCGAAGTACGATCTGCGGTTATATTGATTGTTAGAGTGATTCACCCTTTCGACGGACTAGTTTATACTCCTGAACTCGATCCTCAAGCATTCGCGCATTCCGGTCACAGTGGCCGTCGGTGCTGCCGAAAATATTGACGACCTCGTCGAAGGTAACACGCAGCTACTGCTATACCGAGGCATCGGAATCGCACGAAGCACCGCTGAGTTACGGAACTAATTCCTGCTTTCTTGGATGAAAGTTTCGAATAATGGATTGTGGTAAGGTACAGTTAGGAAACTATTGAAGTCTATGACCCATTCTTTCATTGCTTTGCAAAATCGTTCGTTTAAACTTTTCCATCGCTCAAATCGCGTACTTGACTGCTTTAGAAAAAGACGGGAAACGTTTTTGGTGATAGCAAAAACATTTTTAGCAAAAAAATGCAAGCGTAGCGAAGTAAGATCTGCGGTTATATTGATTGTTAGAGTGATTCACCCTTTCGATGGACTAGTTTATACTCCTGAACTCGATCCTCAAGCATTCGCGCATTCCGGTCACAGTGGCCGTCGGTGCTGCCGAAAATATTGACGACCTCATCGAAGGTAACACGCAGCTACTGCTATACCGAGGCATCGGAATCGCACGAAGCACCGCTGAGTTACGGAACTAATTCCTGCTTTCTTGGATGAAAGTTTCGAATAATGGATTGTGGTAAGGTACAGTTAGGAAACTATTGAAGTCTATGACCCATTCTTTCATTGCTTTGCAAAATCGTTCGTTTAAACTTTTCCATCGCTCAAATCGAGTACTTGACTGCTTTAGAAAAAGACGGGAAACGTTTATGGTGATAGCAAAAACATTATTAGCGAAAAAATGCAAGCGTGGCGAAGTAAGATCTGCGGTTATATTGATTGTTAGAGTGATTCACCCTTTCGACGGACTAGTTTATACTCCTGAACTCGATCCTCAAGCATTCGCGCATTCCGGTCACAGTGGCCGTCGGTGCTGCCGAAAATATTGACGACCTCGACGAAGGTAACACGCAGCTACTGCTATACCGAGGCATCGGAATCGCACGAAGCACCGCTGAGTTACGGAACTGATTCCTGCTTTCTTGGATGTAAGTTTCGAATAATGGAATGTGGTAAGGTACAGTTAGGAAACTATTGAAGTCTATGACCCATTCTTTCATTGCTTTGCAAAATCGTTCGTTTAAACTTTTCCATCGCTCAAATCGAGTACTTGACTGCTTTAGAAAAAGACGGGAAACGTTTATGGTGATAGCAAAAACATTATTAGCAAAAAAATGCAAGCGTGGCGAAGTAAGATCTGCGGTTATATTGATTGTTAGAGTGATTCACCCTTTCGACGGACTAGTTTATACTCCTGAACTCAATCCTCAAGCATTCGCGCATTCCGGTCACAGTGGCCGTCGGTGCTGCCGAAAATATTGACGACCTCGTCGAAGGTAACACGCAGCTACTGCTATACCGAAGCATCGGAATCGCAGGAAGCACCGCTGAGTTACGGAACTTATTCCTGCTTTCTTGGATGAAAGTTTCGAATAATGGAATGTGGTAAGGTACAGTTAGGAAACTATTGAAGTCTATGACCCAATCTTTCATTGCTTTGCAAAATCGTTCGATTAAACTTTTCCATCGCTCAAATCGAGTACTTGACTGCTTTAGAAAAAGGCGGGAAACGTTTATGGTGATAGCAAAAAGATTATTAGCAAAAAAATGCAAGTGTGGCGAAGTAAGATCTGCGGTTATATTGATTGTTAGAGTGATTCACCCTTTCGACGGACTAGTTTATACTCCTGAACTCGATCCTCAAGCATTCGCGCATTCCGGTCACAGTGGCCGTCGGTGCTGCCGAAAATATTGACGACCTCGTCGAAGGTAACACGCAGCTACTGCTATACCGAGGCATCGGAATCGCACGAAGCACCGCTGAGTTACGGAACTAATTCCTGCTTTCTTGGATGAAAGTTTCGAATAATGGATTGTGGTAAGGTACAGTTAGGAAACTATTGAAGTCTATGACCCATTCTTTCATTGCTTTGCAAAATCGTTCCTTTAAACTTTTCCATCGCTCAAATCGAGTACTTGACTGCTTTAGAAAAAGACGGGAAACGTTTTTGGTGATAGCAAAAACATTTTTAGCAAAAAAATGCAAGCGTAGCGAAGTAAGATCTGCGGTTATATTGATTGTTACAGTGATTCACCCTTTCGATGGACTAGTTTATACTCCTGAACTCGATCCTCAAGCATTCGCGCATTCCGGTCACAGTGGCCGTCGGTGCTGCCGAAAATATTGACGACCTCGTCGAAGGTAACACGCAGCTACTTCTATACCGAGGCATCGGAATCGCAGGAAGCACCGCAGAGTTACGGAACTATTTCCTGCTTTCTTGGATGAAAGTTTCGAATAATGCAGTGTGGTAAGGTACAGTTAGGAAACAATTGAAGTCTATGACCGATTCTTTCATTGCTTTGCAAAATCGTTCGTTTAAACTTTTCCATCGCTCAAATCGAGTACTTGACTCCTTTAGAAAAAGACGGGAAACGTTTTTGGTGATTGCAAAAACATTATTAGCAAAAAAATGCAAGCGTGGCGAAGTAAGATCTGCGGTTATATTGATTGTTAGAGTGATTCACCCTTTCGACGGACTAGTTTATACTCCTGAACTCGATCCTCAAGCATTCGCGCATTCCGGTCACAGTGGCCGTCGGTGCTGCCGAAAATATTGACGACCTCGTCGAAGGTAACACGCAGCTTCTGCTATACCGAGGCATCGGAATCGCAGGAAGCACCGCAGAGTTACGGAACTATTTCCTGCTTTCTTGGATGAAAGTTTCGAATAATGGAGTGTGGTAAGGTACAGTTAGGAAACTATTGAAGTCTATGACCGATTCTTTCATTGCTTTGCAAAATCGTTCGTTTAAACTTTTCCATCGCTCAAATCGAGTACTTGACTCCTTTAGAAAAAGACGGGAAACGTTTTTGGTGATAGCAAAAACATTATTAGCAAAAAAATGCAAGCGTGGCGAAATAAGATCTGCGGTTATATTGATTGTTAGAGTGATTCACCCTTTCGACGGACTAGTTTATACTCCTGAACTCGATCCTCAAGCATTCGCGCATTCCGGTCACAGTGGCCGTCGGTGCTGCCGAAAATATTGACGACCTCGTCGAAGGTAACACGCAGCTACTGCTATACCGAGGCATCGGAATCGCAGGAAGCACCGCTGAGTTACGGAACTAATTCCTGCTTTCTTGGATGAAAGTTTCGAATAATGGAATGTGGTAAGGTACAGTTAGGAAACTATTGAAGTCTATGACCCATTCTTTCATTGCTTTGCAAAATCGTTCGTTTAAACTTTTCCATCGCTCAAATCGAGTACTTGACTGCTTTAGAAAAAGACGGGAAACGTTTATGGCGATAGCAAAAACGTTATTAGCAAAAAAATGCAAGCGTGGCGAAGTAAGATCTGCGGTTATATTGATTGTTAGAGTGATTCACTCTTTCGACGGACTAGTTTATACTCCTGAACACGATCCTCAAGCATTCGCGTATTCCGGTCACAGTGGCCGTCGGTGCTGCCGAAAATATTGACGACCTCGTCGAAGGTAACACGCAGCTACTGCTATACCGAGGCATCGGAATCGCAGGAAGCACCGCAGAGTTACGGAATTATTTCCTGCTTTCCTGGATGAAAGTTTCGAATAATGGAGTGTGGTAAGGTACAGTTAGGAAACTATTGAAGTCTATGACCCATTCTTCCATTGCTTTGCAAAATCGTTCGTTTAAACTTTTCCATCGCTCAAATCGAGTACTTGACTGCTTTAGAAAAAGACGGGAAACGTTTATGATGATAGCAAAAACATTATTAGCAAAAAAATGCAAGCGTGGCGAAGTAAGATCTGCGGTTATATTGATTGTTAGAGTGATTCACCCTTTCGACGGACTAGTTTATACTCCTGAACTCGATCCTCAAGCATTCGCGCATTCCGGTCACAGTGGCCGTCGGTGCTGCCGAAAATATTGACGACCTCGTCGAAGGTAACACGCAGCTACTGCTATACCGAGGCATCGGAATCGCACGAAGCACCGCTGAGTTACGGAACTAATTCCTGCTTTCTTGGATGAAAGTTTCGAATAATGGATTGTGGTAAGGTACAGTTAGGAAACTATTGAAGTCTATGACCCATTCTTTCATTGCTTTGCAAAATCGTTCCTTTAAACTTTTCCATCGCTCAAATCGAGTACTTGACTGCTTTAGAAAAAGACGGGAAACGTTTTTGGTGATAGCAAAAACATTTTTAGCAAAAAAATGCAAGCGTAGCGAAGTAAGATCTGCGGTTATATTGATTGTTACAGTGATTCACCCTTTCGATGGACTAGTTTATACTCCTGAACTCGATCCTCAAGCATTCGCGCATTCCGGTCACAGTGGCCGTCGGTGCTGCCGAAAATATTGACGACCTCGTCGAAGGTAACACGCAGCTACTTCTATACCGAGGCATCGGAATCGCACGAAGCACCGCTGAGTTACGGAACTGATTCCTGCTTTCTTGGATGTAAGTTTCGAATAATGGAATGTGGTAAGGTACAGTTAGGAAACTATTGAAGTCTATGACCCATTCTTTCATTGCTTTGCAAAATCGTTCGTTTAAACTTTTCCATCGCTCAAATCGAGTACTTGACTGCTTTAGAAAAAGACGGGAAACGTTTATGGTGATAGCAAAAACATTATTAGCAAAAAAATGCAATCGTGGCGAAGTAAGATCTGCGGTTATATTGATTGTTAGAGTGATTCACCCTTTCGACGGACTAGTTTATACTCCTGAACTCGATCCTCAAGCATTCGCGCATTCCGGTCACAGTGGCCGTCGGTGCTGCCGAAAATATTGACGACCTCGTCGAAGGTAACACGCAGCTTCTGCTATACCGAGGCATCGGAATCGCAGGAAGCACCGCAGAGTTACGGAACTATTTCCTGCTTTCTTGGATGAAAGTTTCGAATAATGGAGTGTGGTAAGGTACAGTTAGGAAACTATTGAAGTCTATGACCGATTCTTTCATTGCTTTGCAAAATCGTTCGTTTAAACTTTTCCATCGCTCAAATCGAGTACTTGACTCCTTTAGAAAAAGACGGGAAACGTTTTTGGTGATAGCAAAAACATTATTAGCAAAAAAATGCAAGCGTGGCGAAATAAGATCTGCGGTTATATTGATTGTTAGAGTGATTCACCCTTTCGACGGACTAGTTTATACTCCTGAACTCGATCCTCAAGCATTCGCGCATTCCGGTCACAGTGGCCGTCGGTGCTGCCGAAAATATTGACGACCTCGTCGAAGGTAACACGCAGCTACTGCTATACCGAGGCATCGGAATCGCAGGAAGCACCGCTGAGTTACGGAACTAATTCCTGCTTTCTTGGATGAAAGTTTCGAATAATGGAATGTGGTAAGGTACAGTTAGGAAACTATTGAAGTCTATGACCCATTCTTTCATTGCTTTGCAAAATCGTTCGTTTAAACTTTTCCATCGCTCAAATCGAGTACTTGACTGCTTTAGAAAAAGACGGGAAACGTTTATGGTGATAGCAAAAACGTTATTAGCAAAAAAATGCAAGCGTGGCGAAGTAAGATCTGCGGTTATATTGATTGTTAGAGTGATTCACTCTTTCGACGGACTAGTTTATACTCCTGAACACGATCCTCAAGCATTCGCGTATTCCGGTCACAGTGGCCGTCGGTGCTGCCGAAAATATTGACGACCTCGTCGAAGGTAACACGCAGCTACTGCTATACCGAGGCATCGGAATCGCAGGAAGCACCGCAGAGTTACGGAATTATTTCCTGCTTTCCTGGATGAAAGTTTCGAATAATGGAGTGTGGTAAGGTACAGTTAGGAAACTATTGAAGTCTATGACCCATTCTTCCATTGCTTTGCAAAATCGTTCGTTTAAACTTTTCCATCGCTCAAATCGAGTACTTGACTGCTTTAGAAAAAGACGGGAAACGTTTATGATGATAGCAAAAACATTATTAGCAAAAAAATGCAAGCGTGGCGAAGTAAGATCTGCGCTTATATTGATTGTTAGAGTGATTCACCCTTTCGACGGACTAGTTTATACTCCTGAACTCGATCCTCAAGCATTCGCGCATTCCGGTCACAGTGGCCTTCGGTGCTGCCGAAAATATTGACGACCTCGTCGAAGGTAACACGCAGCTACTGCTATACCGAGGCATCGGAATCGCACGAAGCACCTCTGAGTCACGGAACTAATTCCTGCTTTCTTGGATGAAAGTTTCGAATAATGGAATGTGGTAAGGTACAGTAAGAAACTATTGAAGTCTATGACCCATTCTTTCATTGCTTTGCAAAATCGTTCGTTTAAACTTTTCCATCGCTCAAATCGAGTACTTGACTGCTTTAGAAAAAGACGGGAAACGTTTATGGTGATAGCAAAAACATTATTAGCAAAAACATGCAAGCGTGGCGAAGTAAGATCTGCGGTTATATTGATTGTTAGAGTGATTCACACTTTCGACGGACTAGTTTATACTCCTGAACTCGATCCTCAAGCATTCGCGCATTCCGGTCACAGTGGCCGTCGGTGCTGCCGAAAATATTGACGACCTCGACGAAGGTAACACGCAGCTACTGCTATACCGAGGCATCGGAATCGCACGAAGCACCGCTGAGTTACGGAACTAATTCCTGCTTTCTTAGATGTAAGTTTTGAATAATGAAATGTGGTAAGGTACAGTTAGGAAACTATTGAAGTCTATGACCCATTCTTTCATTGCTTTGCAAAATCGTTCGTTTAAACTTTTCCATCGCTCAAATCGAGTACTTGACTGCTTTAGAAAAAGACGGGAAACGTTTATGGTGATAGCAAAAACATTATTAGCAAAAAAATGCAAGCGTGGCGGAGTAAGATCTGCGGTTATATTGATTGTTAGAGTGATTCACCCTTTCGACGGACTAGTTTATACTCCTGAACTCGATCCTCAAGCATTCGCGCATTCCGGT
Organism: Amblyomma americanum; assembly: GCF_052857255.1. Taxonomy (NCBI): domain Eukaryota; kingdom Metazoa; phylum Arthropoda; class Arachnida; order Ixodida; family Ixodidae; genus Amblyomma; species Amblyomma americanum. Next base: position 207,537,589 of record NC_135498.1, read on the forward strand.
CACAGTGGCCGTCGGTGCTGCCGAAAATATTGACGACCTCGTCGAAGGTAACACGCAGCTACTGCTATACCGAGGCATCGGAATCGCACGAAGCACCGCTGAGTTACGGAACTAATTCCTGCTTTCTTGGATGAAAGTTTCGAATAATGGAATGTGGTAAGGTACAGTAAGAAACTATTGAAGTCTATGACCCATTCTTTCATTGCTTTGCAAAATCGTTCGTTTAAACTTTTCCATCGCTCAAATCGAGTACTTGACTGCTTTAGAAAAAGACGGGAAACGTTTATGGTGATAGCAAAAACATTATTAGCAAAAAAATGCAAGCGTGGCGAAGTAAGATCTGCGGTTATATTGATTGTTAGAGTGATTCACACTTTCGACGGACTAGTTTATACTCCTGAACTCGATCCTCAAGCATTCGCGCATTCCGGTCACAGTGGCCGTCGGTGCTGCCGAAAATATTGACGACCTCGTCGAAGGTAACACGCAGCTACTGCTATACCGAGGCATCGGAATCGCAGGAAGCACCGCTGAGTTACGGAACTAATTCCTGCTTTCTTGGATGAAAGTTTCGAATAATGGAATGTGGTAAGGTACAGTTAGGAAACTATTGAAGTCTATGACCCAATCTTTCATTGCTTTGCAAAATCGTTCGTTTAAACTTTTCCATCGCTCAAATCGAGTACTTGACTGCTTTAGAAAAAGACGGGAAACGTTTATGGTGATAGCAAAAACATTATTAGCAAAAAAATGCAAGCGTGGCGAAGTAAGATCTGCGGTTATATTGATTGTTAGAGTGATTCACCCTTTCGACGGACTAGTTTATACTCCTGAACTCGATCCTCAAGCATTCGCGCATTCCGGTCACAGTGGCCGTCGGTGCTGCCGAAAATATTGACGCCCTCGACGAAGGTAACACGCAGCTACTGCTATACCGAGGCATCGGAATCGCAGGAAGCACCGCTGAGTTACGGAACTGATTCCTGCTTTCTTGGATGTAAGTTTCGAATAATGGAATGTGGTAAGGTACAGTTAGGAAACTATTGAAGTCTACGACCCGTTCTTTCATTGCTTTGCAAAATCGTTCGTTTAAACTTTTCCATCGCTCAAATCGAGTACTTGACTGCTTTAGAAAAAGACGGGAAACGTTTATGGTGATAGCAAAAACATTATTAGCAAAAAAATGCAAGTGTGGCGAAGTAAGATCTGCGGTTATAATGATTGTTAGAGTGATTCACCCTTTCGACGGACTAGTTTATACTCCTGAACTCGATCCTCAAGCATTCGCGCATTCCGGTCACAGTGGCCGTCGGTGCTGCCGAAAATATTGACGACATCGTCGAAGGTAACACGCAGCTACTGCTATACCGAGGCATCGGAATCGCAGGAAGCACCGCTGAGTTACGGAACTAATTCCTGCTTTCTTGGATGAAAGTTTCGAATAATGGAATGTGGTAAGGTACAGTTAGGAAACTATTGAAGTCTATGACCCAATCTTTCATTGCTTTGCAAAATCGTTCGTTTAAACTTTTCCATCGCTCAAATCGAGTACTTGACTGCTTTAGAAAAAGACGGGAAACGTTTATGGTGATAGCAAAAACATTATTAGCAAAAAAATGCAAGTGTGGCGAAGTAAGATCTGCGGTTATATTGATTGTTAGAGTGATTCACCCTTTCGACGGACTAGTTTATACTCCTGAACTCGATCCTCAAGCATTCGCGCATTCCGGTCACAGTGGCCGTCGGTGCTGCCGAAAATATTGACGACCTCGTCGAAGGTAACACGCAGCAACTGCTATACCGAGGCATCGGAATCGCACGAAGCACCGCTGAGTTACGGAACTAATTCCTGCTTTCTTGGATGAAAGTTTCGAATAATGGATTGTGGTAAGGTACAGTTAGGAAACTATTGAAGTCTATGACCCATTCTTTCATTGCTTTGCAAAATCGTTCGTTTAAACTTTTCCATCGCTCAAATCGAGTACTTGACTGCTTTAGAAAAAGACGGGAAACGTTTTTGGTGATAGCAAAAACATTTTTAGCAAAAAAATGCAAGCGTAGCGAAGTAAGATCTGCGGTTATATTGATTGTTAGAGTGATTCACCCTTTCGATGGACTAGTTTATACTCCTGAACTCGATCCTCAAGCATTCGCGCATTCCGGTCACAGTGGCCGTCGGTGCTGCCGAAAATATTGACGACCTCGTCGAAGGTAACACGCAGCTACTGCTATACCGAGGCATCGGAATCGCACGAAGCACCGCTGAGTTACGGAACTAATTCCTGCTTTCTTGGATGAAAGTTTCGAATAATGGATTGTGGTAAGGTACAGTTAGGAAACTATTGAAGTCTATGACCCATTCTTTCATTGCTTTGCAAAATCGTTCGTTTAAACTTTTCCATCGCTCAAATCGAGTACTTGACTGCTTTAGAAAAAGACGGGAAACGTTTATGGTGATAGCAAAAACATTATTAGCGAAAAAATGCAAGCGTGGCGAAGTAAGATCTGCGGTTATATTGATTGTTAGAGTGATTCACCCTTTCGACGGACTAGTTTATACTCCTGAACTCGATCCTCAAGCATTCGCGCATTCCGGTCACAGTGGCCGTCGGTGCTGCCGAAAATATTGACGACCTCGACGAAGGTAACACGCAGCTACTGCTATACCGAGGCATCGGAATCGCACGAAGCACCGCTGAGTTACGGAACTGATTCCTGCTTTCTTGGATGTAAGTTTCGAATAATGGAATGTGGTAAGGTACAGTTAGGAAACTATTGAAGTCTATGACCCATTCTTTCATTGCTTTGCAAAATCGTTCGTTTAAACTTTTCCATCGCTCAAATCGAGTACTTGACTGCTTTAGAAAAAGACGGGAAACGTTTATGGTGATAGCAAAAACATTATTAGCAAAAAAATGCAAGCGTGGCGAAGTAAGATCTGCGGTTATATTGATTGTTAGAGTGATTCACCCTTTCGACGGACTAGTTTATACTCCTGAACTCGATCCTCAAGCATTCGCGCATTCCGGTCACAGTGGCCGTCGGTGCTGCCGAAAATATTGACGACCTCGTCGAAGGTAACACGCAGCTACTGCTATACCGAAGCATCGGAATCGCAGGAAGCACCGCTGAGTTACGGAACTTATTCCTGCTTTCTTGGATGAAAGTTTCGAATAATGGAATGTGGTAAGGTACAGTTAGGAAACTATTGAAGTCTATGACCCAATCTTTCATTGCTTTGCAAAATCGTTCGTTTAAACTTTTCCATCGCTCAAATCGAGTACTTGACTGCTTTAGAAAAAGGCGGGAAACGTTTATGGTGATAGCAAAAACATTATTAGCAAAAAAATGCAAGTGTGGCGAAGTAAGATCTGCGGTTATATTGATTGTTAGAGTGATTCACCCTTTCGACGGACTAGTTTATACTCCTGAACTCGATCCTCAAGCATTCGCGCATTCCGGTCACAGTGGCCGTCGGTGCTGCCGAAAATATTGACGACCTCGTCGAAGGTAACACGCAGCTACTGCTATACCGAGGCATCGGAATCGCACGAAGCACCGCTGAGTTACGGAACTAATTCCTGCTTTCTTGGATGAAAGTTTCGAATAATGGATTGTGGTAAGGTACAGTTAGGAAACTATTGAAGTCTATGACCCATTCTTTCATTGCTTTGCAAAATCGTTCGTTTAAACTTTTCCATCGCTCAAATCGAGTACTTGACTGCTTTAGAAAAAGACGGGAAACGTTTTTGGTGATAGCAAAAACATTTTTAGCAAAAAAATGCAAGCGTAGCGAAGTAAGATCTGCGGTTATATTGATTGTTACAGTGATTCACCCTTTCGATGGACTAGTTTATACTCCTGAACTCGATCCTCAAGCATTCGCGCATTCCGGTCACAGTGGCCGTCGGTGCTGCCGAAAATATTGACGACCTCGTCGAAGGTAACACGCAGCTACTTCTATACCGAGGCATCGGAATCGCAGGAAGCACCGCAGAGTTACGGAACTATTTCCTGCTTTCTTGGATGAAAGTTTCGAATAATGGAGTGTGGTAAGGTACAGTTAGGAAACAATTGAAGTCTATGACCGATTCTTTCATTGCTTTGCAAAATCGTTCGTTTAAACTTTTCCATCGCTCAAATCGAGTACTTGACTCCTTTAGAAAAAGACGGGAAACGTTTTTGGTGATAGCAAAAACATTATTAGCAAAAAAATGCAAGCGTGGCGAAGTAAGATCTGCGGTTATATTGATTGTTAGAGTGATTCACCCTTTCGACGGACTAGTTTATACTCCTGAACTCGATCCTCAAGCATTCGCGCATTCCGGTCACAGTGGCCGTCGGTGCTGCCGAAAATATTGACGACCTCGTCGAAGTAACACGCAGCTACTGCTATACCGAGGCATCGGAATCGCAGGAAGCACCGCAGAGTTACGGAACTATTTCCTGCTTTCTTGGATGAAAGTTTCGAATAATGGAGTGTGGTAAGGTACAGTTAGGAAACTTTTGAAGTCTATGACCCATTCTTTCATTGCTTTGCAAAATCGTTCGTTTAAACTTTTCCATCGCTCAAATCGAGTACTTGACTGCTTTAGAAAAAGACGGGAAACGTTTATGGTGATAGCAAAAACATTATTAGCAAAAAAATGCAAGCGTGGCGAAGTAAGATCTGCGGTTATATTGATTGTTAGAGTGATTCACCCTTTCGACGGACTAGTTTATACTCCTGAACTCGATCCTCAAGCATTCGCGCATTCCGGTCACAGTGGCCGTCGGTGCTGCCGAAAATATTGACGACCTCGTCGAAGGTAACACGCAGCTACTGCTATACCGAGGCATCGGAATCGCAGGAACCACCGCTGAGTTACGGAACTAATTCCTGCTTTCTTGGATGAAAGTTTCGAATAATGGAATGTGGTAAGGTACAGTTAGGAAACTATTGAAGTGTATGACCGATTCTTTTGATTGCTTTGCAAAATCGTTCGTTTAAACTTTTCCATCGCTCAAATCGAGTACTTGACGGCTTTAGAAAAAGACGGGAAACGTTTTTGGTGATAGCAAAAACATTATTAGCAAAAAAAATGCAAGCGTAGCGAAATAAGATCTGCGGTTATATTGATTGTTAGAGTGATTCACCCTTTCGATGGACTAGTTTATACTCCTGAACTCCATCCTCAAGCATTCGCGCATTCCGGTCACAGTGGCCGTCGGTGCTGCCGAAAATATTGACGACCTCGTCGAAGGTTACACGCAGCTACTGCTATACCGAGGTATCGGAATCGCAGGAAGCACCGCAGAGTTACGGAACTATTTCCTGCTTTCTTGGATGAAAGTTTCGAATAATGGAATGTGGTAAGGTACAGTTAGGAAACTATTAAAGTGTATGACCGATTCTTTTGATTGCTTTGCAAAATCGTTCGTTTAAACTTTTCCATCGCTCAAATCGAGTACTTGACTCCTTTAGAAAAAGACGGGAAACGTTTTTGGTGATAGCAAAAACATTATTAGCAAAAAAATGCAAGCGTGTAGAAGTAAGATCTGCGGTTATATTGATTGTTAGAGTGATTCACCCTTTCGACGGACTAGTTTATACTCGTGAACTCGATCCTCAAGCATTCGCGCATTCCGGTCACAGTGGCCGTCGGTGCTGCCGAAAATATTGACGACCTCGTCGAAGGTAACACGAAGCTGCTGCTTTACCGAGGCATCGGAATCGCAGGAAGCACCGCCGAGTTACGGAACTAATTCCTGCTTTCTTGGTTGAAAGTTTCGAGTAATGGAATGTGGTAATGTACAGATAGGAAACAACTGAAGTCTATGACCCATTCTTTCATTGCTTTGCAAAATCGTTCGTTTAAACTTTTCCATCGCTGAAATCGAGTACTTGATTGCTTTAGATAAAGACGGGAAACGTTTTTGGTGATAGCAAAAACATTATTAGCAAAAAAATGCAAGCGTGGCGAAGTAAGATCTGCGGTTATATTGATTGTTAGAGTGATTCACCCTTTCGACGGACTAGTTTATACTCCTGAACTCGATCCTCAAGCATTCGCGCATTCCGGTCACAGTGGCCGTCGGTGCTGCCGAAAATATTGACGACCTCTTCGAAGGTAACACGCAGCTACTGCTATACAGAGGCATCGGAATCGCAGGAAGTACCGCCGAGTTACGGAACCCATTCCAACTTTCTTGGTAGAAAGTTTCGAGTAATGGAATGTGGTAAGGTACAGTTAGGAAACGATTGAAGGCTATGACCCATTCTTTCGTTGCTTTGCAAAATCGTTCGTTTAAACTTTTCCATCGCTCAAATCGAGTACTTGACTGCTTTAGAAAAAGACGGGAAACGTTTTTCGTGAGCAAAAACATTATTAGCAAAAAAATGCAAGCGTGGCGAAGTAAGATCTGCGGTTATATTGATTGTTAGAGTGATTCACCCTTTCGACGGACTAGTTTATACTCCTGAACTCGATCCTCAAGCATTCGCGCATTCCGGTCACAGTGGCCGTCGGTGCTGCCGAAAATATTGACGACCTCGTCCAATGTAAAACGAAGCTACTGCTATACCGAGGCATCGGAATCGCAGGAAGCACCGCCGAGTTACGGATCCAATTCCAGCTTTCTTGGATAAAAATTTCGAATAATGGAAAGTGGTAAGGTGAAGTTTGGGAACTACTGAAGTATATGACCCATTCTTTCATTGCTTTGCAAAATCGTTCGTTTAAAGTTTTCCATCGCTCAAATCGAGTACTTGACTGCTTCAGAAAAACACGGGGAACGTTTTTGGTGACAGCAAAAAGATTATTAGCAAAACAAGGCAAGCCTGGCAAAGTAAGATCTGCAGTTATATTGATTGTTACAGTGATTCACCCTTTCGACGAACGAGTTTATACTCCTGAACTCGATCCTCAAGCATTCGAGCATTCCGGTCACAGTAGCCGTTGGTGCTGCCGAATATATTGACGACCTCGTCGAAGGTAACACGCAGCTACTGCTATACAGAGGCATCGGAATCGCAGGAAGCACCGCCGAGTTACGGAACCCATTCCAGCTTTCTCGGTTGAAAGTTTCGAGTAATGGAATGTGGTAAGGTACAGTTAGGAAACTATTGAAGTCTATGACCCATTCTTTCATTGCTTTGCAAAATCGTTCGTTTAAACTTTTCCATCGCTCAAATCGAGTACTTGACTGCTTTAGAAAAAGACGGGAAACGTTTTTGGTGATAGCAAAAACATTATTAGCAAAAAATGCAAGCGTGGCGAAGTAAGATCTGCGGTTATATTGATTGTTAGAGTGATTCACCCTTTCGACGGACTAGTTTATACTCCTGAACTCGATCCTCAAGCATTCGCGCATTCCGGTCACAGTGGCCGTCGGTGCTGCCGAAAATATTGACGACCTCGTCGAAGGTAACACGCAGCTACTTCTATACCGAGGCATCGGAATCGCAGGAAGCACCGCAGAGTTACGGAACTATTTCCTGCTTTCTTGGATGAAAGTTTCGAATAATGGAGTGTGGTAAGGTACAGTTAGGAAACAATTGAAGTCTATGACCGATTCTTTCATTGCTTTGCAAAATCGTTCGTTTAAACTTTTCCATCGCTCAAATCGAGTACTTGACTCCTTTAGAAAAAGGCGGGAAACGTTTTTGGTGATAGCAAAAACATTATTAGCAAAAAAATGCAAGCGTGGCGAAGTAAGATCTGCGGTTATATTGATTGTTAGAGTGATTCACCCTTTCGACGGACTAGTTTATACTCCTGAACTCGATCCTCAAGCATTCGCGCATTCCGGTCACAGTGGCCGTCGGTGCTGCCGAAAATATTGACGACCTCGTCGAAGTAACACGCAGCTACTGCTATACCGAGGCATCGGAATCGCAGGAAGCACCGCAGAGTTACGGAACTATTTCCTGCTTTCTTGGATGAAAGTTTCGAATAATGGAGTGTGGTAAGGTACAGTTAGGAAACTTTTGAAGTCTATGACCCATTCTTTCATTGCTTTGCAAAATCGTTCGTTTAAACTTTTCCATCGCTCAAATCGAGTACTTGACTGCTTTAGAAAAAGACGGGAAACGTTTATGGTGATAGCAAAAACATTATTAGCAAAAAAATGCAAGCGTGGCGAAGTAAGATCTGCGGTTATATTGATTGTTAGAGTGATTCACCCTTTCGACGGACTAGTTTATACTCCTGAACTCGATCCTCAAGCATTCGCGCATTCCGGTCACAGTGGCCGTCGGTGCTGCCGAAAATATTGACGACCTCGTCGAAGGTAACACGCAGCTACTGCTATACCGAGGCATCGGAATCGCAGGAACCACCGCTGAGTTACGGAACTAATTCCTGCTTTCTTGGATGAAAGTTTCGAATAATGGAATGTGGTAAGGTACAGTTAGGAAACTATTGAAGTGTATGACCGATTCTTTTGATTGCTTTGCAAAATCGTTCGTTTAAACTTTTCCATCGCTCAAATCGAGTACTTGACGGCTTTAGAAAAAGACGGGAAACGTTTTTGGTGATAGCAAAAACATTATTAGCAAAAAAATGCAAGCGTAGCGAAATAAGATCTGCGGTTATATTGATTGTTAGAGTGATTCACCCTTTCGATGGACTAGTTTATACTCCTGAACTCCATCCTCAAGCATTCGCGCATTCCGGTCACAGTGGCCGTCGGTGCTGCCGAAAATATTGACGACCTCGTCGAAGGTTACACGCAGCTACTGCTATACCGAGGTATCGGAATCGCAGGAAGCACCGCAGAGTTACGGAACTATTTCCTGCTTTCTTGGATGAAAGTTTCGAATAATGGAATGTGGTAAGGTACAGTTAGGAAACTATTGAAGTGTATGACCGATTCTTTTGATTGCTTTGCAAAATCGTTCGTTTAAACTTTTCCATCGCTCAAATCGAGTACTTGACTCCTTTAGAAAAAGACGGGAAACGTTTTTGGTGATAGCAAAAACATTATTAGCAAAAAAATGCAAGCGTGTAGAAGTAAGATCTGCGGTTATATTGATTGTTAGAGTGATTCACCCTTTCGACGGACTAGTTTATACTCGTGAACTCGATCCTCAAGCATTCGCGCATTCCGGTCACAGTGGCCGTCGGTGCTGCCGAAAATATTGACGACCTCGTCGAAGGTAACACGAAGCTGCTGCTTTACCGAGGCATCGGAATCGCAGGAAGCACCGCCGAGTTACGGAACTAATTCCTGCTTTCTTGGTTGAAAGTTTCGAGTAATGGAATGTGGTAATGTACAGATAGGAAACAACTGAAGTCTATGACCCATTCTTTCATTGCTTTGCAAAATCGTTCGTTTAAACTTTTCCATCGCTTAAATCGAGTACTTGATTGCTTTAGATAAAGACGGGAAACGTTTTTGGTGATAGCAAAAACATTATTAGCAAAAAAATGCAAGCGTGGCGAAGTAAGATCTGCGGTTATATTGATTGTTAGAGTGATTCACCCTTTCGACGGACTAGTTTATACTCCTGAACTCGATCCTCAAGCATTCGCGCATTCCGGTCACAGTGGCCGTCGGTGCTGCCGAAAATATTGACGACCTCTTCGAAGGTAACACGCAGCTACTGCTATACAGAGGCATCGGAATCGCAGGAAGTACCGCCGAGTTACGGAACCCATTCCAACTTTCTTGGTAGAAAGTTTCGAGTAATGGAATGTGGTAAGGTACAGTTAGGAAACGATTGAAGGCTATGACCCATTCTTTCGTTGCTTTGCAAAATCGTTCGTTTAAACTTTTCCATCGCTCAAATCGAGTACTTGACTGCTTTAGAAAAAGACGGGAAACGTTTTTCGTGAGCAAAAACATTATTAGCAAAAAAATGCAAGCGTGGCGAAGTAAGATCTGCGGTTATATTGATTGTTAGAGTGATTCACCCTTTCGACGGACTAGTTTATACTCCTGAACTCGATCCTCAAGCATTCGCGCATTCCGGTCACAGTGGCCGTCGGTGCTGCCGAAAATATTGACGACCTCGTCCAATGTAAAACGAAGCTACTGCTATACCGAGGCATCGGAATCGCAGGAAGCACCGCCGAGTTACGGATCCAATTCCAGCTTTCTTGGATAAAAATTTCGAATAATGGAAAGTGGTAAGGTGAAGTTTGGGAACTACTGAAGTATATGACCCATTCTTTCATTGCTTTGCAAAATCGTTCGTTTAAAGTTTTCCATCGCTCAAATCGAGTACTTGACTGCTTCAGAAAAACACGGGGAACGTTTTTGGTGACAGCAAAAAGATTATTAGCAAAACAAGGCAAGCCTGGCAAAGTAAGATCTGCAGTTATATTGATTGTTACAGTGATTCACCCTTTCGACGAACGAGTTTATACTCCTGAACTCGATCCTCAAGCATTCGAGCATTCCGGTCACAGTAGCCGTTGGTGCTGCCGAATATATTGACGACCTCGTCGAAGGTAACACGCAGCTACTGCTATACAGAGGCATCGGAATCGCAGGAAGCACCGCCGAGTTACGGAACCCATTCCAGCTTTCTCGGTTGAAAGTTTCGAGTAATGGAATGTGGTAAGGTACAGTTAGGAAACTATTGAAGTCTATGACCCATTCTTTCATTGCTTTGCAAAATCGTTCGTTTAAACTTTTCCATCGCTCAAATCGAGTACTTGACTGCTTTAGAAAAAGACGGGAAACGTTTTTGGTGATAGCAAAAACATTATTAGCAAAAAATGCAAGCGTGGCGAAGTAAGATCTGCGGTTATATTGATTGTTAGAGTGATTCACCCTTTCGACGGACTAGTTTATACTCCTGAACTCGATCCTCAAGCATTCGCGCATTCCGGTCACAGTGGCCGTCGGTGCTGCCGAAAATATTGACGACCTCGTCGAAGGTAACACGCAGCTACTGCTATACCGAGGCATCGGAATCGCAGGAACCACCGCTGAGTTACGGAACTAATTCCTGCTTTCTTGGATGAAAGTTTCGAATAATGGAATGTGGTAAGGTACAGTTAGGAAACTATTGAAGTGTATGACCGATTCTTTTGATTGCTTTGCAAAATCGTTCGTTTAAACTTTTCCATCGCTCAAATCGAGTACTTGACTGCTTTAGAAAAAGACGGGAAACGTTTTTGGTGATAGCAAAAACATTATTAGCAAAAAAATGCAAGCGTAGCGAAGTAAGATCTGCGGTTATATTGATTGTTAGAGTGATTCACCCTTTCGATGGACTAGTTTATACTCCTGAACTCCATCCTCAAGCATTCGCGCATTCCGGTCACAGTGGCCGTCGGTGCTGCCGAAAATATTGACGACCTCGTCGAAGGTTACACGCAGCTACTGCTATACCGAGGTATCGGAATCGCAGGAAGCACCGCAGAGTTACGGAACTATTTCCTGCTTTCTTGGATGAAAGTTTCGAATAATGGAATGTGGTAAGGTACAGTTAGGAAACTATTGAAGTGTATGACCGATTCTTTTGATTGCTTTGCAAAATCGTTCGTTTAAACTTTTCCATCGCTCAAATCGAGTACTTGACTCCTTTAGAAAAAGACGGGAAACGTTTTTGGTGATAGCAAAAACATTATTAGCAAAAAAATGCAAGCGTGGCGAAGTAAGATCTGCGGTTATATTGATTGTTAGAGTGATTCACCCTTTCGACGGACTAGTTTATACTCGTGAACTCGATCCTCAAGCATTCGCGCATTCCGGTCACAGTGGCCGTCGGTGCTGCCAAAAATATTGACGACCTCGTCGAAGGTAACACGAAGCTGCTGCTTTACCGAGGCATCGGAATCGCAGGAAGCACCGCCGAGTTACGGAACTAATTCCTGCTTTCTTGGTTGAAAGTTTCGAGTAATGGAATGTGGTAATGTACAGATAGGAAACAACTGAAGTCTATGACCCATTCTTTCATTGCTTTGCAAAATCGTTCGTTTAAACTTTTCCATCGCTGAAATCGAGTACTTGATTGCTTTAGATAAAGACGGGAAACGTTTTTGGTGATAGCAAAAACATTATTAGCAAAAAAATGCAAGCGTGGCGAAGTAAGATCTGCGGTTATATTGATTGTTAGAGTGATTCACCCTTTCGACGGACTAGTTTATACTCCTGAACTCGATCCTCAAGCATTCGCGCATTCCGGTCACAGTGGCCCTCGGTGCTGCCGAAAATATTTACGACCTCTTCGACGGTAACACGCAGCTACTGCTATACAGAGGCATCGAAATCGCAGGAAGTACCGCCGAGTTACGGAACCCATTCCAACTTTCTTGGTAGAAAGTTTCGAGTAATGGAATGTGGTAAGGTACACTTAGGAAACACTTGAAGGCTATGACCCATTCTTTCATTGCTTTGAAAAATCGTTCGTTTAAACTTTTCCATCGCTCAAATCGAGTACTTGACTGCTTCAGAAAAACACGGGGAACGTTTTTGGTGACAGCAAAAACATTATTAGCAAAAGAATGCAAGCCTGGCAAAGTAAGATCTGCAGTTATATTGATTGTTACAGTGATTCACTCTTTCGACGAACGAGTTTATACTCCTGAACTCGATCCTCAAGCATTCGAGCATTCCGGTCACAGTAGCCGTTGGTGCTGCCGAAAATATTGACGACCTCGTCGTAGGTAACACGCAGCTACTGCTATACAGAGGCATCGGAATCGCAGGAAGCACAGCCGACTTACGGAACCCATTCCAGCTTTCTTGGTTGAAAGTTTCGAGTAATGGAATGTGGTAAGGTACAGTTAGGAAACTATTGAAGTCTGTGACCCATTCTTTCGTTGCTTTGCAAAATCGTTCGTTTAAACTTTTCCATCGCTCAAATCGAGTACTTGACTGCTTTAGAAAAAGACGGGAAACGTTTTTCGTGAGCAAAAACATTATTATCAAAAAAATGCAAGCGTGGCGAAGTAAGATCTGCGGTTATATTGATTGTTAGGGTGATTCACCCTTTCGACGGACTAGTTTATACTCCTGAACTCGATCCTCAAGCATTCGCGCATTCCGGTCACAGTGGCCGTCGGTGCTGCCGAAAATATTGACGACCTCGTCCAATGTAAAACGAAGCTACTGCTATACCGAGGCATCGGAATCGCAGGAAGCACCGCCGAGTTACGGATCCAATTCCAGCTTTCTTGGATAAAAATTTCGAATAATGGAAAGTGGTAAGGTGAAGTTTGGGAACTACTGAAGTATATGACCCATTCTTTCATTGCTTTGCAAAATCGTTCGTTTAAAGTTTTCCATCGCTCAAATCGAGTACTTGACTGCTTCAGAAAAACACGGGGAACGTTTTTGGTGACAGCAAAAAGATTATTAGCAAAACAAGGCAAGCCTGGCAAAGTAAGATCTGCAGTTATATTGATTGTTACAGTGATTCACCCTTTCGACGAACGAGTTTTTACTCCTGAACTCGATCCTCAAGCATTCGAGCATTCCGGTCACAGTAGCCGTTGGTGCTGCCGAATATATTGACGACCTCGTCGAAGGTAACACGCAGCTACTGCTATACAGAGGCATCGGAATCGCAGGAAGTACCGCCGAGTTACGGAACCCATTCCAGCTTTCTCGGTTGAAAGTTTCGAGTAATGGAATGTGGTAAGGTACAGTTAGGAAACTATTGAAGTCTATGACCCATTCTCTCATTGCTTTGCAAAATCGTTCGTTTAAACTTTTCCATCGCTCAAATCGAGTACTTGACTGCTTTAGAAAAAGACGGGAAACGTTTTTGGTGATAGCAAAAACATTATTAGCAAAAAATGCAAGCGTGGCGAAGCAAGATCTGCGGTTATATTGATTGTTAGAGTGATTCACCCTTTCGACGGACTAGTTTATACTCCTGAACTCGATCCTCAAGCATTCGCGCATTCCGGTCACAGTGGCCGTCGGTGCTGCCGAAAATATTGACGACCTCGTGCAACGTAAAAGGAAGCTACTGCTATACCGAGGCATCGGAATCGCAGGAAGCACCGGCAAGTTACGGATCCAATTCCAGCTTTCTTGGATAAAAGTTTCGAATAATGGAAAGTGGTAAGGTGCAGTTTGGGAACTACTGAAGTATATGACCCATTCTTTCATTGCTTTGCAAAATCGTTCGTTTAAACTTTTCCATCGCTCAAATCGAGTACTTGACTGCTTTAGAAAAAGACGGGAAACGTTTTTGGTGAGCAAAAAAATTATTAGCAAAAAAATGCAAGCGTGGCGAAGTAAGATCTGCGGTTATATTGATTGTTAGAGTGATTCACCCTTTCGACGGACTAGTTTATACTCCTGAACTCGATCCTCAAGCATTCGCGCATTCCGGTCACAGTGGCCGTCGGTGCTGCCGAAAATATTGACGACCTCGTGCAACGTAAAAGGAAGCTACTTCTATACCGAGGCATCGGAATCGCAGGAAGCACCGCAGAGTTACGGAACTATTTCCTGCTTTCTTGGATGAAAGTTTCGAATAATGGAGTGTGGTAAGGTACAGTTAGGAAACAATTGAAGTCTATGACCGATTCTTTCATTGCTTTGCAAAATCGTTCGTTTAAACTTTTCCATCGCTCAAATCGAGTACTTGACTCCTTTAGAAAAAGGCGGGAAACGTTTTTGGTGATAGCAAAAACATTATTAGCAAAAAAATGCAAGCGTGGCGAAGTAAGATCTGCGGTTATATTGATTGTTAGAGTGATTCACCCTTTCGACGGACTAGTTTATACTCCTGAACTCGATCCTCAAGCATTCGCGCATTCCGGTCACAGTGGCCGTCGGTGCTGCCGAAAATATTGACGACCTCGTCGAAGTAACACGCAGCTACTGCTATACCGAGGCATCGGAATCGCAGGAAGCACCGCAGAGTTACGGAACTATTTCCTGCTTTCTTGGATGAAAGTTTCGAATAATGGAGTGTGGTAAGGTACAGTTAGGAAACTTTTGAAGTCTATGACCCATTCTTTCATTGCTTTGCAAAATCGTTCGTTTAAACTTTTCCATCGCTCAAATCGAGTACTTGACTGCTTTAGAAAAAGACGGGAAACGTTTATGGTGATAGCAAAAACATTATTAGCAAAAAAATGCAAGCGTGGCGAAGTAAGATCTGCGGTTATATTGATTGTTAGAGTGATTCACCCTTTCGACGGACTAGTTTATACTCCTGAACTCGATCCTCAAGCATTCGCGCATTCCGGTCACAGTGGCCGTCGGTGCTGCCGAAAATATTGACGACCTCGTCGAAGGTAACACGCAGCTACTGCTATACCGAGGCATCGGAATCGCAGGAACCACCGCTGAGTTACGGAACTAATTCCTGCTTTCTTGGATGAAAGTTTCGAATAATGGAATGTGGTAAGGTACAGTTAGGAAACTATTGAAGTGTATGACCGATTCTTTTGATTGCTTTGCAAAATCGTTCGTTTAAACTTTTCCATCGCTCAAATCGAGTACTTGACGGCTTTAGAAAAAGACGGGAAACGTTTTTGGTGATAGCAAAAACATTATTAGCAAAAAAATGCAAGCGTAGCGAAATAAGATCTGCGGTTATATTGATTGTTAGAGTGATTCACCCTTTCGATGGACTAGTTTATACTCCTGAACTCCATCCTCAAGCATTCGCGCATTCCGGTCACAGTGGCCGTCGGTGCTGCCGAAAATATTGACGACCTCGTCGAAGGTTACACGCAGCTACTGCTATACCGAGGTATCGGAATCGCAGGAAGCACCGCAGAGTTACGGAACTATTTCCTGCTTTCTTGGATGAAAGTTTCGAACAATGGAATGTGGTAAGGTACAGTTAGGAAACTATTGAAGTGTATGACCGATTCTTTTGATTGCTTTGCAAAATCGTTCGTTTAAACTTTTCCATCGCTCAAATCGAGTACTTGACTCCTTTAGAAAAAGACGGGAAACGTTTTTGGTGATAGCAAAAACATTATTAGCAAAAAAATGCAAGCGTGTAGAAGTAAGATCTGCGGTTATATTGATTGTTAGAGTGATTCACCCTTTCGACGGACTAGTTTATACTCGTGAACTCGATCCTCAAGCATTCGCGCATTCCGGTCACAGTGGCCGTCGGTGCTGCCGAAAATATTGACGACCTCGTCGAAGGTAACACGAAGCTGCTGCTTTACCGAGGCATCGGAATCGCAGGAAGCACCGCCGAGTTACGGAACTAATTCCTGCTTTCTTGGTTGAAAGTTTCGAGTAATGGAATGTGGTAATGTACAGATAGGAAACAACTGAAGTCTATGACCCATTCTTTCATTGCTTTGCAAAATCGTTCGTTTAAACTTTTCCATCGCTTAAATCGAGTACTTGATTGCTTTAGATAAAGACGGGAAACGTTTTTGGTGATAGCAAAAACATTATTAGCAAAAAAATGCAAGCGTGGCGAAGTAAGATCTGCGGTTATATTGATTGTTAGAGTGATTCACCCTTTCGACGGACTAGTTTATACTCCTGAACTCGATCCTCAAGCATTCGCGCATTCCGGTCACAGTGGCCGTCGGTGCTGCCGAAAATATTGACGACCTCTTCGAAGGTAACACGCAGCTACTGCTATACAGAGGCATCGGAATCGCAGGAAGTACCGCCGAGTTACGGAACCCATTCCAACTTTCTTGGTAGAAAGTTTCGAGTAATGGAATGTGGTAAGGTACAGTTAGGAAACGATTGAAGGCTATGACCCATTCTTTCGTTGCTTTGCAAAATCGTTCGTTTAAACTTTTCCATCGCTCAAATCGAGTACTTGACTGCTTTAGAAAAAGACGGGAAACGTTTTTCGTGAGCAAAAACATTATTAGCAAAAAAATGCAAGCGTGGCGAAGTAAGATCTGCGGTTATATTGATTGTTAGAGTGATTCACCCTTTCGACGGACTAGTTTATACTCCTGAACTCGATCCTCAAGCATTCGCGCATTCCGGTCACAGTGGCCGTCGGTGCTGCCGAAAATATTGACGACCTCGTCCAATGTAAAACGAAGCTACTGCTATACCGAGGCATCGGAATCGCAGGAAGCACCGCCGAGTTACGGATCCAATTCCAGCTTTCTTGGATAAAAATTTCGAATAATGGAAAGTGGTAAGGTGAAGTTTGGGAACTACTGAAGTATATGACCCATTCTTTCATTGCTTTGCAAAATCGTTCGTTTAAAGTTTTCCATCGCTCAAATCGAGTACTTGACTGCTTCAGAAAAACACGGGGAACGTTTTTGGTGACAGCAAAAAGATTATTAGCAAAACAAGGCAAGCCTGGCAAAGTAAGATCTGCAGTTATATTGATTGTTACAGTGATTCACCCTTTCGACGAACGAGTTTATACTCCTGAACTCGATCCTCAAGCATTCGAGCATTCCGGTCACAGTAGCCGCTGGTGCTGCCGAATATATTGACGACCTCGTCGAAGGTAACACGCAGCTACTGCTATACAGAGGCATCGGAATCGCAGGAAGCACCGCCGAGTTACGGAACCCATTCCAGCTTTCTCGGTTGAAAGTTTCGAGTAATGGAATGTGGTAAGGTACAGTTAGGAAACTATTGAAGTCTATGACCCATTCTTTCATTGCTTTGCAAAATCGTTCGTTTAAACTTTTCCATCGCTCAAATCGAGTACTTGACTGCTTTAGAAAAAGACGGGAAACGTTTTTGGTGATAGCAAAAACATTATTAGCAAAAAATGCAAGCGTGGCGAAGTAAGATCTGCGGTTATATTGATTGTTAGAGTGATTCACCCTTTCGACGGACTAGTTTATACTCCTGAACTCGATCCTCAAGCATTCGCGCATTCCGGTCACAGTGGCCGTCGGTGCTGCCGAAAATATTGACGACCTCGTCGAAGGTAACACGCAGCTACTGCTATACCGAGGCATCGGAATCGCAGGAACCACCGCTGAGTTACGGAACTAATTCCTGCTTTCTTGGATGAAAGTTTCGAATAATGGAATGTGGTAAGGTACAGTTAGGAAACTATTGAAGTGTATGACCGATTCTTTTGATTGCTTTGCAAAATCGTTCGTTTAAACTTTTCCATCGCTCAAATCGAGTACTTGACTGCTTTAGAAAAAGACGGGAAACGTTTTTGGTGATAGCAAAAACATTATTAGCAAAAAAATGCAAGCGTAGCGAAGTAAGATCTGCGGTTATATTGATTGTTAGAGTGATTCACCCTTTCGATGGACTAGTTTATACTCCTGAACTCCATCCTCAAGCATTCGCGCATTCCGGTCACAGTGGCCGTCGGTGCTGCCGAAAATATTGACGACCTCGTCGAAGGTTACACGCAGCTACTGCTATACCGAGGTATCGGAATCGCAGGAAGCACCGCAGAGTTACGGAACTATTTCCTGCTTTCTTGGATGAAAGTTTCGAATAATGGAATGTGGTAAGGTACAGTTAGGAAACTATTGAAGTGTATGACCGATTCTTTTGATTGCTTTGCAAAATCGTTCGTTTAAACTTTTCCATCGCTCAAATCGAGTACTTGACTCCTTTAGAAAAAGACGGGAAACGTTTTTGGTGATAGCAAAAACATTATTAGCAAAAAAATGCAAGCGTGGCGAAGTAAGATCTGCGGTTATATTGATTGTTAGAGTGATTCACCCTTTCGACGGACTAGTTTATACTCGTGAACTCGATCCTCAAGCATTCGCGCATTCCGGTCACAGTGGCCGTCGGTGCTGCCAAAAATATTGACGACCTCGTCGAAGGTAACACGAAGCTGCTGCTTTACCGAGGCATCGGAATCGCAGGAAGCACCGCCGAGTTACGGAACTAATTCCTGCTTTCTTGGTTGAAAGTTTCGAGTAATGGAATGTGGTAATGTACAGATAGGAAACAACTGAAGTCTATGACCCATTCTTTCATTGCTTTGCAAAATCGTTCGTTTAAACTTTTCCATCGCTGAAATCGAGTACTTGATTGCTTTAGATAAAGACGGGAAACGTTTTTGGTGATAGCAAAAACATTATTAGCAAAAAAATGCAAGCGTGGCGAAGTAAGATCTGCGGTTATATTGATTGTTAGAGTGATTCACCCTTTCGACGGACTAGTTTATACTCCTGAACTCGATCCTCAAGCATTCGCGCATTCCGGTCACAGTGGCCCTCGGTGCTGCCGAAAATATTTACGACCTCTTCGACGGTAACACGCAGCTACTGCTATACAGAGGCATCGAAATCGCAGGAAGTACCGCCGAGTTACGGAACCCATTCCAACTTTCTTGGTAGAAAGTTTCGAGTAATGGAATGTGGTAAGGTACACTTAGGAAACACTTGAAGGCTATGACCCATTCTTTCATTGCTTTGAAAAATCGTTCGTTTAAACTTTTCCATCGCTCAAATCGAGTACTTGACTGCTTCAGAAAAACACGGGGAACGTTTTTGGTGACAGCAAAAACATTATTAGCAAAAGAATGCAAGCCTGGCAAAGTAAGATCTGCAGTTATATTGATTGTTACAGTGATTCACTCTTTCGACGAACGAGTTTATACTCCTGAACTCGATCCTCAAGCATTCGAGCATTCCGGTCACAGTAGCCGTTGGTGCTGCCGAAAATATTGACGACCTCGTCGTAGGTAACACGCAGCTACTGCTATACAGAGGCATCGGAATCGCAGGAAGCACAGCCGACTTACGGAACCCATTCCAGCTTTCTTGGTTGAAAGTTTCGAGTAATGGAATGTGGTAAGGTACAGTTAGGAAACTATTGAAGTCTGTGACCCATTCTTTCGTTGCTTTGCAAAATCGTTCGTTTAAACTTTTCCATCGCTCAAATCGAGTACTTGACTGCTTTAGAAAAAGACGGGAAACGTTTTTCGTGAGCAAAAACATTATTATCAAAAAAATGCAAGCGTGGCGAAGTAAGATCTGCGGTTATATTGATTGTTAGGGTGATTCACCCTTTCGACGGACTAGTTTATACTCCTGAACTCGATCCTCAAGAATTCGCGCATTCCGGTCACAGTGGCCGTCGGTGCTGCCGAAAATATTGACGACCTCGTCCAATGTAAAACGAAGCTACTGCTATACCGAGGCATCGGAATCGCAGGAAGCACCGCCGAGTTACGGATCCAATTCCAGCTTTCTTGGATAAAAATTTCGAATAATGGAAAGTGGTAAGGTGAAGTTTGGGAACTACTGAAGTATATGACCCATTCTTTCATTGCTTTGCAAAATCGTTCGTTTAAAGTTTTCCATCGCTCAAATCGAGTACTTGACTGCTTCAGAAAAACACGGGGAACGTTTTTGGTGACAGCAAAAAGATTATTAGCAAAACAAGGCAAGCCTGGCAAAGTAAGATCTGCAGTTATATTGATTGTTACAGTGATTCACCCTTTCGACGAACGAGTTTTTACTCCTGAACTCGATCCTCAAGCATTCGAGCATTCCGGTCACAGTAGCCGTTGGTGCTGCCGAATATATTGACGACCTCGTCGAAGGTAACACGCAGCTACTGCTATACAGAGGCATCGGAATCGCAGGAAGTACCGCCGAGTTACGGAACCCATTCCAGCTTTCTCGGTTGAAAGTTTCGAGTAATGGAATGTGGTAAGGTACAGTTAGGAAACTATAGAAGTCTATGACCCATTCTCTCATTGCTTTGCAAAATCGTTCGTTTAAACTTTTCCATCGCTCAAATCGAGTACTTGACTGCTTTAGAAAAAGACGGGAAACGTTTTTGGTGATAGCAAAAACATTATTAGCAAAAAATGCAAGCGTGGCGAAGCAAGATCTGCGGTTATATTGATTGTTAGAGTGATTCACCCTTTCGACGGACTAGTTTATACTCCTGAACTCGATCCTCAAGCATTCGCGCATTCCGGTCACAGTGGCCGTCGGTGCTGCCGAAAATATTGACGACCTCGTGCAACGTAAAAGGAAGCTACTGCTATACCGAGGCATCGGAATCGCAGGAAGCACCGGCAAGTTACGGATCCAATTCCAGCTTTCTTGGATAAAAGTTTCGAATAATGGAAAGTGGTAAGGTGCAGTTTGGGAACTACTGAAGTATATGACCCATTCTTTCATTGCTTTGCAAAATCGTTCGTTTAAACTTTTCCATCGCTCAAATCGAGTACTTGACTGCTTTAGAAAAAGACGGGAAACGTTTTTGGTGAGCAAAAAAATTATTAGCAAAAAAATGCAAGCGTGGCGAAGTAAGATCTGCGGTTATATTGATTGTTAGAGTGATTCACCCTTTCGACGGACTAGTTTATACTCCTGAACTCGATCCTCAAGCATTCGCGCATTCCGGTCACAGTGGCCGTCGGTGCTGTTGAAAATATTGACGACCTCGTCCAATGTAAAAGGAAGCTACTGCTATACCGAGGCATCGGAATCGCAGGAAGCACCGCCGAGTTACGGATCCAATTCCAGCTTTCTTGGATAAAAATTTCGAATAATGGAAAGTGGTAAGGTGCAGTTTGGGAACTACTGAAGTATATGACCCATTCTTTCATTGCTTTGCTAAATCGTTCGTTTAAACTTTTCCATCGCTCAAATCGAGTACTTGACTGCTTCAGAAAAACACGAGGAACGTTTTTGGTAACAGCAAAAACATTATTAGCAAAACAATGCAAGCCTGGCAAAGTAAGATCTGAAGTTATATTGATTGTTAGAGTGATTCACCCTTTCGACGGACTAGTTTATACTCCTGAACTCGATCCTCAAGCATTCACGCATTCCGGTCACAGTGGCCGTCGGTGCTGCCGAAAATATTGACGACCTCGTCGAAGTTAACACGCAGCTACTGCTATACAGAGGCATCGAAATCGCAGGAAGTACCGCCGAGTCACGGAACCCATTCCAGCTTTCTTGGTTGAAAGTTTCGAGTAATGGAATGTGGTAAGGTACAGTTAGGAAACTATTGAAGTCTATGACCCATTCTTCCATTGCTTAGCAAAATCGATCGTTTAAACTTTTCCATCGCTCAAATCGAGTACTTGACTGCTTTAGAAAAATACGGGGAACGTTTTTGGTGACAGCAAAAAAATGCAAGCCTGTTGGAGTAAGATCTGCGGTTATATTGATTGTTACAGTGATTCACCCTTTTGACGGACGAGTTTATACTCCTGAACTCGATCCTCAAGCATTCGCGCATTCCGGTCACAGTGGCCGTCGGTGCTGCCGAAAATATTGACGACCTCGTCGAAGGCAACACGCAGCTACTGCTATACAGAGACATCGGAATCGCAGGAAGTACCGCCGAGGTACGGAACCCATTCCAGCTTTCTTGGTTGAAAGTTTCCAATAATGGAATGTGGTAAGGTACAGTTAGCAAACTATTGAAGTCTATGAACCATTCTTCCATTGCTTAGCAAAATCGATCGTTTAAACTTTTCCATCGCTCAAATCGAGTACTTGAATGCTTTAGAAAAACACGGGGAACGTTTTTGGTGACAGCAAAAAAATGCAAGCCTGGCGAATTAAGATCTGCGGTTATATTTATTGTTACAGTGATTCACCCTTTCGAAGGACGAGTTTATACTCCTGAACTCGATCCTCAAGCATTCGTGCATTCCGGTCACAGTGGCCGTCGGTGCTGCCGAAAATATTGACGACCTCGTCGAAGGCAACACGCAGCTACTGCTATACAGAGATATCGGAATCGCAGGAAGTACCGCCGAGGTACGGAACCCATTCCAGCTTTCTTGGTTGAAAGTTTCGAATAATGGAATGTGGTAAGGTACAGTTAGCAAACTATTGAAGTCTGTGATCCATTCTTCCATTGCTTAGCAAAATCGTTCGTTTAACCTTTTCCATTGCTCAAATCTAGTACTTGACTGCTTTAGAAAAACACAGGGAACGTTTTTGGTGACAGCAAAAACATTAGCAAAAA
This sequence comes from Amblyomma americanum, assembly GCF_052857255.1. Lineage (NCBI taxonomy): Eukaryota > Metazoa > Arthropoda > Arachnida > Ixodida > Ixodidae > Amblyomma > Amblyomma americanum. The sequence goes on from NC_135498.1 coordinate 207,560,377, forward strand.
AATTCAAGTCTGGCGAAGTAAGATCTGTGGTTATATTGATTGTTACAGTTAAATCTTGCAATATCTGATAAAAGCATTCATAAACTGCAAAAGGGAGGATTGTCGGACCAGTTGCTTCATGATCCAAGACTGAAAACGGCGCGACAAACGGGACAAGATAAAGGAAAGCAACACACACAGCACCAAACTTACAGCTGAGTGTATTTCATGCGAGTGCGCAATAAATCCAGGAAGTACACATAAAGAACTAAAATAACACCATGATATAAGATTGATACTATTGCAGGTCAATATCTAAAAAGGCTATCTCTTTTCTCGATATGCGAAGAGACGGCACGCTCAAGCACTTTTCACCTCTCGTGTGGATGACGAAAGCTTCGTATAGTTCTCGTTTTTGTTTGGTTGCGTACGTGCGCAACACTTTGCTTTTGTTGAACTGGGGAGTGCATTTTCTTGTTGTCGCATGCTTGGCGAGTGTGATCCCTCTGCCTATACTAACATCACTAGTGTGCTCTCTTAATCTGTCATTTAAGCAGCGGGCAGTCTGGCAAACATAACTGGCACCGCCTGACCGAGGGATTTCATAGATCACCTTGTTTCGGCAGTCAACATATTGCGCCACGTGCTTAGTGCTGCAGGATTCTCGCTTTTTTGTACCCCATTTACTTTCCTGCACAACCTCCGCAATTTATTGGGTGCCGAAAACGCTACACGCACACCGCCTCGTCCCGCAATCTTTTTCAGCCGATGGCTGACGCCATGGACATAAGGGATGGCCGCGGTTTTTACCAAACATCGCTCAGGCTGCCTGGAGTCGGCAGGTCTACTAAGTTCGTTCAAAAGATGGTGGGCAATGCTGTTGATGATGGCCTTCGGATAACCAGCAGCGCTCAGTCTTTGAGCTTGCGCCTCAACACTTTCGAAAATGCGGTGGTCACAGGACCTTTTGACGGCATTCCTTAGTGCACTCACAGCTATTCCACGCGTCACCGGAATCATCGGAGGCATCGGAATCGCACGAAGCACCTCTGAGTCACGGAACTAATTCCTGCTTTCTTGGATGAAAGTTTCGAATAATGGAATGTGGTAAGGTACAGTAAGAAACTATTGAAGTCTATGACCCATTCTTTCATTGCTTTGCAAAATCGTTCGTTTAAACTTTTCCATCGCTCAAATCGAGTACTTGACTGCTTTAGAAAAAGACGGGAAACGTTTATGGTGATAGCAAAAACATTATTAGCAAAAAAAATGCAAGCGTGGCGAAGTAAGATCTGCGGTTATATTGATTGTTAGAGTGATTCACACTTTCGACGGACTAGTTTATACTCCTGAACTCGATCCTCAAGCATTCGCGCATTCCGGTCACAGTGGCCGTCGGTGCTGCCGAAAATATTGACGACCTCGACGAAGGTAACACGCAGCTACTGCTATACCGAGGCATCGGAATCGCACGAAGCACCGCTGAGTTACGGAACTAATTCCTGCTTTCTTAGATGTAAGTTTTGAATAATGAAATGTGGTAAGGTACAGTTAGGAAACTATTGAAGTCTATGACCCATTCTTTCATTGCTTTGCAAAATCGTTCGTTTAAACTTTTCCATCGCTCAAATCGAGTACTTGACTGCTTTAGAAAAAGACGGGAAACGTTTATGGTGATAGCAAAAACATTATTAGCAAAAAAATGCAAGCGTGGCGGAGTAAGATCTGCGGTTATATTGATTGTTAGAGTGATTCACCCTTTCGACGGACTAGTTTATACTCCTGAACTCGATCCTCAAGCATTCGCGCATTCCGGTCACAGTGGCCGTCGGTGCTGCCGAAAATATTGACGACCTCGTCGAAGGTAACACGCAGCTACTGCTATACCGAGGCATCGGAATCGCACGAAGCACCGCTGAGTTACGGAACTAATTCCTGCTTTCTTGGATGAAAGTTTCGAATAATGGAATGTGGTAAGGTACAGTAAGAAACTATTGAAGTCTATGACCCATTCTTTCATTGCTTTGCAAAATCGTTCGTTTAAACTTTTCCATCGCTCAAATCGAGTACTTGACTGCTTTAGAAAAAGACGGGAAACGTTTATGGTGATAGCAAAAACATTATTAGCAAAAAAATGCAAGCGTGGCGAAGTAAGATCTGCGGTTATATTGATTGTTAGAGTGATTCACCCTTTCGACGGACTAGTTTATACTCCTGAACTCGATCCTCAAGCATTCGCGCATTCCGGTCACAGTGGCCGTCGGTGCTGCCGAAAATATTGACGACCTCGTCGAAGGTAACACGCAGCTACTGCTATACCGAGGCATCGGAATCGCAGGAAGCACCGCTGAGTTACGGAACTAATTCCTGCTTTCTTGGATGAAAGTTTCGAATAATGGAATGTGGTAAGGTACAGTTAGGAAACTATTGAAGTCTATGACCCAATCTTTCATTGCTTTGCAAAATCGTTCGTTTAAACTTTTCCATCGCTCAAATCGAGTACTTGACTGCTTTAGAAAAAGACGGGAAACGTTTATGGTGATAGCAAAAACATTATTAGCAAAAAAATGCAAGCGTGGCGAAGTAAGATCTGCGGTTATATTGATTGTTAGAGTGATTCACCCTTTCGACGGACTAGTTTATACTCCTGAACTCGATCCTCAAGCATTCGCGCATTCCGGTCACAGTGGCCGTCGGTGCTGCCGAAAATATTGACGACCTCGACGAAGGTAACACGCAGCTACTGCTATACCGAGGCATCGGAATCGCAGGAAGCACCGCTGAGTTACGGAACTGATTCCTGCTTTCTTGGATGTAAGTTTCGAATAATGGAATGTGGTAAGGTACAGTTAGGAAACTATTGAAGTCTACGACCCGTTCTTTCATTGCTTTGCAAAATCGTTCGTTTAAACTTTTCCATCGCTCAAATCGAGTACTTGACTGCTTTAGAAAAAGACGGGAAACGTTTATGGTGATAGCAAAAACATTATTAGCAAAAAAATGCAAGTGTGGCGAAGTAAGATCTGCGGTTATAATGATTGTTAGAGTGATTCACCCTTTCGACGGACTAGTTTATACTCCTGAACTCGATCCTCAAGCATTCGCGCATTCCGGTCACAGTGGCCGTCGGTGCTGCCGAAAATATTGACGACATCGTCGAAGGTAACACGCAGCTACTGCTATACCGAGGCATCGGAATCGCAGGAAGCACCGCTGAGTTACGGAACTAATTCCTGCTTTCTTGGATGAAAGTTTCGAATAATGGAATGTGGTAAGGTACAGTTAGGAAACTATTGAAGTCTATGACCCAATCTTTCATTGCTTTGCAAAATCGTTCGTTTAAACTTTTCCATCGCTCAAATCGAGTACTTGACTGCTTTAGAAAAAGACGGGAAACGTTTATGGTGATAGCAAAAACATTATTAGCAAAAAAATGCAAGTGTGGCGAAGTAAGATCTGCGGTTATATTGATTGTTAGAGTGATTCACCCTTTCGACGGACTAGTTTATACTCCTGAACTCGATCCTCAAGCATTCGCGCATTCCGGTCACAGTGGCCGTCGGTGCTGCCGAAAATATTGACGACCTCGTCGAAGGTAACACGCAGCTACTGCTATACCGAGGCATCGGAATCGCACGAAGCACCGCTGAGTTACGGAACTAATTCCTGCTTTCTTGGATGAAAGTTTCGAATAATGGATTGTGGTAAGGTACAGTTAGGAAACTATTGAAGTCTATGACCCATTCTTTCATTGCTTTGCAAAATCGTTCGTTTAAACTTTTCCATCGCTCAAATCGAGTACTTGACTGCTTTAGAAAAAGACGGGAAACGTTTTTGGTGATAGCAAAAACATTTTTAGCAAAAAAATGCAAGCGTAGCGAAGTAAGATCTGCGGTTATATTGATTGTTAGAGTGATTCACCCTTTCGATGGACTAGTTTATACTCCTGAACTCGATCCTCAAGCATTCGCGCATTCCGGTCACAGTGGCCGTCGGTGCTGCCGAAAATATTGACGACCTCGTCGAAGGTAACACGCAGCTACTGCTATACCGAGGCATCGGAATCGCACGAAGCACCGCTGAGTTACGGAACTAATTCCTGCTTTCTTGGATGAAAGTTTCGAATAATGGATTGTGGTAAGGTACAGTTAGGAAACTATTGAAGTCTATGACCCATTCTTTCATTGCTTTGCAAAATCGTTCGTTTAAACTTTTCCATCGCTCAAATCGAGTACTTGACTGCTTTAGAAAAAGACGGGAAACGTTTATGGTGATAGCAAAAACATTATTAGCGAAAAAATGCAAGCGTGGCGAAGTAAGATCTGCGGTTATATTGATTGTTAGAGTGATTCACCCTTTCGACGGACTAGTTTATACTCCTGAACTCGATCCTCAAGCATTCGCGCATTCCGGTCACAGTGGCCGTCGGTGCTGCCGAAAATATTGACGACCTCGACGAAGGTAACACGCAGCTACTGCTATACCGAGGCATCGGAATCGCACGAAGCACCGCTGAGTTACGGAACTGATTCCTGCTTTCTTGGATGTAAGTTTCGAATAATGGAATGTGGTAAGGTATAGTTAGGAAACTATTGAAGTCTATGACCCATTCTTTCATTGCTTTGCAAAATCGTTCGTTTAAACTTTTCCATCGCTCAAATCGAGTACTTGACTGCTTTAGAAAAAGACGGGAAACGTTTATGGTGATAGCAAAAACATTATTAGCAAAAAAATGCAAGCGTGGCGAAGTAAGATCTGCGGTTATATTGATTGTTAGAGTGATTCACCCTTTCGACGGACTAGTTTATACTCCTGAACTCGATCCTCAAGCATTCGCGCATTCCGGTCACAGTGGCCGTCGGTGCTGCCGAAAATATTGACGACCTCGTCGAAGGTAACACGCAGCTACTGCTATACCGAAGCATCGGAATCGCAGGAAGCACCGCTGAGTTACGGAACTTATTCCTGCTTTCTTGGATGAAAGTTTCGAATAATGGAATGTGGTAAGGTACAGTTAGGAAACTATTGAAGTCTATGACCCAATCTTTCATTGCTTTGCAAAATCGTTCGTTTAAACTTTTCCATCGCTCAAATCGAGTACTTGACTGCTTTAGAAAAAGGCGGGAAACGTTTATGGTGATAGCAAAAACATTATTAGCAAAAAAATGCAAGTGTGGCGAAGTAAGATCTGCGGTTATATTGATTGTTAGAGTGATTCACCCTTTCGACGGACTAGTTTATACTCCTGAACTCGATCCTCAAGCATTCGCGCATTCCGGTCACAGTGGCCGTCGGTGCTGCCGAAAATATTGACGACCTCGTCGAAGGTAACACGCAGCTACTGCTATACCGAGGCATCGGAATCGCACGAAGCACCGCTGAGTTACGGAACTAATTCCTGCTTTCTTGGATGAAAGTTTCGAATAATGGATTGTGGTAAGGTACAGTTAGGAAACTATTGAAGTCTATGACCCATTCTTTCATTGCTTTGCAAAATCGTTCGTTTAAACTTTTCCATCGCTCAAATCGAGTACTTGACTGCTTTAGAAAAAGACGGGAAACGTTTTTGGTGATAGCAAAAACATTTTTAGCAAAAAAATGCAAGCGTAGCGAAGTAAGATCTGCGGTTATATTGATTGTTACAGTGATTCACCCTTTCGATGGACTAGTTTATACTCCTGAACTCGATCCTCAAGCATTCGCGCATTCCGGTCACAGTGGCCGTCGGTGCTGCCGAAAATATTGACGACCTCGTCGAAGGTAACACGCAGCTACTTCTATACCGAGGCATCGGAATCGCAGGAAGCACCGCAGAGTTACGGAACTATTTCCTGCTTTCTTGGATGAAAGTTTCGAATAATGGAGTGTGGTAAGGTACAGTTAGGAAACAATTGAAGTCTATGACCGATTCTTTCATTGCTTTGCAAAATCGTTCGTTTAAACTTTTCCATCGCTCAAATCGAGTACTTGACTCCTTTAGAAAAAGACGGGAAACGTTTTTGGTGATAGCAAAAACATTATTAGCAAAAAAATGCAAGCGTGGCGAAGTAAGATCTGCGGTTATATTGATTGTTAGAGTGATTCACCCTTTCGACGGACTAGTTTATACTCCTGAACTCGATCCTCAAGCATTCGCGCATTCCGGTCACAGTGGCCGTCGGTGCTGCCGAAAATATTGACGACCTCGTCGAAGGTAACACGCAGCTACTGCTATACCGAAGCATCGGAATCGCAGGAAGCACCGCTGAGTTACGGAACTTATTCCTGCTTTCTTGGATGAAAGTTTCGAATAATGGAATGTGGTAAGGTACAGTTAGGAAACTATTGAAGTCTATGACCCAATCTTTCATTGCTTTGCAAAATCGTTCGTTTAAACTTTTCCATCGCTCAAATCGAGTACTTGACTGCTTTAGAAAAAGGCGGGAAACGTTTATGGTGATAGCAAAAACATTATTAGCAAAAAAATGCAAGTGTGGCGAAGTAAGATCTGCGGTTATATTGATTGTTAGAGTGATTCACCCTTTCGACGGACTAGTTTATACTCCTGAACTCGATCCTCAAGCATTCGCGCATTCCGGTCACAGTGGCCGTCGGTGCTGCCGAAAATATTGACGACCTCGTCGAAGGTAACACGCAGCTACTGCTATACCGAGGCATCGGAATCGCACGAAGCACCGCTGAGTTACGGAACTAATTCCTGCTTTCTTGGATGAAAGTTTCGAATAATGGATTGTGGTAAGGTACAGTTAGGAAACTATTGAAGTCTATGACCCATTCTTTCATTGCTTTGCAAAATCGTTCGTTTAAACTTTTCCATCGCTCAAATCGAGTACTTGACTGCTTTAGAAAAAGACGGGAAACGTTTTTGGTGATAGCAAAAACATTTTTAGCAAAAAAATGCAAGCGTAGCGAAGTAAGATCTGCGGTTATATTGATTGTTACAGTGATTCACCCTTTCGATGGACTAGTTTATACTCCTGAACTCGATCCTCAAGCATTCGCGCATTCCGGTCACAGTGGCCGTCGGTGCTGCCGAAAATATTGACGACCTCGTCGAAGGTAACACGCAGCTACTTCTATACCGAGGCATCGGAATCGCAGGAAGCACCGCAGAGTTACGGAACTATTTCCTGCTTTCTTGGATGAAAGTTTCGAATAATGGAGTGTGGTAAGGTACAGTTAGGAAACAATTGAAGTCTATGACCGATTCTTTCATTGCTTTGCAAAATCGTTCGTTTAAACTTTTCCATCGCTCAAATCGAGTACTTGACTCCTTTAGAAAAAGACGGGAAACGTTTTTGGTGATAGCAAAAACATTATTAGCAAAAAAATGCAAGCGTGGCGAAGTAAGATCTGCGGTTATATTGATTGTTAGAGTGATTCACCCTTTCGACGGACTAGTTTATACTCCTGAACTCGATCCTCAAGCATTCGCGCATTCCGGTCACAGTGGCCGTCGGTGCTGCCGAAAATATTGACGACCTCGTCGAAGTAACACGCAGCTACTGCTATACCGAGGCATCGGAATCGCAGGAAGCACCGCAGAGTTACGGAACTATTTCCTGCTTTCTTGGATGAAAGTTTCGAATAATGGAGTGTGGTAAGGTACAGTTAGGAAACTTTTGAAGTCTATGACCCATTCTTTCATTGCTTTGCAAAATCGTTCGTTTAAACTTTTCCATCGCTCAAATCGAGTACTTGACTGCTTTAGAAAAAGACGGGAAACGTTTATGGTGATAGCAAAAACATTATTAGCAAAAAAATGCAAGCGTGGCGAAGTAAGATCTGCGGTTATATTGATTGTTAGAGTGATTCACCCTTTCGACGGACTAGTTTATACTCCTGAACTCGATCCTCAAGCATTCGCGCATTCCGGTCACAGTGGCCGTCGGTGCTGCCGAAAATATTGACGACCTCGTCGAAGGTAACACGCAGCTACTGCTATACCGAGGCATCGGAATCGCAGGAACCACCGCTGAGTTACGGAACTAATTCCTGCTTTCTTGGATGAAAGTTTCGAATAATGGAATGTGGTAAGGTACAGTTAGGAAACTATTGAAGTGTATGACCGATTCTTTTGATTGCTTTGCAAAATCGTTCGTTTAAACTTTTCCATCGCTCAAATCGAGTACTTGACGGCTTTAGAAAAAGACGGGAAACGTTTTTGGTGATAGCAAAAACATTATTAGCAAAAAAAATGCAAGCGTAGCGAAATAAGATCTGCGGTTATATTGATTGTTAGAGTGATTCACCCTTTCGATGGACTAGTTTATACTCCTGAACTCCATCCTCAAGCATTCGCGCATTCCGGTCACAGTGGCCGTCGGTGCTGCCGAAAATATTGACGACCTCGTCGAAGGTTACACGCAGCTACTGCTATACCGAGGTATCGGAATCGCAGGAAGCACCGCAGAGTTACGGAACTATTTCCTGCTTTCTTGGATGAAAGTTTCGAATAATGGAATGTGGTAAGGTACAGTTAGGAAACTATTAAAGTGTATGACCGATTCTTTTGATTGCTTTGCAAAATCGTTCGTTTAAACTTTTCCATCGCTCAAATCGAGTACTTGACTCCTTTAGAAAAAGACGGGAACGTTTTTGGTGATAGCAAAAACATTATTAGCAAAAAAATGCAAGCGTGTAGAAGTAAGATCTGCGGTTATATTGATTGTTAGAGTGATTCACCCTTTCGACGGACTAGTTTATACTCGTGAACTCGATCCTCAAGCATTCGCGCATTCCGGTCACAGTGGCCGTCGGTGCTGCCGAAAATATTGACGACCTCGTCGAAGGTAACACGAAGCTGCTGCTTTACCGAGGCATCGGAATCGCAGGAAGCACCGCCGAGTTACGGAACTAATTCCTGCTTTCTTGGTTGAAAGTTTCGAGTAATGGAATGTGGTAATGTACAGATAGGAAACAACTGAAGTCTATGACCCATTCTTTCATTGCTTTGCAAAATCGTTCGTTTAAACTTTTCCATCGCTGAAATCGAGTACTTGATTGCTTTAGATAAAGACGGGAAACGTTTTTGGTGATAGCAAAAACATTATTAGCAAAAAAATGCAAGCGTGGCGAAGTAAGATCTGCGGTTATATTGATTGTTAGAGTGATTCACCCTTTCGACGGACTAGTTTATACTCCTGAACTCGATCCTCAAGCATTCGCGCATTCCGGTCACAGTGGCCGTCGGTGCTGCCGAAAATATTGACGACCTCTTCGAAGGTAACACGCAGCTACTGCTATACAGAGGCATCGGAATCGCAGGAAGCACCGCCGAGTTACGGAACCCATTCCAGCTTTCTCGGTTGAAAGTTTCGAGTAATGGAATGTGGTAAGGTACAGTTAGGAAACTATTGAAGTCTATGACCCATTCTTTCATTGCTTTGCAAAATCGTTCGTTTAAACTTTTCCATCGCTCAAATCGAGTACTTGACTGCTTTAGAAAAAGACGGGAAACGTTTTTGGTGATAGCAAAAACATTATTAGCAAAAAATGCAAGCGTGGCGAAGTAAGATCTGCGGTTATATTGATTGTTAGAGTGATTCACCCTTTCGACGGACTAGTTTATACTCCTGAACTCGATCCTCAAGCATTCGCGCATTCCGGTCACAGTGGCCGTCGGTGCTGCCGAAAATATTGACGACCTCGTCGAAGGTAACACGCAGCTACTTCTATACCGAGGCATCGGAATCGCAGGAAGCACCGCAGAGTTACGGAACTATTTCCTGCTTTCTTGGATGAAAGTTTCGAATAATGGAGTGTGGTAAGGTACAGTTAGGAAACAATTGAAGTCTATGACCGATTCTTTCATTGCTTTGCAAAATCGTTCGTTTAAACTTTTCCATCGCTCAAATCGAGTACTTGACTCCTTTAGAAAAAGGCGGGAAACGTTTTTGGTGATAGCAAAAACATTATTAGCAAAAAAATGCAAGCGTGGCGAAGTAAGATCTGCGGTTATATTGATTGTTAGAGTGATTCACCCTTTCGACGGACTAGTTTATACTCCTGAACTCGATCCTCAAGCATTCGCGCATTCCGGTCACAGTGGCCGTCGGTGCTGCCGAAAATATTGACGACCTCGTCGAAGTAACACGCAGCTACTGCTATACCGAGGCATCGGAATCGCAGGAAGCACCGCAGAGTTACGGAACTATTTCCTGCTTTCTTGGATGAAAGTTTCGAATAATGGAGTGTGGTAAGGTACAGTTAGGAAACTTTTGAAGTCTATGACCCATTCTTTCATTGCTTTGCAAAATCGTTCGTTTAAACTTTTCCATCGCTCAAATCGAGTACTTGACTGCTTTAGAAAAAGACGGGAAACGTTTATGGTGATAGCAAAAACATTATTAGCAAAAAAATGCAAGCGTGGCGAAGTAAGATCTGCGGTTATATTGATTGTTAGAGTGATTCACCCTTTCGACGGACTAGTTTATACTCCTGAACTCGATCCTCAAGCATTCGCGCATTCCGGTCACAGTGGCCGTCGGTGCTGCCGAAAATATTGACGACCTCGTCGAAGGTAACACGCAGCTACTGCTATACCGAGGCATCGGAATCGCAGGAACCACCGCTGAGTTACGGAACTAATTCCTGCTTTCTTGGATGAAAGTTTCGAATAATGGAATGTGGTAAGGTACAGTTAGGAAACTATTGAAGTGTATGACCGATTCTTTTGATTGCTTTGCAAAATCGTTCGTTTAAACTTTTCCATCGCTCAAATCGAGTACTTGACGGCTTTAGAAAAAGACGGGAAACGTTTTTGGTGATAGCAAAAACATTATTAGCAAAAAAATGCAAGCGTAGCGAAATAAGATCTGCGGTTATATTGATTGTTAGAGTGATTCACCCTTTCGATGGACTAGTTTATACTCCTGAACTCCATCCTCAAGCATTCGCGCATTCCGGTCACAGTGGCCGTCGGTGCTGCCGAAAATATTGACGACCTCGTCGAAGGTTACACGCAGCTACTGCTATACCGAGGTATCGGAATCGCAGGAAGCACCGCAGAGTTACGGAACTATTTCCTGCTTTCTTGGATGAAAGTTTCGAATAATGGAATGTGGTAAGGTACAGTTAGGAAACTATTGAAGTGTATGACCGATTCTTTTGATTGCTTTGCAAAATCGTTCGTTTAAACTTTTCCATCGCTCAAATCGAGTACTTGACTCCTTTAGAAAAAGACGGGAAACGTTTTTGGTGATAGCAAAAACATTATTAGCAAAAAAATGCAAGCGTGTAGAAGTAAGATCTGCGGTTATATTGATTGTTAGAGTGATTCACCCTTTCGACGGACTAGTTTATACTCGTGAACTCGATCCTCAAGCATTCGCGCATTCCGGTCACAGTGGCCGTCGGTGCTGCCGAAAATATTGACGACCTCGTCGAAGGTAACACGAAGCTGCTGCTTTACCGAGGCATCGGAATCGCAGGAAGCACCGCCGAGTTACGGAACTAATTCCTGCTTTCTTGGTTGAAAGTTTCGAGTAATGGAATGTGGTAATGTACAGATAGGAAACAACTGAAGTCTATGACCCATTCTTTCATTGCTTTGCAAAATCGTTCGTTTAAACTTTTCCATCGCTTAAATCGAGTACTTGATTGCTTTAGATAAAGACGGGAAACGTTTTTGGTGATAGCAAAAACATTATTAGCAAAAAAATGCAAGCGTGGCGAAGTAAGATCTGCGGTTATATTGATTGTTAGAGTGATTCACCCTTTCGACGGACTAGTTTATACTCCTGAACTCGATCCTCAAGCATTCGCGCATTCCGGTCACAGTGGCCGTCGGTGCTGCCGAAAATATTGACGACCTCTTCGAAGGTAACACGCAGCTACTGCTATACAGAGGCATCGGAATCGCAGGAAGTACCGCCGAGTTACGGAACCCATTCCAACTTTCTTGGTAGAAAGTTTCGAGTAATGGAATGTGGTAAGGTACAGTTAGGAAACGATTGAAGGCTATGACCCATTCTTTCGTTGCTTTGCAAAATCGTTCGTTTAAACTTTTCCATCGCTCAAATCGAGTACTTGACTGCTTTAGAAAAAGACGGGAAACGTTTTTCGTGAGCAAAAACATTATTAGCAAAAAAATGCAAGCGTGGCGAAGTAAGATCTGCGGTTATATTGATTGTTAGAGTGATTCACCCTTTCGACGGACTAGTTTATACTCCTGAACTCGATCCTCAAGCATTCGCGCATTCCGGTCACAGTGGCCGTCGGTGCTGCCGAAAATATTGACGACCTCGTCCAATGTAAAACGAAGCTACTGCTATACCGAGGCATCGGAATCGCAGGAAGCACCGCCGAGTTACGGATCCAATTCCAGCTTTCTTGGATAAAAATTTCGAATAATGGAAAGTGGTAAGGTGAAGTTTGGGAACTACTGAAGTATATGACCCATTCTTTCATTGCTTTGCAAAATCGTTCGTTTAAAGTTTTCCATCGCTCAAATCGAGTACTTGACTGCTTCAGAAAAACACGGGGAACGTTTTTGGTGACAGCAAAAAGATTATTAGCAAAACAAGGCAAGCCTGGCAAAGTAAGATCTGCAGTTATATTGATTGTTACAGTGATTCACCCTTTCGACGAACGAGTTTATACTCCTGAACTCGATCCTCAAGCATTCGAGCATTCCGGTCACAGTAGCCGTTGGTGCTGCCGAATATATTGACGACCTCGTCGAAGGTAACACGCAGCTACTGCTATACAGAGGCATCGGAATCGCAGGAAGCACCGCCGAGTTACGGAACCCATTCCAGCTTTCTCGGTTGAAAGTTTCGAGTAATGGAATGTGGTAAGGTACAGTTAGGAAACTATTGAAGTCTATGACCCATTCTTTCATTGCTTTGCAAAATCGTTCGTTTAAACTTTTCCATCGCTCAAATCGAGTACTTGACTGCTTTAGAAAAAGACGGGAAACGTTTTTGGTGATAGCAAAAACATTATTAGCAAAAAATGCAAGCGTGGCGAAGTAAGATCTGCGGTTATATTGATTGTTAGAGTGATTCACCCTTTCGACGGACTAGTTTATACTCCTGAACTCGATCCTCAAGCATTCGCGCATTCCGGTCACAGTGGCCGTCGGTGCTGCCGAAAATATTGACGACCTCGTCGAAGGTAACACGCAGCTACTGCTATACCGAGGCATCGGAATCGCAGGAACCACCGCTGAGTTACGGAACTAATTCCTGCTTTCTTGGATGAAAGTTTCGAATAATGGAATGTGGTAAGGTACAGTTAGGAAACTATTGAAGTGTATGACCGATTCTTTTGATTGCTTTGCAAAATCGTTCGTTTAAACTTTTCCATCGCTCAAATCGAGTACTTGACTGCTTTAGAAAAAGACGGGAAACGTTTTTGGTGATAGCAAAAACATTATTAGCAAAAAAATGCAAGCGTAGCGAAGTAAGATCTGCGGTTATATTGATTGTTAGAGTGATTCACCCTTTCGATGGACTAGTTTATACTCCTGAACTCCATCCTCAAGCATTCGCGCATTCCGGTCACAGTGGCCGTCGGTGCTGCCGAAAATATTGACGACCTCGTCGAAGGTTACACGCAGCTACTGCTATACCGAGGTATCGGAATCGCAGGAAGCACCGCAGAGTTACGGAACTATTTCCTGCTTTCTTGGATGAAAGTTTCGAATAATGGAATGTGGTAAGGTACAGTTAGGAAACTATTGAAGTGTATGACCGATTCTTTTGATTGCTTTGCAAAATCGTTCGTTTAAACTTTTCCATCGCTCAAATCGAGTACTTGACTCCTTTAGAAAAAGACGGGAAACGTTTTTGGTGATAGCAAAAACATTATTAGCAAAAAAATGCAAGCGTGGCGAAGTAAGATCTGCGGTTATATTGATTGTTAGAGTGATTCACCCTTTCGACGGACTAGTTTATACTCGTGAACTCGATCCTCAAGCATTCGCGCATTCCGGTCACAGTGGCCGTCGGTGCTGCCAAAAATATTGACGACCTCGTCGAAGGTAACACGAAGCTGCTGCTTTACCGAGGCATCGGAATCGCAGGAAGCACCGCCGAGTTACGGAACTAATTCCTGCTTTCTTGGTTGAAAGTTTCGAGTAATGGAATGTGGTAATGTACAGATAGGAAACAACTGAAGTCTATGACCCATTCTTTCATTGCTTTGCAAAATCGTTCGTTTAAACTTTTCCATCGCTGAAATCGAGTACTTGATTGCTTTAGATAAAGACGGGAAACGTTTTTGGTGATAGCAAAAACATTATTAGCAAAAAAATGCAAGCGTGGCGAAGTAAGATCTGCGGTTATATTGATTGTTAGAGTGATTCACCCTTTCGACGGACTAGTTTATACTCCTGAACTCGATCCTCAAGCATTCGCGCATTCCGGTCACAGTGGCCCTCGGTGCTGCCGAAAATATTTACGACCTCTTCGACGGTAACACGCAGCTACTGCTATACAGAGGCATCGAAATCGCAGGAAGTACCGCCGAGTTACGGAACCCATTCCAACTTTCTTGGTAGAAAGTTTCGAGTAATGGAATGTGGTAAGGTACACTTAGGAAACACTTGAAGGCTATGACCCATTCTTTCATTGCTTTGAAAAATCGTTCGTTTAAACTTTTCCATCGCTCAAATCGAGTACTTGACTGCTTCAGAAAAACACGGGGAACGTTTTTGGTGATAGCAAAAACATTATTAGCAAAAGAATGCAAGCCTGGCAAAGTAAGATCTGCAGTTATATTGATTGTTACAGTGATTCACTCTTTCGACGAACGAGTTTATACTCCTGAACTCGATCCTCAAGCATTCGAGCATTCCGGTCACAGTAGCCGTTGGTGCTGCCGAAAATATTGACGACCTCGTCGTAGGTAACACGCAGCTACTGCTATACAGAGGCATCGGAATCGCAGGAAGCACAGCCGACTTACGGAACCCATTCCAGCTTTCTTGGTTGAAAGTTTCGAGTAATGGAATGTGGTAAGGTACAGTTAGGAAACTATTGAAGTCTGTGACCCATTCTTTCGTTGCTTTGCAAAATCGTTCGTTTAAACTTTTCCATCGCTCAAATCGAGTACTTGACTGCTTTAGAAAAAGACGGGAAACGTTTTTCGTGAGCAAAAACATTATTATCAAAAAAATGCAAGCGTGGCGAAGTAAGATCTGCGGTTATATTGATTGTTAGGGTGATTCACCCTTTCGACGGACTAGTTTATACTCCTGAACTCGATCCTCAAGCATTCGCGCATTCCGGTCACAGTGGCCGTCGGTGCTGCCGAAAATATTGACGACCTCGTCCAATGTAAAACGAAGCTACTGCTATACCGAGGCATCGGAATCGCAGGAAGCACCGCCGAGTTACGGATCCAATTCCAGCTTTCTTGGATAAAAATTTCGAATAATGGAAAGTGGTAAGGTGAAGTTTGGGAACTACTGAAGTATATGACCCATTCTTTCATTGCTTTGCAAAATCGTTCGTTTAAAGTTTTCCATCGCTCAAATCGAGTACTTGACTGCTTCAGAAAAACACGGGGAACGTTTTTGGTGATAGCAAAAACATTATTAGCAAAAAATGCAAGCGTGGCGAAGCAAGATCTGCGGTTATATTGATTGTTAGAGTGATTCACCCTTTCGACGGACTAGTTTATACTCCTGAACTCGATCCTCAAGCATTCGCGCATTCCGGTCACAGTGGCCGTCGGTGCTGCCGAAAATATTGACGACCTCGTGCAACGTAAAAGGAAGCTACTGCTATACCGAGGCATCGGAATCGCAGGAAGCACCGGCAAGTTACGGATCCAATTCCAGCTTTCTTGGATAAAAGTTTCGAATAATGGAAAGTGGTAAGGTGCAGTTTGGGAACTACTGAAGTATATGACCCATTCTTTCATTGCTTTGCAAAATCGTTCGTTTAAACTTTTCCATCGCTCAAATCGAGTACTTGACTGCTTTAGAAAAAGACGGGAAACGTTTTTGGTGAGCAAAAAAATTATTAGCAAAAAAATGCAAGCGTGGCGAAGTAAGATCTGCGGTTATATTGATTGTTAGAGTGATTCACCCTTTCGACGGACTAGTTTATACTCCTGAACTCGATCCTCAAGCATTCGCGCATTCCGGTCACAGTGGCCGTCGGTGCTGTTGAAAATATTGACGACCTCGTCCAATGTAAAAGGAAGCTACTGCTATACCGAGGCATCGGAATCGCAGGAAGCACCGCCGAGTTACGGATCCAATTCCAGCTTTCTTGGATAAAAATTTCGAATAATGGAAAGTGGTAAGGTGCAGTTTGGGAACTACTGAAGTATATGACCCATTCTTTCATTGCTTTGCTAAATCGTTCGTTTAAACTTTTCCATCGCTCAAATCGAGTACTTGACTGCTTCAGAAAAACACGAGGAACGTTTTTGGTAACAGCAAAAACATTATTAGCAAAACAATGCAAGCCTGGCAAAGTAAGATCTGAAGTTATATTGATTGTTAGAGTGATTCACCCTTTCGACGGACTAGTTTATACTCCTGAACTCGATCCTCAAGCATTCACGCATTCCGGTCACAGTGGCCGTCGGTGCTGCCGAAAATATTGACGACCTCGTCGAAGTTAACACGCAGCTACTGCTATACAGAGGCATCGAAATCGCAGGAAGTACCGCCGAGTCACGGAACCCATTCCAGCTTTCTTGGTTGAAAGTTTCGAGTAATGGAATGTGGTAAGGTACAGTTAGGAAACTATTGAAGTCTATGACCCATTCTTCCATTGCTTAGCAAAATCGATCGTTTAAACTTTTCCATCGCTCAAATCGAGTACTTGACTGCTTTAGAAAAATACGGGGAACGTTTTTGGTGACAGCAAAAAAATGCAAGCCTGTTGGAGTAAGATCTGCGGTTATATTGATTGTTACAGTGATTCACCCTTTTGACGGACGAGTTTATACTCCTGAACTCGATCCTCAAGCATTCGCGCATTCCGGTCACAGTGGCCGTCGGTGCTGCCGAAAATATTGACGACCTCGTCGAAGGCAACACGCAGCTACTGCTATACAGAGACATCGGAATCGCAGGAAGTACCGCCGAGGTACGGAACCCATTCCAGCTTTCTTGGTTGAAAGTTTCCAATAATGGAATGTGGTAAGGTACAGTTAGCAAACTATTGAAGTCTATGAACCATTCTTCCATTGCTTAGCAAAATCGATCGTTTAAACTTTTCCATCGCTCAAATCGAGTACTTGAATGCTTTAGAAAAACACGGGGAACGTTTTTGGTGACAGCAAAAAAATGCAAGCCTGGCGAATTAAGATCTGCGGTTATATTTATTGTTACAGTGATTCACCCTTTCGAAGGACGAGTTTATACTCCTGAACTCGATCCTCAAGCATTCGTGCATTCCGGTCACAGTGGCCGTCGGTGCTGCCGAAAATATTGACGACCTCGTCGAAGGCAACACGCAGCTACTGCTATACAGAGATATCGGAATCGCAGGAAGTACCGCCGAGGTACGGAACCCATTCCAGCTTTCTTGGTTGAAAGTTTCGAATAATGGAATGTGGTAAGGTACAGTTAGCAAACTATTGAAGTCTGTGATCCATTCTTCCATTGCTTAGCAAAATCGTTCGTTTAACCTTTTCCATTGCTCAAATCTAGTACTTGACTGCTTTAGAAAAACACAGGGAACGTTTTTGGTGACAGCAAAAACATTAGCAAAAAAATTCAAGTCTGGCGAAGTAAGATCTGTGGTTATATTGATTGTTACAGTTAAATCTTGCAATATCTGATAAAAGCATTCATAAACTGCAAAAGGGAGGATTGTCGGACCAGTTGCTTCATAATCCAAGACTGAAAACGGCGCGACAAACGGGACAAGATAAAGGAAAGCAACACACACAGCACCAAACTTACAGCTGAGTGTATTTCATGCGAGTGCGCAATAAATCCAGGAAGTACACATAAAGAACTAAAATAACACCATGATATAAGATTGATACTATTGCAGGTCAATATCTAAAAAGGCTATCTCTTTTCTCGATATGCGAAGAGACGGCACGCTCAAGCACTTTTCACCTCTCGTGTGGATGACGAAAGCTTCGTATAGTTCTCGTTTTTGTTTGGTTGCGTACGTGCGCAACACTTTGCTTTTGTTGAACTGGGGAGTGCATTTTCTTGTTGTCGCATGCTTGGCGAGTGTGATCCCTCTGCCTATACTAACATCACTAGTGTGCTCTCTTAATCTGTCATTTAAGCAGCGGGCAGTCTGGCAAACATAACTGGCACCGCCTGACCGAGGGATTTCATAGATCACCTTGTTTCGGCAGTCAACATATTGCGCCACGTGCTTAGTGCTGCAGGATTCTCGCTTTTTTGTACCCCATTTACTTTCCTGCACAACCTCCGCAATTTATTGGGTGCCGAAAACGCTACACGCACACCGCCTCGTCCCGCAATCTTTTTCAGCCGATGGCTGACGCCATGGACATAAGGGATGGCCGCGGTTTTTACCAAACATCGCTCAGGCTGCCTGGAGTCGGCAGGTCTACTAAGTTCGTTCAAAAGATGGTGGGCAATGCTGTTGATGATGGCCTTCGGATAACCAGCAGCGCTCAGTCTTTGAGCTTGCGCCTCAACACTTTCGAAAATGCGGTGGTCACAGGACCTTTTGACGGCATTCCTTAGTGCACTCACAGCTATTCCACGCGTCACCACTTCGGAGTGCGCCGAGAATGGGGTAGAAAGCCTTTCTGCGAACGTGGAGCGTATTTCCAACAGAGGTGCCTGTCTTCCAAAATGAGCCTTGTATCGAGGAACTGCAGCTGGTTCTCTTCAGGCACTTCTTTGGTGACTTCAAAGTCGCCCAAGATGCTTGTAAACACGGAATGAAAGTCCTCAACTTCCCTCGAGAAGCCGCCACTTGAATGACTGAAGATTATCAAGTAGTCTCCAACGAACCGAAAAGCCCGCTCGACATTTGTGTCATGAAGGGCCTTGTTCAATCTTCTGTCAGCTCGTGCAAGCAAAAGGTCACATAGCAAGGGCGCAATACAGGATTCAATGCAGACCCCTTTTCGCTGCACGTACAGCTCTCCCTCAAACTCAACGAAGGTAGACCGCAGGTAGAAGGACAGCAGCTCGAAAAGGTTTTCGGTGCTGACGCCGCAGGAATTTTGAAAGCGAATGGCTTCTTCCTCTTCAATGCATTCTCTGACAACATCAAACAAGGCGTCGTGTGGCAGTGAGTAATACATATCCTTCAGGTCAACCGAAAAACCACCTGCTCCCTTCAGAGACTTGCTTCTGAGGAAATCTGTGACTTCACGACTACTTCGAACGAGAAACGGGTCGTTCACATTTAGCATCAATAACCAACGTTGCAAGAGTCTGACAGAGTGCTGCCATGTGCCGTGCTCAGAAACTTTCACTCTGAAGGGGCACTCAGTTTTATGAGTTTCTGCGGAAAAGAAAACTGCCAAGCTGAGGCTTTCGCTTTTCTTAACTGATGCAGCCAGTTTGCACAATTCAAGCGCGTTGCACGGCTTCTCAGCTTCATTCTTGACCTTCTGAATCTTCGCGTTTCTAAAAGCACGGAAATTTCCCGCAGTGGCCTCGCGTGCCTTTTGGTTGTAGGTGACTGAGTCCATTGCAGCGAAACCACCATCTTTGTCAGATAAGACAAGACGGAGCCCCGTTGCTCGGAGACAAGCAAACGTCTTACCAATGCTGACTTGAGGCTTCTTTTACTTAGTTGCCTTCAGGACGTCAACGCCTTCGCTGATGCACCGGCCAAGCTCCTCAGCATTCACCTTCGCAGTGCTATCCCTCACAAGCGATAGCAGCTCCACTCTGCCATGGGAGTGTATGCAAAACTTGGGTCCTAGGGTAAGCGCTTTGTTAGCCTCTGTAGGAGCTTGGGGGTTTCCCACGGTGTACACACCTTGCTTGGGTGGAGAACTACGAGGGTTCTTCGGGCTTAAGGCAACCAATTTTCGCAACATGTAGTCAGCGACTTTAGTAGCGGACTGAAAGGCTTGATAAAAGCGTTTCTCTCCTCCCCCAGAGGTGCTTCTCTAAAACAAGCCACCTTTAGACAGTCCTTGAAGTAGGTAACTTGATTCGAGGCTTCGGAGCGCAAAATCCTGCAGAGCCGGACGGCTTGCTTGCTGGAGGGCAAGAACGCGGTGCCACTTATGTTCGCCAGTCTGGCCGCTGCTTAAATGACAGATTAAGATAGCACGCTAATGATGTCAGTGTAGGCAGAGGGATCACACTCGCCAAGCATGTGACAAGATGCAAATGCACTCCCCAGTTCAACAAAAGCAAAGTGTTGCGCACGTACGCAAGCAAACAAAAACGAGAAATATACGAAGCTTTCGTCATCCACACGAGAGTTGACAAGTGCTTGAGAGTGCCGTCTATTCGCTTATCGAGAAAAGAGATATAGCCTTTTAAGATATTGACCTGCAATAGTATCCATCTTATATCGTGGTGTTCTTTAAGTTTTTATGTGTACTTCCTGTATTTATTGCGCTCTCGCATGAAATACACTCAGTTGTAAGTTCGGTGCTGTGTGTGTTGCTTTTCTCTATCTTATCCCGTTTTTCGCGCCGTTTTCTGTCTTGAATCATGAACCAACTGGCCCAACAATCCTCCCTTTTGCAGTGAATTTCTCTTACATCGCGCAGTTCTTTTCTCGTGTGTGTTCTTCAACATTCGTCTACTTACATCGCACTCCTGGTTTCTGCGACCTGTCGGGCATGCATGTTTGCGTATTCAGTCAACAACGACTTTGTTCCACGGGAACTCAGCTATGTGGTGGGGCCTTTACCGCCATCCAGCAAGCACGGCGTGCGGCTCTGCAGAATTTTGCGCTCCGAAGCCTGGAATCAAGTTACCTACTTCAAAGACTGCCTAAAGGTGGCTTGCTTTAGAGAAGCACCTCCGGGGGGAGGCCAGAAACGCTTTTGTCAAGCCTTTCAGTCCGTTACCCAAGTCGCTGATTACATGTGGCGAATATTGGTTGCCTTAATACTAAGGTAGCCTCGTAGTACTCCACATAAGCAAGCTGTCCACACCGTCATCATCATCATCATCATCAGCCTTACTACACCCACTGCAGGGCAAAGGCCTCTCCCATGTCTCTCCAATTAACCCTGTCCTTTTCCAGCTGCATCCACCCTTTGCCTGCAAACTTCTTAATCTCATCCGCCAACCTAACCTTCTGCCGCCCCCCGCTACGCTTACTTTCTCTTAGAATCCACTCCGTTACCCTTAAGGACCAGCGGTTATCTTGCCTTCGCATTACATGCCCTGCCCAAGCCCATTTCTTTCTCTTGATTTCTACTAGGATGTCATTAACCCGTGTTTGTTCCCTCACCCACTCTGCCCGCTTCCGATCTCTTAACGTTACAACTATCATTTTTCTTTCCATGGCTCGCTGCGTTGTCCTTAACTTAAGCTGAACTCCTTTCGTTAGCCTCCACGTTTCTGCCCCGTAGGTGAGTACCGGTAAGATTATACTGATGTACACTTTCCTCTTGAGGGAAATTGGTAAACTGCCACTCATGATCTGCGAGAGTTTGCCGTATGCGCTCCACCCCATTCTTATCCCTCTAGTTATCTCCCTCTCATGATCCGGATCAGCTGTCACTACCTGCCCTAAGCAGACGTATTCCGTCACAATTTCTAGGCTCTCGCTGCCAATTGTGAACTGTTGTTCCCTTGCTAGGCTGTTGAACATTACCTTGGTTTTCTGTCCATACCGTGGGGAACCCCAAAGTTCCTAAAGGGGCTAAAAAAGCGCTTACCCTAGGACCCAATTGGTGGAAAACAGCGCAACGACGCAGACAGAGTGGAAGAAAATACAGGACAAGCGCTGACTCACAACTGAAATTTATTTAAGGAAAGCAGTACATTTTATAGAAAAAGTGGCCAACTTATCAGCTAGCTAGTACATAGACAAAACCCAAGTTTCTACGTGGCATCGAGGAATGCAACCTCACTGTCATATAATGAAATAAATGGCTTACTGACACATAACCTTGTTTTTTTCTTCATGTGATATGCTTCCATAATCTCACGTGTTAATCGGGACGGGTGTTTGTAGAGGATATCACAGTAAGGCAATGAAGGAAAACAAAATTGGCAGTCTCGAACATGGTCAACTAGATGATTAGATTTGTTAGCTTCAAGATTATTTGCATGCTCTTTCAAACGTGTATTGATGCAACGCCCCGTCTGCCCGATATATATTTGTCCGCATGACATTGGTATTTTGTACACAACCTCTTCTGCGCATGGCACATACATTGTTTCGTGCTTAACCCCACAAGCTGTTTCAGATTCTTTTCGTTGCTCAGCCTTTCTTTCCAAAACAGCACAAACCCTTTTAAGTTGCTTGGGTGCTGAAAAAACCACCCCTACGCCATACCTTTTTGCCACATTTTTAAGAATTATGTGACATGCGGTGTACGTATGGGAGGATGGCAAACTTTTTCCTTTCCTTCTCTTTTCCCGGACTAGGGACCAAAGATGGATTCCTAAACTTTTTGGCTACTTTGTTACAGCCCAATAACAAAACACCATCCGGGTATCCAGCTTCCTTCAACCTTTTAATTTGTTCCTTGAAGCTGTTGCTTGCCATATGAATACAAGATTTTGATAATGAGGACAAAAGAGATCAGACCACAATTCCTGTTTTAACTGTTTTGGAATGATGCGATTTATAATTTAACAGCGGTTTTCCCATCCTTGGACGATATTCCCAACAGACGTGCCCCGTCGCAACCTTCAAACTCAGATCTAAAAATTGTAGCTTACTACCGACCGTGACCTCAGTGGTGAACTTTAGACCTAAAGCATTTTCTTTAAATACTTTTAGTACATCAGCACCCAAGCAACATAAAAGGGTTTGTGCTGTTTTGGAAAGAAAGGCTGAGCAACGAAAAGAATCTGAAACAACTTGTGGGGTTAAGCACGAAACAATGTATGTGCCATGCGCAGAAGAGGTTGTGTACAAAATCCCAATGTCATGCGGACAAATATATATCGGGCAGACGGGGCGTTGCATCAATACACGTTTGAAAGAACCTGCAAATAATCTTGAAGCTAACAAATCTAATCATCTAGTTGACCATGTTCGAGACTGCCAATTTTGTTTTCCTTCATTGCCTTACTGTGATATCCTCTACAAACACCAGTCCCGATTAACACGTGAGATTATGGAAGCATATCACATGAAGAAAAAAACAAGGTTATGTGTCAGTAAGCCATCTATTTCATTATATGACAGTGAGGTTGCATTCCTCGATGCCACGTAGAAACTTGGGTTTTGTCTATGTACTAGCTGATAAGTTGGCCACTTTTTCTATAAAATGTACTGCTTTCCTTAAATAAATTTCAGTTGTGAGTCAGCGCTTGTCCTGTATTTTCTTCCACTCTGTCCGCGTCATTCCGCTGTTTTCCACCAATATGTACCACCAACTCGCCCGTTTGGCTGTTGTGCTAGGACCCAAGTTTTGCATACACTCTCAACTTGGCAGAGTGGAGCTGCTATCGCTTGTCAGGGATAGCACTTCGAAGGTGAATGCTGAGGAACTTGGCCGGTGCATCAGCGAAGTCGTTGACCTCGACGCCCTGAAGGCAACTAAGAAAAAGCAGCCTCAAGTCAGCATTGGTAAGACGATTGCTTGTCTCCGAGCAGCGGGGCTCAGGCTTGTCTTATCTGACAAAGAGGGTGGTTTCGCTGCAATGGACTCAGACACCTACAACGAAAAGGCGCGTGAGGCCATTGCGGGAAACTTCCGTGCTTTAAAAAACGTGATGATTCAGAAGGTCAAGAACGAAGCTGAGAAGCGGTAAAACGCACTTCGGTTGTGCAAACTCGCTGCATCAGTTGAGAAAAGCGACAGCCTCAGCTTGGCAGTTTTCTGTTCCGCAAAAACCCACAGAACTGAGTGCCCCTTCAGGGAGGTAGTTTCTGAGCACGGCACATGGCAGCACTCTGTCGGACTATTCTTGCAACGGTCGTTGTTGATCCGAAATGTGAATGACCCGTTTCTCGTTCAAAGTAGTCGTGCAGTCAGATTTCCTCGCAAGCAAGTCTCTGAAGTGAGTAGGTGCATTTTCGGTTGACCTGAAGGATATTTATTACTCTCTGCCACACGACGCCCTTTGTGATGTTGTCACAGAATGCATTAAAGAGGAAGGAGCCATTCGCTTACATAATTCCTGTGGCGTCAGCAGCGAAAAGTTTCTCGAGCTGCTGTTCTTCTACCTGCGGTCTAACTTCGTTGAGTTTGAGAGAGAGCTGTACGTCCAGCGAAAAGGGGTCTGCATTGGATCCTGTATTGCGCCCTTGCTATGTGACCGTTTGCTTACACGAGCTGACAGAAGATTTAACAAGGCTCTTCATGACACAAATGTCGAGCGGGTTTTTCGGTTCGTTGGCGACTACTTGATAATCTTCAGGCATTCAAGTGGCAGCTTCTCGAGGGAGGTCGAGGACCTTCATTCCCTGTTTACAAGCATCTTGGGTGACTTTGAAGTCACCAAAGAAGTGACTGAGGAGACCCAGCTGCAATTCCTCGATAAAAGGCTCATTTTGGAAGACAGGCACCTCTGTTGGAAGTACGCTCCATGTTCGCAGAAGGGCGTTCTACCCTATTCATCGGCGCACTCCAAAGTGGTGAAGCGTGGAATAGCTTTGAGTGCTCTAAGGAATGCCCTCAACAGGTCCTGCCATCACCGCATTTTCGAAAGTGTTGAGGAGCAAGCTAAAAGACTGAGTGCTGCTGGTTATCTGAAGGCCATTATCAACAGCATTGCTGACCATCTTTTGAATGAACTGCGTAGACCTGCCGACTCCAAGCAGCCTGAGCGAAGTTTGATCAAGACAGCGGCCATCCCTTATGTCCATGGCGTTAGCCATCGGCTGAAAAAGATTGCGGGACGAGGCGGTGTGCGTGTAGTGTTTTCGGCACCTAACAAATTGCGGAGGTTGTGCAGGAAAGTAAATGGGGCAGAAAAAAAGCGAGAATCCTGCAGCACTAAGTACTTGACGCAATATGTTGACGGCCAAAGCAAGGTGATCTATTAAATCCTTCTGTCATGCGGTGCCACTTATGTTGGCCAGACTGGCCGCTGCTTAAATGACAGATTAAGAGAGCACGCCAATGATGAAACTCGCCAAGCATGTGACAACATACAAATGCACTCCCCAGTTCAACAAAAGCAAAGTGTTGCGCACGTACGCAAGCAAACAAAAACGATAACTTACAGAGTTTTCGTCATCTACACGAGAGGTCACAAGTGCTTGAACGTGCCGTCTCTTCGCTTATCGAGAAAAGAGATAGCCTTTTTTGATATTGACCTCCAATGGTATCAATCTTATATCATGGTGCTGGTTTAGTTCTTTATGTGTACTTCCTGTGTTTATTTCGCTTTCGCATGAAATACACTCAGTTTTAAGTTCGGTACTGCTTGTGTTGCTTCTCTCTATCTTGTAACGTTTTTCGCGCCGTTTTCCGCCTTGATTCGTAAACTGTTTCCCGTTGAAGAATGCCTTTGTCTAGAATTTGTAGGTATGAGAGAAGGATTTGTTATCATAACTAACTTCAACGGGAGTATCGACACATCAAGAAAACCACAATTACCGCCTGCTTGGAGAGAGAGAATAAACATTTATTATATATAAAGACACTGTAGCGGATTATAGCTGGGGTTCTGACTCCAGCACTCCCGCAGCTTCCACCGAAACTTTGCCGATGGCGACTAGCGCTTCTTAGTCTTCAAGGGCGCCACTGGTCGTCACCTCCCACTGCTCCGGCTGCCGCGTTGAGCGGCTTTAAGCGGTTGGGTTTAGCTGTGCATGTCCATGTAAAGTGTAAGTGTGCGAATACCACCACACCAGTGACATGTGTCTGCGTGTTATATTCTCTAGGCCTCTACATGTGAAAATCCACGACTACACTCCTGGCACGGGGGGTTCGCAATGCGTTTTCGGAAACTCAGGATACTATTCTGAGCTCCCAACAGACTCGTCTCCTCACCACCTCGGTAAATAGGGGCCCCCTTTCAAGAATAGGCGACCCGCAATCCACCACGACCCTGGCCCTAACCGTAATTCTCTCTACCACTATCCGCTCCCGCGTACACATAGATCCGGTTCCTTGTCACATAAAGTACGAGTCACAAGGCCCCACCGTCAGGCCCGTCTTCGCAACCCCCGAAGGCAATACGGTCAGGATACCACAACCATGAATGTGGATTTGGCTTCGTATGCACATCCCCGTAGATATGCCTGCGCTGCTGTCAACCACGCCAACACCCGCTATTTTGGAGCGCCTTTCGTGGCCCAGATCCGGCGCGCACAGAAACTATCGCTGCAGCTATTAAAGCAAAAGCTTTTAATGGCTCTTACTGTCGTCACTACAGCCAGGGGAACGGTGTGACGTCACATCCACCAGAAGTCTTCATGGCATAGTGAAAATTGTCACAGAATGGTCGGAAAAACGTCGGATTTGTGTCAAATTAGATGGAAAATGTGTAATTAAGGGTAATTATTACTTAAAATCACCGGAAGTTGTTTAATTTTGGTATCGATATAACCAAGGCAACGGTGTGACGTCACATCCACCGGAAGTCGTCACGGCTTAGTGAAAATTGTCACAAAATGGTCTGCTTTCACCTCTAGACACTTTAGTTGCCAAAGTGTCTCGTCATGTTTTTCATGTAGTGGTGACGGCAGACGAAGCAGTGAAAAAGGCGTCAAAAGATCTTTTAAAAGAAGACTGTTTACCGGGCTGATCTGCGCCCAGATTGGACTGATTGACTCGACGGCGTCGAAAGCAACATGCTTGCTCGTCGGTAGTCGAGGAGAATGGCGCTGCTCTCGGCCGTGCTCAAATAAAGCATGATAGCGAACTTTCGAGATACGGCTTGCTAAGTTACCACATCATTATGGAACTACGTGGAATCAGCTCCGACTGGATGCGATCAATCTAGATAAATCTGGCCGCGTTTTGAATCGCAAACAAAGCGATAAAGCCGCGTGCCGGTAGCTTTGAAGAATGAATAAACAAACAGCACATAGCTTCATGGCTTTACTTCCCTGACATAAAAGCATCGACCCGATGCTTTTGAACATATAAGCTGACTAGAAAGAAATAAAGCGGACAGTGCGTAATAAACACCCATAATCAATACAGCCTACTTTAGCGCGCATAAAGCTTTAGTTGGACAACATGGGCAGCTTTTAGTCTTACGCGGCGTCGCTGCGTGCGATGGTGTCATTTGCGCAGGGACTTGACATTTCAGTAAACCTGGTCGACGAAGATCCTTCCACAGACCGAAATACCGGCGCAGAACTCTTGTCGCGTAAGATACACTGGTAGAGGTTGAGCAGTTTCGCGTGGCTCGTGGAGAGCCATGCTGCGCATTCGCGAGTAGCAGTGACGTCACACAGCCCACAGCTGGCGCGCCGGAGTCGCCGCCGCGCGCGCCTCGCCGGCCTGCGCATCCTCTGAAAACTGCACCACGTAATTAACCACGTGACCGGTCAAGTGGCGAACCACGTGACCAGCACGTCGCCGCGCCACGGCAGCTGCTCCGCACTACCTGACCGACCACATGGCCAACCACGAGATCAACCCACTGCACACTCACTGAATTAAAAAAAGCCCTGTATCGTGGCTGGGAATCGAACAACGGCCTTTGGCGCTTGAGGCGGAGATGCTACATCTCCACCACGACGGCTCACGGTTCAACCGTGAATAAAGGCGCATGTAATGCATGCGCGCCTTTTATATGTTAACTTTTCCGAACCAGATATCGCCGCGCTTGCGCTACGTATATTCTGGCCTAACATGGTTCGGCCATCATCAATTTTTTTTCACCCAATCCGAGGGGACGAATGGGCGTCCAAATTCAGACGCGGTCTCCTGGCTTCTATTTCGCGTCGCGTCTTCGTAAGTAGTAGCGTCGCTGCTGGTCGGGCAAGTCTCCGGGCTTCTGCGCGTTGAAGGTTCGCGGTGATGCCGACGTTGTCTTCTTCGGTAATGTTGGGCAGCATGGCGTCTAGCGTGGTCGTGGCCTTCCTGCCATGGAGGAGCCTAAATAGCGCCATCTGTGTGGTCCCCTGCACTTGGGTGTTGCAGGCGAAGACAATGTAAGGCAATATGACGTCCGAAGTCTTGTGTTCGGAATCGAAATACATAGCGAGCATGTCAGCGATGGCTTTGTTCAGGCGCTCCGTGAGCCTGTTGGTCCGCAGATGGTATGCACGTGTCTTCCGGTGGCTGGTTTGGCAGTAAAGCAGGATAGCTTGTGTTACTTCCGCCGTGAACACTGTTGCTCTGTCCGTGGTGAGCACATCGAGGGCACCGTGTCGCAGGAGAATGTACTAAAAGAAAAAGGATGACTTAAGGCTGCTGTACGATCGTTTTTTTTTTCTGCATGCGCACGCGTCCTTGCGACCATGCGCACGGGCTCGTGAGGGCGCGTTGCGGATGAGGTGTTGTACGATCAAGTTTGCTGCACGCGACCGAGCGAACGACTCTGGCGCGCTCGTCAGTGCCGCCCATGCGGCAGCAGAGGCCTCTGCTGTAGCAAAACACGAAGATATCTTTCTGTACGAATTCACACAGATTGATATTGTGGCTCACCCGAGATATTTAGCTGTGAAATTGATCCTAGCAGGTAGAACCGCGATCGGCTGTGATAGCCATCAATCTCGGCGCGGCCGATTCTGACGTCCGCGAACGAAGTCGCAACAAAATTTGCAACACCGGGGGCGAGGTTATAAAACAGCGTCGCGGGAAACGATTAACGTTTGCGCTATTTCTGCTTCAGAAAGTGAAAAAAGGCATCACACCGCAATCGTGACACAACACGTTCAACAGGTAGTCGGCTAGACTCTGCTGAAGAAAATGCACCCATATATGCAACGGTTGTAACTATAATCTGGGATTTTTACCCCCTAATATTTTAAAAGTGCCCCCATTGAAAGTTAGGCTATACCCTAACATGCAGTAAAGATTTCAGGACGACGACGCGATTCGTATTGCAAATTCTCGGAGCCAAGGATACAGGACTAGAAGAAGCTATAGGTTAGCAGTACATATTCGATAGTTTGTAATTATAACAGGGAAATTCACATAGCCGAGAACAGGCACAGATTAAATCACCAGTTATTTATGCTAGCTCACTGCAGTCTTTTTACATATATTATAATTGCCTATATATTATAACTTTTTGAATAATACATGCACACTTTAGTTGTCTATAAACGCTGGTTGTCATTGTCAAGTAAACAGGCCTCCTTGCTGTCTCCCTACTTAACTTTTATTGCAAAAGACACTTATCTATTTATTGATCTAAGGAGTGTGTGTCCGAATGGTGCATGTATCAAAAATTTCATATTTTGATACATGCACAATTTAATGCACAATATAATGTGCTCCGTTTTACCGGTGTTCGCGTCTGGCGATGCGTAGTTTTAAAGCGGACGAACACCGATAAACCTCCCATCTCGTGTCATTCCTGTTTAGTGGGAAGATATAGGAGTTGCACACTTTTCTCTTGAGGGATATTGCTAAACTGCCATTCATGATCTGTGAGAACCTGCCATAAGCGCTCCACCCCATTCTTATCCTGCTAGTTATTTCCCTCTCATGATGTGGATCAGCTGTAACTAGCTGCCCTGAGTAGACGTATTCCTTTAATACTTCCAGCACCTCGCTACCAATTGCGAACTGCTGTTCCTTTGCTAGACTGTTGAACATTACTTCAGATTTCTGCATGTTAATTTTTAGACCCAGCGTTCTGCTCTGCCTGTTTAGCTCATTGATCATAATTTGCATTTCACCTCCTGAGTGACTCAGCAAGGCAATGTCATCAGCAAATTGCAGAATATTTAGGTATTCTCCATTTACTCTTATTCCCAACTGTTCCCATTTCAGGCCTCGGAATACCTCCTGTAAACAGGCAGGTGAATAGCATTGGCGAGATTGTGTGTCCCTGCCTGACGCCCTTCCTTATTGGAATTTTATTGCTGACTTTATGAAGGACTATGGTAGTTCTGCATATTTTGACATAAGGCTCTTCCACACCCTGATTACGCAATGTCTGTATGACTGCTGAGGTTTCCACTCAGTCAAATGCTTTCTTGTAATCAATGAAGGCTATATATAGGGGTTGGTTATAATCTGCACATTTCTATGCCACATGATTGAGAGTGTGCATATGATCTACTGTAGAATATCCTTTACGGAACCTGCCTGATCATTTGGTTGATTGAAGTATAAGGTACCTTGTAGGCAACCGGCACTATGAGCTGATCTTTTTGTAATTTTTCAAGTCTTTGGCATTTCCTTTCTTATAAATAATATAACTATAGCGCTCTTCCGAGATTATGGTACGGTCGAGGTCATTAGGCATTGCGTACAGGGTGGCTAGTTTTTCTAGCCCACACTGTCCTCGGTCATTCAACAGATCTGCGGTTACCTGATCCTAACCAGCTTCTCAGACAAGCTCAAAATTATCCCTGTAATCGCAGAAGTTGACTAAAAAGTCATTCTTAAGAGGTACAATACCCCATTTGCGCCACTCACGCCAAGAGGTTGTTCATATGAGCCACATGCTTGTGAGCGTTATGTTTGTTATTCATAAAGGAGCAATGCTAAACATAATCGCTCTATTTGTGACGAAAGACGGAAGTAGATTGATCTGGAGTGATTGCAGCCGCGCGCAACTCCTTTTACTCTATCTGAGATTGTTTAGGCGATTTCAGCGTCATAACTGCCTCGACATGTCAGTTGAAGGAAGCCAAATGTCACCGAATCTAAGGAGCATAGGGGAATTTTTCTAGTTTTGTGTGCGTGTGGTGTTGTTGAGTGGGAAATTAATAGGGTAGTAAGAAAATTTTATGGCAGACTACAATGCAGAGTTTTTTCCTTGTTCGAATTTCTGTTGTGCAGAGAGAGAGGAGATAGGTGGCGTGTGGAGAAGAGACTATTTGGCAGGCGCAGGTGGAAAGAGAGAGTGGGAGTGAGAAGTGTTGGAGACAAGAGGACTATTGGCAGGTGGCAGGTGTACGTTGCTCGACCACTGAGCAAATTTTTTGCATCATTTGTTTTTTTTCGTGATGAGACATGTAATACTGAGGGTAAGGATGAGAGGCCGGGTAGAGAAGACAGGTGTTTGCATGGACGGATGGAGAGAACTGGCTTGGAGGAGGGGGGTTTGCAGGTGGCACGGCGCCTAACCTCATGACGTCAGAAATCTCTCGACCAATCCGCGAATTTCGTGACACACCACAACGCCGGTTTTTTTTTCGTGATTAGGCTCCTCACTCTATCGAATAGCCATTAGGCAGCAGGTGACACTGAGAAAATGCATTCAATCGGGCTTCGAAACCGCTCTCTATCTCCCTCCAACCGCTTCGTCACAGTTTTGGGCTGAAAGCTGCTTACTTACCATCCCACGCTGTGCGGTTTGTGGCCGCCTACTGGGAGAAATTCCCCCCTTTTAGAGAATAAATGCTACTTGTTTATTTTCTATCTGTTGCTAGCAGGAATAAGTAGTTTCAGCCAAGAGTAGCTTGCGACGACGACGACCCTTTACTAAACTCCGCCGTGCGTAATTCTTTTCCATGTGATTCCGGTAGCGGGAAATGCTTCAGCATCGAGTGGAAGTGATCTCGGCAACCACTCCTCACCAGCGGCTGACACCATTTCGCCGAGTGACCAAGGTAAGTGTTGAATGCTTCAGTCAAAGGAATCTAGACTGCAATGCGCGCAACTTTTTTTTCTGAACTGTCATTAACAACAGTTGCCGTATTCTAGCTCTACGGCCACCTGCACAGAAATTATCCCGCAGAAACCATGCTTCTAGGGTTTACAGTAACTTGTAGTCAGGTCATTGCGCTCTCATGAGTGGACTACAGATGGCTGCAACGTTCTACAACCATGTTTGTTTGTAATGTATTGATAATTAACTTTTAGGCTCCAGTCACCAATTAATTTCGAGTTGAAGGAAATAATTCATAATTCCAGATTTTTGTGAGGAGCACGTAGGGAACTTAAGTGTTCATCCTGTAAAATGACACCAATTGAATTTCAGTCCTAGCCTATGTACGTGAGCGTAACATGAAACGTGAACAGAACTGCAGACGCTGCATCAATATCAGTGCCGGTGCGTGCCTGTTATCGTCAGCTGTTGATATGCAACGCGCCACAATTCCTTCTCTTTTGTTAACCACTTACCTTCTCTCGGCCCTATAAAAGTACAATAAGCCAGCATGGATTGTTCCCTGACCGTGCCGTTCGTCATTCTGGTTGACAGTCGATACAGACACAAACACCCACATGTTGCCTGGCGAAGAGCAAATGCAGGAAGACTCCGCAGGCACTTCCATCAAGTGACGTTCGCTCCTTTGAAGTGACTTGCGCATAGATTCAATTAAGCTCGCGGTCGCTTTTTCGTTCTCGTTTCATTTGACCTTGAGAGTAGACCTCGTAACTCAAAAATCTATTCACATTGTCAACTATGCTTGTCTTTCCCCTTTTGTGTGGCAGCGAATCGTTATTTGGTAAATACTGTAGTTTAGACTTTTAATGCGACCATGCTTCGAGAACAAGCCAAAGACAGTGCGCACCGAAGATAAAGTAAAATGAGGAGCAGTGCCTATGCGTATACTCTGCCGCTCAGTATGAGCTATACCGCGCTGGCGCCTACCCGGGCGCTCACGCGACGTAGCTAATACTGAGCGGAATAGTACAGCAATTTTCTGCATAATTTGCCCCATACCTAGCTTCAAGTAGCCCTCGCAGCTTTTCCCAGATGGTTCGAAATACGTAGCTAGAATTTCCCAGTAGGTACAACACTTCCAAGCAGTATATGCATATCGAGACAGGACTAGTTGTGTGCGTACGCGGAGAAGCCGGGCCCGAAACGGGTTGCTGCATCCCTTCATCCGGATCTCTTTTCAGGCTCGCACCTCCTCCACGTGCTCCATGTGAACTTTTTAGGCAATGTGTGTGATGAAAAAAGAGACAGCACTTTCGTACCTTGTCCACGATAAGTACGGGATTGCGAATGTGTGAAATTTTGAGGAGCTAAGCCATTATCCCGATTCCGTTGCACTAACGATTCCAAGAGGGAATAACAAAGAATGCTCAATGTTTTCAAGATTGTCTTTATATCCCCGAACATTTGTTTACAAGGGCTAGCCTAGAAGAAAAAAAAGGCGTCTCAATGTCGCATCGTGATCGGGATCCATTTTGGCTACAAGCCTGCGCGCGACTGTGAATTTTCTGCTCTCCACCAGGTTTCACTGGCGTGGTGGCGCTCACGTATACAGGATCGCGAACAACTGTTAGAGTTCGTGCAGCTCTTTTTTGTTTTATTTAGATACAGAATCGACATGTTCCGAAAAACAAGAATAAGTAATGCTTTTAATCGTGCTCATGAAGGTAACATTGCCAAGAACAGCTGTAGTTATAGATTGAGAGGATAATGCGTTTGCTGGCTTCGACTGCCAAGAACTTGGACTGATGTCAAGTTCCAAGTTTAGCCAGTTTGTAGTGAGACTGTTCTTGGAATACTGGGCAGGTGACGGCCACGCCAAGTCTACTCCTTTTATCAAAGGAACACGTCTCATGGTTGAACTGAAAGGATGGAAAGGAGGCTGAATTGAGAACCAGTGATGGAATAGTCTAATGTTTAACTGCGCAAAGAAACGAAGACAGAGAAGAAGGCACGACACGAGCGCAGACTATGAACTGATTTTTTATTCAAGGAAAAAGCCTATATATGTATCTTCATCCCGCGGAAAAACTGCTAAAAAACCGACAAAGCAAACACTATCACACACTATATTGGCACATGTAACGTGATGCCACTGTGATCACAACCTAAAAGCAATCTTCTTGTCGTCAGAGACAAGATACAAAACAAACAAACAGCAAACTCACGGCCACCCTCCTGTCAAGCTAACACTCCATACCGCCTGCTTGCGCTGATGAAGATACATATATAGGTTTTTTCCTTGAACAAAAAATCAGTTGATAGTCTGCGCTCGTGTCGTGCCTTCTTCTTCTCTGTCTTCGTTTCTTAGCGCAGTTAAACATGATTCCCTACCAACTCGTCAAGTTTTCCGTTCTTATGGATTAGTCTGAATACCGTAGTTGTGCAGCTGGCGGGCGTTGCCGTGGAGAGACAGTAGGGGAACTGCAGCAGACATGCCTCACAGAAAACAACCTACGTAAGAGGCACCAGTGATGACTGGCTTTCGGTGTGTGTGCTGTCCGCGAACACATCGCATCTCAAAGTCTGAAATACACGTGCTAAAAAACCTCCCGAAATTCATGCAGCTACACTCCTTTTCATACATCAGGTGCAAAGCTTAGAAAGGTACGGAAGTAGTCCGCGTGAAGAAATAAAAATGGCTGCGGCTTAGCTCAGCTAACCGTGGTTGTGCAAGCGAAAACTTGGTATCACCTGTTTAAGCTTCGGTTTAGCTGTGGTTAGCGACAAGCCTGGCGGAGCTCCCACTCTTCATCGGTTGCGGCTGCCCGTTTAGCGCATTTGAGTTCCTTTTCGATTGCTAAATCCCTCTCACTGTTGGCAATTTCGACAGGATGATCATACTGCCCGACGTCTGCGAGTACCCACTCTCGAGGACGTCGGCTCCGGCTGACTTGCTTCTTCCATAGCGGGACACTGAATAGGCAGCGCGCGGCGGCGGCGGCAACGGCGGAGCGTGCGGATGCAGCTGCTGCAAATCATGTGCTACGTCACGTGGTTACTTGTGCAGCGCCGCTCCTGTTCAGCATCAAATCGGCGCCGCAAGGCTAATACAGCTCACGCTTTAAAAAGTAGGCGTTTTAATCCGCGCTTGTATTGTGGCCATCTGGTCTAAGGCACGAAAAAGCGGCAGCGTGTCGTCAGGAATAAGAGCGCAGATAATCAATCTCACGGCAAATGTATTACGTAATAAGCCTGAAATGAAAATAAATTATTATATTTCTCTGATTATAAGAAATGCACTACTTTTTGGTCGCTAATGTGGGCAGCACAAAAAGGAGCGCTAGATTTGACAGAGTTACTCCTGTCATGTTGTATCAAATCGAGTACAAGTGATGGGCTGCAAAAATTGTTGTGTTTGCCCTCGGCAGGCTCCTCACACCGGCGTAGTCAGCTGTTTTAGGCGGGCACTGTGGGCAGAAGCGCGTGCGGACGCATTCGAAGCTAAGGCGCAGACGCACAGGGAAACGAAGAAGTGCGGTGGCGCGTCTTTCCCGCTCTGCACAATCATGCAGCACTGAGCAGAAGTTCCGCATACGGCACATGAAGCGCCTTGTCGGAAGAAGATTGCATTAAGACGGCTCACTAGTCGCGTACCCATGGTAAAGATCGATGGACGGACAGTCAAATGTCCTTCCGCGGCTCTCGAAGAATACGCGTCACTGTACCTCCTCCCTCGCTCCCTATGGATGCTCACTCAGAAATATTACCGGGTATTGCTGTAATGTTGCTCAGCGGGCGTTGTACTTTGTTCATTAATATTACAGACAGTTCGGGTTCACAGTCATTCCTGGTTGGTAAGCATCCTTGTGCTCCTTACTGCTTGTACACACATCAATGGCCTTTAAATTATCTGAATTTATTTTCAGTAATTATGCGCGAAATTTCTAAAATTTATTTCTTTACGTGTAACTAGCTTTCATAATACTGCACCAATATGCATTGATCTGTTTTGTAACGTTTTATGGCACATGAACAATTAATTCCACCGTGTGCCAAACGCAACAGATGCAATGACAGGAATAAACGCAGCGCATGCGGGCTTTTTCCGGCCCGCGAGTTACACAGAAGTACAATAAGGCAGCGGACGCATGAGCACGAATGTAGTTAGTGTACACAGCACACATTTTAGCCTGCACTGAGTACCATGTATGCGGCCGATGTACTAGAACAGAGCAGGGTTCCCAAACTGAATACCTCGCGCGCTAAAAAGGCGTATTGTAACCGGATTTTCTGCTGTCCTGCTTGCGCGCTGTCATACGAATGAGCTGTGAAACGCGCAGTGCGTCGTTCCTACCTTTCCACCTGTTGCGATGACGCCACAAGGTTAAGAGATTTAGATTGTCTGCCTAGGTTGCTTCGCTGGGGATTTTTTCGCGTCCTTATCCCTCATTGTCAACGACGACGACGCTGGATTATCTGCGACACGGACTCCTTAACGCTATCGCGTTAAAACAAAAATAAAAGTGAGAGTTTTTATTTGGCAAAATATATCTTACAAACATCTGTAATGGATGTGTTGAATTTACCTAATGGTATTAAGTAGCAGCATTTCTTCAAACTGCTGGTCTGAAAGAGCCCACGATGAGGCCGTGCTACAAGTGAACGATATGAAAAAGCCTCTATACTGCAAAATACGAGCATGTTGTCTTGTTATATTAAGTGGCCTTTTTCCAACGGATAAGAGTGAAGCATAGCCACGTCGACTAGAAGACCCTGGAGGCATAGTTAAGAAACTCAAGTTTCGCCAGCGCCGCTTGAGATATACGCCTTGTGCTTGCTTGTTCAAACGAAACGAGTGAGGCAGCTGATGCAGATGACGCTGCCTGCGCTGATGACCCCTTTGACCCTCGTCTGGATGAGTGCGTGACATATATGGTGTAACAGTAGCTTGGTTTGGGCTAGTTGGTAACAGTTCTTAGAAAACATAGCGCAAAAAGGACACGGACGACACAGAAGTGGACAGGACAGGCGCTAACTTGCAACTTTATATTTCGAAAAGCCACCACGTCTAATATATAGGAGCCGATCACCACCATCAAGCGATGAGCATGCGCAAAGAAGAGCACAATCAGGATTACAGCGTGTGAAAATAAGCAAAAAATTACGATGAAATAACAAAATGAAAGCACGGTGCCGGGGGAACACTGAAAGAAAGAGACATCGTGTACCGAAACTTACTGCAAAAAGCGCTTTACAAGCTTGTCAATGTTAAGAACCAAACAGATAACGCGGCAAAAAGGGAGATAAACAGATCGACTAAAAGATGAGGGGAGTGTACAAGGCTCCACACTGAGACAAGAACGTGGTGAAGAAAGACAGAATGACAATTGGGAAACAACATTGATGGGTCATGGCAATGGAAGTAAAAGATAGCAGAAATTTAGGCCAAAAACAGATAAGGGCTGTGATACTATACATAATCAAATGTACAGAATTCCTATCAGTTGCGGGCGTCATTACATTGGGCAGACAGGAAGATGCTTTAATGACAGGGCCAGAGAACATAGATTATGCGTACGCAACAAATCAGGAAGTAACCTGGCCGACCATTGCAAAGCATGTGACACAGAACAAAAGAGTGGATGCTATCCAAAAATAGATAAAACAGAATTCTTAACATCAGCTAAAGGAAAAACGGAGCGTGAAGTCATGGAGGCGTATTTTATAAGAAAAGCTGGGAAAAAGTGCGTCAGCGCACCTTCTATTCAATTACTGGACAGTGAAGTCGAATTCCTTGATGGCTATCTGTAGGTGTGAACCATGTGTCAAAAAAAAAAAAAAAAAAATATTTATGGTGTTGTGAACTGGAACGGTTCCGCTTCTCCTTTGGGTTTTTCCTGCTGCTTCTATTCCTTGGCATATTATTGACTTTTACTTCAGTTGTTATTTCCTTTCTCATATTTGCCCCCCCCCCCCCCGCCATCGTTGTTTTAGCGTGGAGCCCTCTACACTCGTGTTTTTATACTTCTTGTTTTATCCTTTTTCTGTTTAGGTCCTTCTGTATTTTTCATATACATATATTTTCATTGTTTCCTTGTTTCAAACTTTTTCAAAAATTTTTTTTCATTTGATTATGTATAGTATCACAGCCCTTATCTGTTTTTGGCCTAAATTTCTGCTATCTTTTACTTCCATTGCCATGACCCATCAATGTTGTTTCCCAATTGTCATTCTGTCTTTCTTCACCACGTTCTTGTCTCAGTGTGGAGCCTTGTACACTCCCCTCATCTTTTAGTCGATCTGTTTATCTCCCTTTTTGCCGCGTTATCTGTTTGGTTCTTAACATTGACAAGCTTGTAAAGCGCTTTTTGCAGTAAGTTTCGGTACACGATGTCTCTTTCTTTCAGTGTTCCCCCGGCACCGTGCTTTCATTTTGTTATTTCATCGTAATTTTTTGCTTATTTTCACACGCTGTAATCCTGATTGTGCTCTTCTTTGCGCATGCTCATCGCTTGATGGTGGTGATCGGCTCCTATATATTAGACGTGGTGGCTTTTCGAAATATAAAGTTGCAAGTTAGCGCCTGTCCTGTCCACTTCTGTGTCGTCCGTGTCCTTTTTGCGCTATGTTTTCTAAGAACATATATGGTGCTGACGAAGTTCACAATAAATTTCTTGTAAGCTCAGCAGCATAATGGAGAAAGACCTCCATTTGGGCTGGCAAACACAGCAACTCGAAATAAGGAGGAAAAGTTATTGTTTCTACCACAATGATAAGTCTGTATCCTCGTCACTGAGAGTACAGAAGCATGAAGAAAGTAGTCTGACGACGACAATGGAATTGACACCTTCTCAGCCCAATTATACTCCGTTTCTTCTTTTAGCGAGCTACGTACCATTCGAGCAAGCGCTGCCAGACCAAAGTCTCAGCCTCAAAATCTGTCGGACATTTTTTTTTGAGTATCTGGTATCCTTGAATACCTGATGCACAAAAAATGCATTTTCAGCACCGATACTATGACACCTTTGTTTTTAGCACGCGGTACCTAGTATCGTTACGTAAAATGTATCGAAAGATAGTTGCTGAGATAGATTATCTTCGATACAATCCATGCCTGGGACTCAGACTGATCACCATTCATAGGTCACAGCGAGTTTTCATACCACTCCTGGAGCAGTGGCACAGCGGTTAAGCAATGCGCCACGACCCCGGCAGGAGGCACTTTTCAAGTACAGCCACCGCTGGGGCTTGTGAAACCTTGCATACTAGTGCATTTCGCTGTGTGTGGTACAGCGCGAAAAACAGAAGAAAGGACAAAAAAGAGACACCACAGACGAGCGCTGGCTCGCGCTCGTCATAATTAATGATCTTAACCTGCGGTAAACTAAGCAGGGGGGGGGGAGGCTGGTTTTGATGGGACTTCACCGCGTGTCAACTGATTAGCCTAAGAGTCATCCCTTGAAAGTGCTTGTGCAAGCGCTCTAGGCTCTGTAATGTCACATGACTTTGATGTACAAAGTTTGTGTTCTTTACAATAAAAATTTAGTTTCGAGTATGCGCTCGTCTGTGGTATCTCTTCCTTTTGTTCTTTCGTCTGTTTTTCGCGCTGTACCACCCGCAATGAACATTTACCAACTCGCCCAGATATCCATCTTTTTCAATGCATTACTAGCGAAGTGTACGTGCCAACGGTGGCAGGTGGGCTGAGCAACCTAATGAGAGCGCCTTCCGCTTGTCAGTGGAAGATGGAAGCTTGCAGGTGGAGGCTTCACTCGCAGTCAGGTCGGCTTCTTCGCCAGCGAAGTATCTAGTGCAAGCGCACTCAACACAAATCCGGTGGCCTGCTCTGGTCTTACCATCCGTGCGTACACGGCCCACTCACTAAAACAGATGAAGCTCCGAAGCGCCGCTTACAGACGGCCGCGTGGACGTTCTTTTGTTTGGCGACATTGTATGGGGTCGTTGATTCAGTCGATGATTCTTCAAATGGAGGCAGAACCGTGGTCATTATCCTGGTCTTCATTGGTACCAATGCCGGTCTTTATTATTTACGCGGCATTACTAATTTCAAGTCAGCACTCCTTTTAGTGCGCTAGCATTTACAGTAGCCATTTGCCGCATTTGGACGCTGTGTGTTTTTCTGTCTGTAGCCGGTTTTGTGGAAGGCTGCTGACCTGCGCACCGTGTCAGGCAGCAGCTCATTTAATCTTGAGAAGCTGCTCGGGAGCAGCAATCTAGGTCGCAACCAATTCCAAGCATCCCATGTCCCCCCAATTCTAACACCTGCTATAGCACCTGCCTTGTGCAACTGCGCCACTCCTCCCATGCCCACCGGCTACACCTTGGGAAGTAAGCCAGCCGGTAGGCACGTGAGAAGTGGCGTAGTGGCACAAGGCAGGTGCTGCGGCAGGTTTTGCCATGTCTTCCTTTCGCTGTTGCATGAAATAACACGCGCACCAACAACCACCTTAACGTAGCAAAGCAGCGCAGCCCCGTAACACATCATGCTAGCGCATGTATCCGCATTTGGCCTGAATACCCAAATCGATCGACATCTTTTTCTCCTTAAAGGGTCCCCGCGCATTTCCCACTATGGTGGCTGTAGCGAGTGTTTGCCAACGTTCCGAGCCACTGTTCCATGGAGAATGCACGCATAAATAAGGGCGGCCTAAGCTGCTTACGGGGAGTTTCAGTCGACACAGGCATTCTAGACATCATCCGAGGATGAGCCTACAGATTTCCAAGAATAGTTGTCGTTGACTTTGACCGGACTTTTGGGGAATTCTCTCAAGGGCGAGGACGTTCGCTTTCAAACGATGTTTAAATAGAATGAATTACGGAACAGCTTTGCCATTAATCAGCGTATCATTTTCGACCCGATACCCACCCCAGCTATAGATCATTTTCGGCGGTGTATGCCACAAGCTACGCTGGTGTAGTATGTTGTATCGACGTCACGGAGAAATGAGCGCGCAAAATACTCCCACTCTGCTGAATTTGAATGAATGTATTTTGGTACATCTTCGTGCGGGGCTAATGATTACAAGCGATAAAAATAAAAATAAGCGTATTTTTTCGCGTACTTTCCGGCTCCATATTGTGCACACTATGCCATTGCAGTTTGCTTCTTATGAAGTCCGTATGTTTTATTTGTCTTTTCTTGCGGTTCGTGTTCGCCAATGTGTCAAAATTTTTTTCGCAGCTTTGCCGCCAAGAGAAGCATGCAGTGTGTGTCGAGCTGAAGGTAAGTTTCAGATTTTCCATTTCTTCAAAATAAAAAAAAAGATACGTGAACGCGACTATATCAAGCGAACGGAGCAAGAAAAACCAACGAGGAGTGAACCTTTTTCGGACCTGTGAAAAAAAATAGGAATAACACTGGCTGCGGTGGCAGCTCCCGAAAAAACGTGAGCAAGCAATCATTTAGCTTGGCAGCGGCGACAATAGGATGTATACCTTTAAATATGGGCAGTTAACATTTGAGGTTCGTTTTTCGGGCCACACCGAAGGTGCCCCACCGTCGGAGACGGTATAACAGACGAGATCAGGCGACACTTGACTTCAGGAGAGATAAACCGAAGCTTTACACTTAAATTCACATAATTATAAAAGATTGAGAAGCGAGCACAACAACATGCAACTGGCTAAGGAAAATGTTCCCTCTTTGGTATCGCCCTAGATGCACGGATCTAAATTTAGCTCAGAAAATATTTTCCGGGCTTCGGGGCCTGGTTTTAAGACCTAGAAACTTGGCCTACATATAACATCCCTCAAACACAACAAACTCAACACATTATTGGTTTACAAACTGCATCGCACGCCTTTGACTTTACGCAAGGTTCAAAACCCTCTCCCTAATATACATAGTGCGAAAAGAACTTCAAAATTGCTTTAAAAAGACGGCATTCCCGGAATGGGCCCCAAAATGATTTCTTGCTACCTTCCATACTTCCACAGTATTACACAAAATCTACAAAATAGAAAGGAAAACACATGAAAAGACATCAAAGCCACTGCTGCCTCCTTCCTGAAGACTCGTGACCCTGGTGCCCCCCCCCCCCCCCCCCCCCCAATTAGGGCGATTATCGACCTGGAACGAGCCGCTACCGCTTCCAGTAACAAACGGAAGCTCTTAAACACGTTCCTATGCTACTCGTTTCACGAGAGGACTGTTGACAGGCGTCCCCCAAAATCTGGGAGTGGCACAAACCCTGACATTGCTGCTCTGGAACATGCGGCGGCATCTCTTGTGTACGGCTGCGTTTCGTAATGCCGGCCCGTTTCCCGAGAGCTGTTGACATACAACGTCCTCGGGAATTGGAGCCGTCACAGAGCATGCTAGCCGCGTCCGTCCTGATTGTACGGTACGCTTAATTGCTCCCAGTCAAGAGCTAGCGCCCGGACCCGATCGTCCAGCGGTGTTGACCCTTCAAAATCTCTGCCGACCTTCCAACCTAGACTGTCTTTGCCAGGACAAGGGGGCGGTCGGCGTATTGAGGCTTCGACGGGGTGACTTCTCCCACCGCTCTTGGCGCCTCTCGCGCGAGGCAACTCCGTGGAGGGCAGTTAGCAGACTTTGCGACCGTACCGACCCTACCCGTGTCTCCTCGCGCAGCCGCATCATTCCCGCAAACGGGGACCTCGGGTTGTTCCTGGAAAGCGTGCCCACATCCCCCTAGCTCTGTCGCGGCCTTGGCTGGTCAGTGCCTGCCCACCT
The DNA here is from genome assembly GCF_052857255.1 of Amblyomma americanum. Lineage (NCBI taxonomy): Eukaryota > Metazoa > Arthropoda > Arachnida > Ixodida > Ixodidae > Amblyomma > Amblyomma americanum. The sequence continues at coordinate 207,602,784 of NC_135498.1, forward strand.
CTCCTTGTGTACTTCTTGCCGACACTCACGATGGGGGTTAACGAGGAGATGGCCGCTTCGAGGCACTGGGACAGCAACAAAAGGACGGATGGTCCTAATAGCGCCGCGGGCATCCAACGATACCTTACACACGCCATATTACGTCAGCAGTTTTTAGCACCAGCCGTATTTTTGTCGGTCACTATGTTAATGATGACGAAGGGCTTAGTGCCGCGGTTCAGTTTTCTTTACAACGTACTCCTACCCTGAGCTGAGGCTCTGGCAGGTATGGTCAGAGCTTTGCATAGAAGAAATACGTACGTAAGAAAGGAAGCAGCAAACATATCAGAGGCACTCAACAGTTATTCTAAATATTAAAAAGCAGTTCAAATACTCAAGAAACGGATTGAAATGAAAGCTGATGCAATCTTAAAACTTCCAATGGGAGGTAATTAAGAAATAAGTCAGGAATGTCCATATATGCATTGACGTTTTAGGTCGCGAAGAATATTTTGCTTTATAATAATCTCATTTGGATTTTGTTGAATTTTGTTGCTCTTGTTCAAGGCATAATAACTGAAAGACACACATGGATGACGTGCCATTTCATTTCTTACTCAATGAATAGAGTGTGCCACAAACTTCAGTCCGAGGTTTTTGCTATTTACGTAATGTCTGTTTAATCATAATAGAAATACACGACACCGCTCTGGGTTCAAGAAAAAAACAATGCCAAGAACATGCGCACTGATGATACTGACACTAAATAAGCTGGTGCTGGTGCGCATTTGTCTTTCTGTCTTTATTACACGAAATGGCGAACAAAAATACTAAGAGGCGCTATCGAATGTTGCAGCGCATGCGATGCCATAGGTATATCACCTAAGGGTAGAATGAAGTTCAGAGATGAGTGCAATTACAATTTACATGCGGATGTAATCTTAGCCACGTTGTCCTCGAAAGAGTCCAGCTTTCTAAAACTTTTGAAAGTTAAGAAAAATCCTGGGCGCGAACAGCAAGCGAATACAACAGAGGTCGACTGCTTGCAAAGATGCCAGATTTTTCTGGCTCGTGACACAAAACCTTTGCGACGACATGCCTATTGAAAGATTCCGCTATTTGAGTTGGCAAATATAAGTATTTTTGATCTCATTCTGAGATTTCTGGGAATAAAATATCTATAGGCTATTCCTGCTGCTCATTGTGTAAGCTGCTCAATGAGCGCAATCAAAGACGAATGTTCTGAGATTACGTTGCGGCTAACGTCCGGAGCTGGCGCCTTTTATTCCACTCAGAGCAGCGTCTCCGGCGACTGGTCAGCCTCACTAAGGCGCCGTGCAACGACTTCTACGAGTTCGTGTGCGGGCGCCTGGAGCGCGAGCTGAAGGCCTCAGCCTCCTGGTCGCCCGTCGCTCAGAGCACCCTCGTGGCTGACAGCATCGAGCGCCGCATGCTGCTGTTCCTGCAGGGTGAGCCTCGAAGTGGTGCCAGGAGCTAACTTTGGACAATCATGAACAATAAAATGCAATCTATGAATATTTAAATTGCGCCATCTTGTGTGGAGCTGCTTCTCCGGCATGCAATGCATTGAATCAGAATGCAAAAAAAGGGCAACTGCGCCTGTCGTAATGTCGATTATCTGCGCGCGTTTTTCTACATTTAACTTTGGTATTTCTTGCATTTACATTGAATGCTACTGCGACGTACGTGTGCATGATTGTTTCTTTTGGCAGAGTTACAATCACTTTATGGTGTGATGCGCTAGCACGGACTTGAGCATCTTGTTTTGCTGCGGATTTGCAGTCTGTGTCGCAAGACCATTCGTCTTACGTTCGATACACAGCAAGTTAGTGGATCAGTCAAGCGCACACGCGCAGCATTGAGAGCGCGGCTGTCCACTTCGGCTACATTCATGGTTCTGCCATGTGCCATGTGGAAGAAGTTAGCATGAGGCAAAAGCTATGTGCACGGGGTGGTGATATGAACGCGGACGCTTACAGAGAAGAACACGACAAACTGACCTTTGCCTAGAATTTTTACCCGAACATCGGTTGCAAAACCGACAAATGCTTCCAGGTTTAGCGCATTGTTAACGCAGAGAAAGGAAGGGATATAAGCAAAAACAGGAAACAAACAAATGGTTGCAGCGTTGCCTCTGAAAAAAATTAACGTGTGGTGGAGGGCAAGATAAGCACTTCCAAGAAGAACCGATCCAGCAGAATACTATCTCGCCCGGCGAATGAAGTTTCTTCTGTGCTCCGATTATAGTTTCAAGCTTCGTCGCTTTTTTCAGTGCTGCCATACGACTTGTATGGTAAATGGGGAGATACACTGCCCTCATCTGGTTATGCAGAGAGACAGCTGAGGCTGACGCAGCGAATAAAGCAGTATATGTGCATATTTTCTACCCTCTGAACGACGAGTATACGTGCGGAAGAAACCTAACACAAGTGTCCTCTTTCTTCTGGGCTGTGTAACCTCAGTTAATCTCTGAATGAATTCTGTGCACTTGATCAAATTGCATACCGTGTCCAAGGCTCGAAGCGTTTTAGTGATTTAAAATACGCTATCTGATACACATTCTTGTGCGCCGATAAACTGGCTGCAAATATTTAGTAATGGAATTCTTGTTGAAACAACGCATGTGAACTTATGCCTTTTCATCTTTTTTGTAGATAGGGGAGATACTACCTGGGCCCATCACTACGCCTGGAGGACCTGCGTCGAAGGTAACTAGAAATTTTTTTAATTTAATTCTTTGTGGCGTGAGTTCAAATATGCTAGCAACTACTCCAGCTACGCGGTCTTCGACATCCCTAAATCCGCCGAACTACTCTGAAAAGGGCCCCAGGTGCACTGTACGTGCTCTGTACGTGCTGGTCCACTGGGAACAGAATGCGAGCTTTTGCTGTCCACGGCACAGTGAACGGGAGCTCAGTTATGTTTTGGTCATTTGCGTCCATGATTTGATGCTTTCATTACTGAAATACCTATAAGTAATGATGGCCTCAATACATTTAAACCATCTGACCGCTTTTGTCGTCATGCTTTCCTATTTGTGGTCACCTGGTTTGCGGTTCTGTTTTGGTGAGAATATATTTATTATTTAATATTTAAAATGTCAAAAATCTTGCTTACAGTAATTGCGTATCTTAGAAATATAAAAGGCAGCGAGTGGTAGACAAGTGCATATTCCTCGACATGTTAAATGCAGTACAATCATATTCTTTATTTTGTAAAGTACGTATAAGCTTTCGAAATAGTTTTTAGTCAGCATCAGACTAAAATAATGTTAGAAATGCAAGAGAGCAACCAAAAAAATTGGAATGCATAATGTGAACGAAATTAATTAACCGCGCAATAATAAATTGTGGAATGCTTGCGTTCTTTGATCATGAGTGACCGATGGGAAAAAATAGAGAGCGCGTATGTAGTATCTGACCTCAATATGACTCAAAAATGCGCAGTGTTCGACACAAGCGTTTGTACTTCTGCGTAAAATAAAGATCGATTCAACTGCCTCGATGTTTCGTTACATAGAGGGCTAGGCGGCAGCAAAGCCGGAATGATGCTTAACAACTTCTGCTTCATATTGCAGGTCACGGCTCTCTTTCTGAAAATAGAGCCATAAACGTGCAGCTGCCTTCCCGAGGCAACAAGCAGCGTCTGCTTCAGCCGAGCCGTGACCCCACCGTCCGTTCCTGGCTATCGCTGTCCTATCGATGAACCAAATATCTCAATCATCAAAACATTGGCTTGGGTTCAGCATAGAGCGATACCACCCCACGTGATCACATCTAGCGGTATAAATCACCCTCCCCCCCCCCCCCCGAAGTCATCTCACGCTACTGGGATAGGTGGCAGCAAAGCCGGAGGCATGCTTAACAACACCTTCTGCTTCATGGTTTAGGTCACGGCGCTCCTTCTTGGAATAGAGCCTTCAACGTACAGCTGCCTTCCTAAGGCAACAAGCACCGTCTTCTGCAGCCGAGCCGTAATCCCACCGTCCGTTCCTGGCTATCGCAGTCCTGTCAATAAACCAAGTATCGCAATGCTAAAAAAATTCGCCTGGAATCAGCATAGAGCGACGTCACCCCGAGTGATCACGTTGAGCGGTGTAAATCAACCCCGAAGACATTCCATGCTAGTGGGGATATTCGGTAGCAAAGCCGGAAGCATGCTTAACCCCTTCTGATTCATGATCCAGGTCACGGCGCTCCTTCTTGGGATAGAGCGTTCAACGTGCAGCTGTCTTCCTGAGGCAACAAGCACTGTCTTCTTAAGCCCAGCCGTGACCCCACCTCTGTTCCTCGCTATCCTCCATTCCTCGCTATCCGCTGACCTATACATGAACCAAGTATTGCAATCGTCAAAAACTTCACCTGGCATCAGCGTAGAGCGCCGTCACCCTACGTGATCACATCGAGTGGTGTAAATCACCCTCTGAAGACATTCCACGCCAGTGGGATAGCCGGCAGCAAAGCCCTAAGCATGCTTATCAACATGTGCTTCATGTTCCAGGTTAGTAGGCTTCTTCTCGCTCAACGCTACCGTGATGACAACCACTTTTTATTGCTGCTGGCTTGCCAACGGTGCGCGAAATGTCTCATTGCTTGTTTTATTTGCGCTCATATCGATCTGTTTGTTTGCGGTGACGTTGAAGCTAACCGCGGATCCGGACATACAACTGAAGAATTACTTACCGACCTACCTACTGAAAAACTGAGAGGAATTAAGAACAAAAATTGCTGAATTCATTGTACGTAACACAGTAAACATAGCGCGGAAAGAAAGCAGGACAAAGAAGAGACGGCACAAGCGCTAACTTTCAGCACAGCGTATTTATTGCAGACCAGGAGCACATATACGCAACTGATACAGCCAATAAATAATGAAAAAAAAAACATAACAAAGGTACCACATGCCGTGATGCCAAGAAATCGAGCTATTTCCTAGATAATGCCACAGACGTCTTGCTGAGGCATTGATCTCCTGCCCGTGCTATGTCACACGCTTCCTTGATTTTTTAGGTCTGGTCGTTAAGGTGCCGATACAAAATGACGGACTTGTCGAACAGGGGATGGGAAGTTGGTTCTGCGTCGCATTTTTTGCAATTGGCCGCCAGATAGCTGTCTCTGGTGATATTTCCAAGCTTATTGTTGTGCTCTAGGAGGCGCACAATCAAACACTGCGCGTTTGCCCTATGTAGTGCCTACCACGCCTACCATGTAGTGCCTATCTAGTGCTTGTCCCGTCTAGTATTTGTCCTGCGTTCTACCCGCGCTTTGTTTACTGTGTTACATCGAAACCAAGGTCTATATTAAGGAGCAAGGAATCCTGAGTGTACAAAAGAAACTTACGAAGTTGGACAATAGGGGAATACGCAATAACATTTTTATATTTGGTATCGTAAAGCAACCGAATGAACCCACAGAGTCACTTACAGAAGCAATAGTTGAAAAAGCTTCAGAAAACTCTGGGAGTTCATGTATCATCAGTGGAACGAATTCATAAAATTGGACGCAGGCAAAGCAGTAAACCCCTCCCTGTAATACTGAAATTTGTTCCCCGCCGCGAAAAAATGAAAGTCCTGCAGAACTGTTCTAAGTTAAGAGGAGAATCCATCTCTGTCTCAGAGGAGAATTCATTAACCATTCATTAACGAGGAGAATTCATTAACTGGGACAGTGCTGCTCAGCAAAACCTGGCCGGTAGAAAACGTAAGCTCCTTTGCGACAAGGTAAACATTGATGACAAACTGTTTGAATGGAACAGTGTGCAAAACATAAAGATTCCAATAGCTGGTCCAAAACGGTCAGAATGGAATCAAAGAAGCGATACAGTAAAAAAGTTTTCTGTGAATTAACGCCCGCAGTGTAATAAACAAAACAGCCTATTCAGAAAGCATCGTAATTGGCTATGACACACACACACATTGTGGCAATAACAGGAACCTGGTTAAACTCTACAATAAGCGTGTCTGAAATAAGCCCACTTTGTTAGCGTATATTTCGGAATGACACAGACACTCGTTGTGGTGGCGTCGCAGTCTTATTTCAGGGGTCGCTGTGGGTGACAAGATTACCGGATATTGGCGTAACAGAACTGGCTATCATGAAGGTATCCCTGGAAGAAACCAGTATAGTTATAGCGGGATTTTGTTGACCACCACGCTACTACGACACGTTTTTTAAACAACTGAATGAATTTTTGTGTTCGCATAGGAACCATTCGTGTAGCATACTGCTCGCTGGCGTTTTCAACCTGCCTTCCATCAATTGGGCCGACGATTTTCCATATGCCCTATCTCGAGCAGCAGAACCATTTGCCGATCTTATCTTAATTCATGACCTCTCTTAGTAAAACAACCCGCCCATATTCAGATCAAGGCGTTATTTACATTAGACTTGCTTTTTTTCAGGAAATTCATTCTTCGACAAAACCCTGAAATCCACATTTTTAAACGCGTTTCATGTCGTAAGATGTATATGTCTGTCACTGCAGCTTAATACCTTTCCGAAAGAAGAAGGGCAAGAATGTGTTTTCCCAGTCTCTTGGTGTCCTTGCGATGTTGATGATTACATGCACTCTAGAGCTCATTTACCAGCTTCGTTTTTTTCTGCCATTCGAACCAGTCTTCTCGTGACCAGCTATGGTGGTTTTTCAAGGACTTGATTTTAAAATCTATTGATAACTTTGTGCCCTTTAGGCGAAAGACATGGCACAATTTTAACCGTTGAAATAACAAACAAATCGTCCGTCTTGGACGAAAGTTGTAATGGGCAAGAAAACAACATAACAAACACCCGTCCGTGGCCGACGCAAACAAAATATGCGACTTGCGAGCACTGCTGAAAGCAAGCACCAAGAAGGCAAAAGCTCATTACCAAAATGTGTCTGAAAAATTTTATACGCTCATCCCCAGGAAAGTTTTTGCGTCACATTGCCCCCCAAAAAACAAACCCTGCATAGTATGTGCATGAACGATGTGCTACCGGCGAACCAATCTGTTTTTTCAAACGTCCTTAATAATTATTTTTACTCCATTATTTGTCGCGATAGTAAATTTAAGCCATATTCTACCCCTACGATCACCTACCGGCCAATGGTAACGTTATGCTTGGAGAGGAAGGTGTACTTTCGCTATTACTAAACCTAGATGCTAAGAAATCGCGCTGTGTAGGTGAAATACAAAAAATGTTTTCTAATCAGGTGTGCCGAATGGTGCGCAAAATACCTGACCCTCATATTTAACAAATCCTTGGCATGCGCGCTCTTCCAAACGGATGGAAATAACCCCGAATAACACCTATCCCAAAAACTAGCGACCGCTTGCAACCCGCATAATTTAAGCCCATTTCAGTGTGTTGCACTTGCGCCACATCGCTCGAGCATATTATTTCCAAACACGCCTCCATTATTCTTGACAGAAACAAAGTGATTAATATGCGGTAGTACGTGTTTCAAAAGGGACTGTAGAAGTAAACCAATGAAAGAAGCCACGATCTCGCTGTAGCATTAGATAAGCATAATCAGGTCGACATTATTTTTTAGACTTCGAAAGAGCTTTCCATCGAGTGTGTCATCCTAAACTATTGTTAAAGCTAATGTCGTTACATAAAAGTGATATCCTGCTAGCATGAATCGAAGCTTATCTCTCGTGCGATTGTGAGAATGCTAAGATTGATAATGTGTCCTCTGGGCCTGCTTTTTTTTAGTCCTGAATTCCTCCGGGATTGGCTCTTGGACCACTTTTTTTTAATCTTCATGAATGACATTTCCTGTGAAATTCTTCTCAAAGTCAAACTTTTTGCAGGCGAATGTATAATTTAAAATTAAATTTGTGGTTCCGAAGATCAGTTTGGTTTAAACACTTCACTGGCCCGAATACAATAATGGTGCCACACATGGCAAAGGATCACAAATCGCAAAAAAAATTGTACAATAATGGCCACTCGCAGAAAGAATCCTTTACACTTCACTTCTTGCCTTGACAACCATGCTTTAAATATAGTATCAAGTTATAAATATATTTGTGTAATTTTGTGTAATAATTACAAACGATTTGAGATGAAGCGAGCACATACAAAATGTAGAAAAAAGGCAATAAAAATGTCCGGGTATGTGAGAACACTGGCAAAATCAACACGCGACATACAACTACTAGCATATAAAACAAACATCAGGCCGATTCTAGAATACACTGCTGCTGTTTGGGATTTTCACACACAACATAATATCAATAAACTCTCAAAGGTACAACGCAAATCGGTAAGATTCATCAACAACGCATATAACTCGGGCACATTCTCATCCCAGCTATTACTTGCCGCAAACTTGGAAAGCCTGCCTTCAAGGCGTTACAATGAGCTGATCAAACTTTTTTACTCGCTTATCACGACATGTTAGGAATTAATAAAACATTTTACATCGATACTGCTAACCCGCGTGCAACACGTTCTTATCACCCTAAAAAAATTAAAAGGTATACTTGCAAGACTAATATTTTTAAGGAATCATTCTTTCCAAGATTGCATATATATCATATGTGCATATGTATCATTCTCTCGCGACCTGTCCTGAATATCGAAAAGAAGAATAAGACGGGATATTTGGCACATTCTTTGCATAAAAAACAGTCAGCGCCCGTGTATGTATCTTCTTTTCTTGGTCCCGTCTGCTGCGCTGTTTTTTATGCAGTGAATACCGAAGTGTGTTCACCATATTGTTAGTTGCATTTATATTTCTGGTTCAGACCGCGGAGTCAAGTTGCATTGCCATTATTCCAATTTATGCTTTTCCCTTGTGCAGCAATGTTTTTTTGTAATTAACTTACTGCTTACTAGTGCCTGTTGATTTGTCTTTGGTGATTTGTTACATTCCCATGCATGAAATGTTATTGATGCTACGTATGTCGTGTGCGCCTATTCCTGCTTATATCCAGGCACTTAGGCTTGCAGTATTCCTGTAAATAAATAAATAAACTTACGTAATGGGCTGTTTGCTCTTTGGAAAGTAATGCATCATTTTTTCCGAAGAGTTTTCGTAAGGGAGTCCATAGAGCCTATCTTCAGCAGATTATTGGTCTGGACTTAATGTTGGCTTGAAGCAATTCAAATCTAACCTTCTGTTTCTTTTTGAAATCTTGATTCCTTGTTTGATTCACGTCCCCGCGCTAACACTCGACACTCGTCGAGCGGGAAGGAGAGAACGGCTACTTATAACCTGCGGACGTAAAAGGAAGTCGAGATGCATATGAATATTCCATACTTTAAAATTATCAAGTTGAATGTAAATTGCGCTATATACAAGGCAGTGATAAATTTGAACTCCATTAAAAGATACAGAATAATATTAATGAGCAAACTCTCCAGCAGTGTCGAAGCCTGGCACCGACAGGCACCATGCAGTACCTTCATGCATAGACGAGTCGCTGTTGGCAATCTGCAATGCCGAAGTTGAAACTTCGAGGAGATCACGTTAACCCTGCTCCTGCTGGTCGTACGCAGCCTTCAGCTATGGCTTTGGTAGGTCTTAGGCGTTCATGTCTTGCTGCACTGCCGTCGAGAGATTCCGCGAAGCTGAGAGACTAGTGGACATCCACCTGCCAGACGTCGCCCTCCGCGGCCTCCTTTCTTGAAGCGAGATACATTTTAAAGGGACACTGAAGTAGAATGCTGAATCAGGCTGTAGTGATAGGTTATCGTCGCGTGACAGCAAATATGCAAAGTTAATCCAAAACAGAGCAGTGAAAATCAATAAAACTGCGTAAAAGCACAAAAATAAAGTACACGTGGCCTCACTACTTCCGGATTCCTGCAAGTGCGCCTGGCCCCAATAGGTTCATCAATTTCTCGTACAGCTCTGTTTCGACCGCAATGGCAAGTGCTGTCGGAAATCTGCCTCGTCTTATTGGCAGTGCGCTTGTTTAATTATTTTAAACGCGCAGTGTTACGCTTTAGTTTCAGGTGAGCAATCACGCCCCAAGATGCTGGCACTTGGAGTTTTACGCATGTGTTCTGCGTCCAAAAGAAATAGCACTAATTCTCAGTGCATTACGGCCCAGCAATAAAGGCTTTTTGTTTCGAAAGGAGCCCGGTAGCTTGAAGACGCGGGTTGAACGCGACGAGACGCCATAAAATATTACCGTTCATAGACAGGCTCAGAAACACTCCCATTTAAGCACCAATCGAGCTTATCGGCAGCAGCATTTCATATGAAAGAAGAACATTTTCGTCATTCTCTAGTCACTGATATGCGCAGCGCAGACTCATATAAGCATGAGCACAAAGTAATAGAATCCACCGATAAGCTTGCAAGAGATTGGTCAGGATACCAAGGAATAAACACATATGAATAGCGGCGAAATTTATTTCTGTTTGCAATTCCAGAACAGCGAAATATTCTTCCCGCCCGCGACGAACGGACTAGCACTGCGTACGCTCCTTGTGACACGTTGTGTGGTTGCAACTGATCTCAGATTGCTTGCGAAACGAACACATCTCCGACGTGAAATATTATATATATATATATATATATATATATATATATATATATATATATATATATATATATATATATATATATATATATATATATATATATATATCAAAAGTGATTTCTGGCAGCTGATTTGGTCAATATAATATAAAATCACCAAAAATTGAAGAAACATAACAGGATTTAATTCACGACGTTTCGGCTGGAGGACCAGCCCTTTTCGAGTGTCGAAAAAGGCTGGTCCTTCAGCCAAAACGTCGAGAATTAAATCCTGTTATGTTTCTTCAATTTTTGGTGATTTTATATATATATATATATATATATATATATATATATATATATATATATATATATATATATATATATATATATATATATATATATATATATATATATATATGGAAGAAGAAGCGCCTGCATACGTGGAGAAAGATGTTTCGCTCCCGCTCGCGTGCTCGGACCACTTAGCGACCGCCACAGTGTTTCGTCTCGTCTCCGGAGGTTCTCCTTCGAATTGCTCGTAACATTTGGTGGAGCAGTGCTTGGTCACGCTCCCCGACTACCGCACTCCACACAGCATCACAACGGACCTAACACCTGTCCACCAGCAACCCAGCCGCCGTATCCGCGGAGAGTCGCCTGAATTTGGGCCCCTTCCCCCGCCCAAAAGAACGACGCAGCTTCGGCCACCGAGTCTAACTGGCATGGCCACTGACACCGGGACCCCGGCGCCGGCCCAGCCTAGCCCGGTGAGTCCAACTGCCATGAACACTGACCCCCGGCTCCTCGCGCCGATCGTTTGCCAGCCACCGCTGACACCGCCATCTTTTCACGGTGACGTTTTCGAAGACGCTGAGGATTGGCTGGAGACCTTCGAGAGGGTCGCCCGCTACAACGGCTGGAGCGAGGAGCGCAAGCTCAACAACGTATATTTTGCTCTGGAAGAATCTGCCCGAACGCGGTTTGAAAACCACAGGACTACTCTTCCTACCTGAGAGTCGTTTTGCCAGAATCCCCTGGCTACATTCCGCAACGCCGACCGCCGGGAGAAGGCTGAAGCTGCTCTGCACTCCCGAAACCAGCGCACGAATGAAAGTGTGCGCATGTACATCGAGGACATGGCCCGTGTATTCAAGCGTGCCATCCCAACATGACTGAGGAGAAGAAGCTTCGCCATCTGATGCGAGGAGTTAAGCAGGAGCTCTTCGCAGGCCTCGTACGCAGCCCACCCCGCACTGTAGCGGAATATCTCACCGAAGCGACTACCATGGAGAGGACGCGCCAACAACGGACTTACCAGTACAATCGGGACATCAACAGCATTGTGCCCGAAACCTTTTCGTCGTGCCTAGGGGGCAGTACAGGCACATTGCGCGAGCTGATTCGGTCAGTTGTCCGGGAGAAACTCCAACGGTTCCGTCTGCCCCAGGTTGCGCCTGGGCCCCTGGCAGCGCTGGCAGAACTCGTCAAGGACGAAGTGCGGCAGGTGGCGCAGGCGCCTCCTGTTCCCGAAGCGCCGCCCCAGTTCGATGCCCGACCCACATATGCATCCCTTGTACGTCGCTCGGCTGGCTACGGTCCCGCTACTCCGACACCTGCCATGAGCAGCATTGGCACATGTCACGCAAGCGCACCTGGCTCCGCTGTTCCCTCGGCGTCTGCTGTCAGTAGCACCACCCCGTATTATGAAGCTGCCCCTGCTACAGCTCAGCCACGTCCTCATAAGTCAGGTTTGTGGCGTACACCGGACCGTAGGCCTCTGTGCTACCACTGTGGTGAGCCCGGTCATCTCTACCGAGCCTGTCCGTACCGCCAAGTGGGTCTTCCCGGTTTCCGTCCTGACGCACCCTGTCCTCAGAACGGTGAACGACCGCCTGAGATTGCGGAGCATCTCTGGGCGCGCGAGAACAGTGTTTACTTTGGAAGGCGCGCGAGTCCTCGTTCACCTTCTCCTCTGCGCTATCGTGCGTCCAGCCCCGGCCGCCAGAGTAGTCCGCTGGCCGTCGCTCGCCCAGTCCTCGTCGGGAAAACTAACACCAGCGACCTCAGCAGGCAAGGCCGCTGACGTCGAGATGTCTCAAGATCCTGCATCGCGGAACAATCGAGTCGACGGTACCTGGACAGAGAGAGGCAGCGTCCAAGCGGCTTGCTCATCGCTCCGGTCACACAGTACTGAAGTCGTGCACGTTCTTCGCATGAAGCCTTCTCACGACAGACTCCCTGACTGAACAGCGGTTCACTGCAGCTGTATTTTGCTGATATTTCCCTCCTAGCCGCATCGTGGCGATGCCGCAGAAGAGGGGGCAGTGATACGTGCCACTGTGGAAGAAGAACAAAAAGCGCCTGCATACGTGTAGAAAGAAGATGTTTCTCTCCCGCTCGCGCGCTCGGACCACTCAGTGACCGCCACAGTTTTACGTCTCGTCTCCGGAGGTTCTCCTTCGAATTGCTCGTAACAATATATATATATATATATATATATATATATATATATATATATATATATATATATATATATATATATATATATATTGTAGCGGATGAAATGGCTTTAATACAGGTGAAAGCTCGGTGGATGGAAGCTGGTCGCCGACGGCCCAGAGCCCAGATCTTACTGCGCGCGCCTCTCTCCTCTTCTCCCTCGAACTCCGTGGCGTAACAATTTCCTCGGGTGAAGATGAGTCTCGTCCCCGAGAAAGTTATGTAGATCGGCGATGGCAGCGCTTCAAGCGAGCCACATGAACAACTTGTGTCTTGCGGGAACGGCGTTTATCCGTCGTCACTTTGGCGGCGACGTAATTCACGTCAGTCAGTTGGTCTAACACGACGAAGGGGCCATCGTACTTCTACAGGAACTTCTCACACAACCCTCTGTTGCGGATTGGCGTCCACAGCCAGACAAAGTCTCCTGGAGAGTAATTCACGGCACGATGACGCAGGTCGTAAAGTTCTTTCGAACGGCGTTGCGAGGCCAGGGTACGTAAACGGGCTATACGACGGGCTTCTTCCGCATGGCATAGTATCTGGCCAACCGACTCGTTCTCGTTGGGGGAAAACGGGAAGATCGTGTCGAGAAAAACGCGGGGAGTTCTGGCATAAAGCAAATAGAAGGGAGAATATTCGGTGACCTCATGATTGGCAGTGTTGTAAGCGTACGTCACATATGACAGCACTGCGTCGCAGTTTCGATGATCAGACGAGACATACATGGACAACATTGTCGTCAGAGTGCGGTTGGTGCGTTCGGTAAGACCGTTTGTCTGCTGCTGGTAGGGTGTGGAGTGTCGGTAGTCCGATCCACAAAGCCGGAGCATTTATTCCACGACATCAGCAGTAAATTGCTTTCCACGATCACTTATTATAACACGGGGTGCGCCATGGCGAAGAATAACAGTGTGTAGGAGAAACGTCGAAACAGCATCAGCCTTTGCGGTAACGAGAGCGGCGGTTTCCACGTATCTGGTGAGATAGTCTACACACACAATCACCCAGCGGCGTCCCTCAAAAGACTTTGGGAAAGGACCTAGAAGGTCAATTCCAACTTTTTCAAAAGGGGAAGTGGATGGTTTGACGGGCTGCAAAGGACCGGCCGGCGGGATGGTTCGTGGTTTAAATCGTTGGCATTCTTCACATGTTGCATCGTACTGCTTGGTGCTCTTATAAACTTGCGGCCAATAAAAACGCTGGCGAAGTCGGTGCAGAGTGCGAGAGAAACCTAGATGCCCAGATGTTATGTCATCGTGCATAGCGTGCAAAACTTGCCGACGGAGACTTTTCGGAACGACCAAAAGCAGGGCAGCTCCATCAACAGAGTAGGTCTTCTTGAACAAAATGCCATCTTTGACAGTAAAGGGCGTTGAATCTACTCCTCCTTCTGCTGCTGCTATAAAGGGCTGCAGTGAGTGGTCGCGACGTTGCTCGCGCCGAAAGGTCGCCTTACTGGGGAAGGTCGGCGCGAGCGAGGCTAAACACCCGTCCAAACAGTCTTCATCGGCAACTGAAGTCGGCAATGGGTGGCGGGACAAGCAGTCTGCATCAGCGTGACGGCGGCCACTTTTGTACGGGACAGCAAAGTTATATTCTTGCAAGCGCAGTGCCCAGCGCGCCAGACGACCAGATGGATCGCGAAGTCCGATGAGCCAGCATAGAGAATGATGGTCTGTGACAATAGTGAACTGGCGTCCATATAAGTAGGGTCAGAACTTGTGCACAGCGAACACAACTGCGAGACACTCCAATTCGGTGACAGTGTAGTTACGCTCACATTTTGTTAACGTGCGGCTGGCGTAGGCAACAACGTTCTCAGCCCCACTATGCAGCTGGACAAGTACTGCCCCAAGACCGACGCCGCTGGCGTCAGTGTGAACCTCCGTCACAGCAGAAGGGTCGAAGTGCCGCAGGAGGGGTGCTGAAGTGAGAGAAGATTTGAGGAGATGGAACAAGGACTCGCACTCAGGGGTCCACACAAACTGCGAATCCTTATGCAGAAGAGATGTGAGGGGGTGGGCAATTTGCGCAAAGCCAGCAATGAAACGACGAAAATAAGAAGAGAGTCCCATGAAGCTCCGAAGGCTTTTCAGGGTGCGTGGAGTTTCGAAATCGCTGACTGCAGCGATCTTCTGCGGATCGGGCCTGATGCCATCGTTGTCGATGAGGAAGCCAAGAACTAGAGCTTGCCGGCCCCCAAAATGGCACTTCTTAGAGTTCAAAATGAGTCCCGCTTTGCCGATGCATTCGAGAACAACACGCAGTCTGGCATTGTGCTCCTGGAAGGTCTTGCCGAAAATGATGACATCATCCAGATAACACATGCATATTTCCCATTTTAACTCGCGAAGGATAGAGTCCATAAAGCGCTCGAATGTCGCGGGGGCGTTGCACAAACCAAACGGCATCACATTAAATTCGTACAAGCCATCTGGGGTTACGAAAGCTGTCTTCTCACGGTCGCATGGACGCAGGGGAATTTGCCAATAGCCAGATCGCAAATCAACGGAGAGAAATATGACGCGGAATGCAGACAATCGACGGCGTCGTTAATGCGAGGTAGCGGGTACACGTCTTTTTTGGTCAACGCATTTAAACGACGGTAGTCAACGCAAAATCGCCAAGTATTGGCTTTTTTCCGGACTAGGATCACAGGTGCGGCCCACGGACTAGAAGACTCGCGGATAACTCCTTTCTGCAGCATGTCGTCCACCTGTTCTTGAATTAACTTGCTCTCATCCGGAGATACTCTATAAGGGTTCTGGCGAATAGGAGGTGCGCTTCCAGTGTAAATTTCATGCTGCTGTCGAGAGGCAGGGAAATGGCTACGAGATCCGTTGGAGGCAAAGTCGAATACTTGGATATGAGCCATCAAAATGCCTTTCAGAGTATGGCGTTCACTAGACGGGAGCGATTTGTTGACCATGCGCTCAAGCGCAGCCCCATATTCAGACTTTTGCTTGCGCGGCGCCGCTGCATTCAGAAATAGTTTCAATGGGGGGGGGGGGGGGGGTCCATGGTTCTCAAAACTCGCGAGTACTAGACCAGAAGGAAGACGAGCAGGCTCTTCTGACACATTCACAGTCCAGAGGTGTGCATGACCACCCACTGCCTCCAGGATGGCACGTGGCACAAATACATTTTTCTTCGCCCCGTTCTGAATATCTGGCTCGACGGCTATTGAGTGTATTCCCAAGAAATGGTCCGATGATTTCACGGGCAAAAATGTTGCCGTCATCGGAGGCAGCAGCACATATTCTGTCAGGGAGAGAACTCCTTCATGATAACGGGACAGGTTATCCACTAATGCCGGAATAGTGTTCGACTTCAAAGTAATGTCACCGCTACCAAAGTCAAGCGTTGCACCACACTCGCGCAAAGAGTCAACACCCAAAATAACGTCATGTGTAGTACGTCGCAGCACAACGAATTCTGTTCTGTAGCACTCGTCACCTAGTACAAATGAAGCCGAGCACAGGCCAACCGGAACTAGAGTTTCACCCCCAACTCCACAGAACGTACCAGTTCTGTCCCACACAAACATAACTTTGTGTCCAAGGCGGTTCTTAAATGACAGACTCATAACTGACACAGCGGCACCAGTATCAACCAAAGCATCCGTCTCAACATTGTCAACACACACTGACACTTTGTTCTTTAACATGATGATAGGCAGAGGTATTCTTGAAATTGACCGTCCGGCGACCTTACCTCCATCGGTCGCACCACCTAGTTTCCCAGCGGCAGAGAAACGCAGCGGCGACGTGGGGATGGTGAATGGCCTTGGCGCTGCGGCGGCGGAGTGATACTGCGATCGGAGACAGGGGAGTCATTTCGTGCACCTCGGGGGGAAGAACGAGGCCGATAGAAGCTAGCTGGTGGCTGCTCCCACTGGGCGTCATTCCTGAAGCGTGGTGCACGTTGTGCAGGGGGTCGAGAAAGTTGTCGACGCGGGCAAAAGCGGGAGATGTGTCCGCAGCATCCACAGCCGTAACATATGGGCGGCTGGTGGCTCTGGTAGCTCATATCAGGATCCGTTGGAGGTTGAGGAGAGGCGACAGACACGCGACGGGGCGCACCACGAGGCACTTCACCAGGATGGGACGGTCGCTGCTGGAAATAAGGGTGCGATGTCGATTGCCGGGTCCGCTCGGAGCCGGTGGTGTAACATGGTCCGTTGCCATTTGGGGCAGCAGTCCATGGCGTAGGCTGTTCCCATGATGGCACGGACCTCGATGGCTCTTGGTAATGTACATCAAAATTTGTACGTGGCCGCTGAGCAGCCAACTCCTCGCGTATGATCCTCCTGACTATAGAAGCGATGTCTTCGGGGTCGGGGACGTCGATGCTGGCGACGGTTGTGACATTCGAGAGGCGGCCGAATTTGGGCGCTATCCGGCGTGCTTTAAGCGCCTCAAATGCACGACACTGCTTTATGACATCTGCAACCGTATCAAGGGTGTCGCGTGAAATAAGGAAGTGATACACGTCCTCAGCAATCCCCTTGAGAAGGTGTCCGACCTTATCATCTTCTAGCATTTGCCGGTTGACAATGCCGCAAAGTTTCAAGACTTCTTCGATGTACCGCGAGCATGTTTCGCAGGCAGCTGGGCTCTCTGAGAAAGTTGCTGCTCAGTGCGTTCCTTCTTCGAAAGAGTGTCTCCGAAGGACTCACTGATTTCTTCGACAAATCGGCTCCAGGTAGTGAGAATTTCCTTGTGGTTGTCAAACCAAGTCAGAGCCGTGCCAGCAAGATAGAAAATGACATTGTACAGGCGGGCGGTAGAGTCCCAACGGTTGTACTTGCTGCACCTTTCATAATGCCGAAGCCATTCTTCAACGTCCTCTTCGGTCTCGCCGTGGAACGTACGCGGCTCTCGCTGATGGAGCAAGGCCGTCTCTTCGTCAGGTTACTCTACCCGAGTCTGCGTCACTTGCGTGGTAGGCATTGGAAGGAACTCTTGAGGAGATAAAGTTGGAAAACCTATTACACGGCGGCTGCAACAGGGTACTGGCGAATCCAGGACGTGTGTGCACCCAGCACCTTCACCAAATGTAGCGGATGAAATGGCTTTAGTACAGGTGAGAGCTCTACGGATGAAAGCTGGTCGCCGACGGCCCAGAGCCCAGATCAGACTCTGCGCGTCTCTATCTTCTTCCTCGAACTCCGCGGCGTAACAATATATATATATATATATATATATATATATATATATATATATATATATATATATATATATATATATATATATATATATATATATATATATATATATATATATATATATATATCTTTATGTGAAAGTATTCACAACTTCGGGGTTTCTCGAATTGCTTTCGCGCACTGCTAAAGCAGGAGGAAGGAGACGACGCCTAATGCAAACGGACGGACGCAGTCAGGCTGAAGGTTTTTCCTGACACTTTTTCATTTTACGATTATTACTTGCTTGCACTGGACCGACTTGTAACTGCGCTAGAGATGTAGGTTCTGCACCGGGGAATGCTTTCGACTCCTGCTCTTGGTTAAACGAACCCTGAACTGTACGGGCTCGATTAGAAAACAAGTGCGGCAACAAACCACTTCACTCGCTCACTGTGCAATGCTCCTCGCAGATCGTAGCAGACCGAGCGCATCCAAAGACGCAGGATACTCTTATTCGTCGATCGCAAAAGAACAACACATCTATGCTTATAGCATAATCGAGGAGTACAGAACTACAAACGGAAATGTTGAATGCTTGGTAATTAAACATCTAAGTTTCAGCTCGCTGCCATCTACAGAGAGCCAGCTGTCTGTATACGCGCCTTTATGGACATTCTTCTGGAATTACTGCAGTTTTCTCAAACAAGTAGGTTTCCTTTCTTAATCGTTCGTGACCTAAACATAAACGCATGTAGTAGTCATCAATACGGGATGGAATACAAGAGGTTGAATGTGTTGTATGGATGTGAGAACTTGGTTGCTGTACCCACACATGTTAGTTCTAGATCACCTTCAACCATAGATGCTTGCGTTACGAATATCAGCCAATCAGAACTAATGGGCAGAGTTATAATGTGCGACATAGACGATGATCTTCTCGTGTTTAGTATTACTAGTCGCCTTACACGCAGAAACCCTCCAGGGGTACAAAAATACCGGAAAATAGACGACAAATTGCTCCGGAAAATTTTTTTTTAGGTTAGGCTATATACTGGGCCAATGTGTACGATTGTAATGAACCTAATGAAGCATGCAAAAATTTTACAGCAGGTTAAAGGTTTGATATGATGATGCGTTTCTATTATGCAAGAAAAATAAAGTAATAAAAAAGCCACGGATTGCTGCTACACTTTACAGAAGAAGAGAACAAATGAGACGTACCATACTTTTATTGCTCAACAGAACGTAAACCTTTTCAACGATTTAAAAAGGTCTTGGCAAAGGACAGTGTTAATTGGAGAGGCATGGGAGAGGCCTTTGCCCTGCAGTGGGTGTAGTGAGGCTGATCATGCTGATGCAACAAACTCAATTCAGACTTAAGGAAAGAGAAAGAAAACTATTACCAAAGCTGCTTTTGCCGCCATCATACCAACGCAAAATATAAATTGGGAAACAGTGAACAAACTCACCAGCAGAAAGAACGTAAGGACAAACCTAGAAGAGGTGGAGATAAATGGAAATAAGATAGCGGGACAGAAGTTGGCTACCATGAAGACCATGACTACCATGAGTATTTTATACAATCAGCGAGGGCAGATAACTCAACCGCAGGCAGTAGACAATCGACAACACACGTTAAAGGGACGCTGAGGAGAAATTGAAGTTGTCTTGTATCCATAGAATACCAGCTCCTGATCACAAAAACGCCACTCTTCCTGAAAACAAAGCTCTTGTAATGTAGAAAATAGCAAGAACCAAAATACAGGTATCGCCGCCACAGGCCAATCTGGCATGTACAAGCGTGATGACTTCCTAGGACAAGAGGCGCCACCATGGAGGAATTTTTCTTACTTCATGGATGTCACGAATCTCTGAGACTTGCTAAGGAAGGTTGCGCACCGCACCGCTACCCGGCAGAAATCACGGAGTCTCCGTTTGCGTCGCGTTTCACGTCACTCCGTTCTGTGTCGTCATAAGAGTTCTCCGTGTCGTCATAAGAGTTCTCGAGTTTGAATCGGAGCGGCGGGAAAAAGTTTTCGACTTCGAATCCAAATTTCTTTGAAATAAATGCATCTTTCGCTCCAGGACAAGCGTCAACAAAGCCATGAAATGCCGAACTATCAGATATTGCTAACAAAAAAATTTTGATAGGGTTCTCCTCAGTGTCCCTTTAAACCCGTGCCAAATTCGCTTCTTTTCCATGATTCTTCGCTGGAAGACGCTGAAGATTTACTTAGTAAAACAAAAAGTGTGTTGCCGCTGGGTATGATGAACTTAAGGCCAAACCAATTAAGTACCTGTCCCAGTTGTTAAAAAAATGCTCTCGCACACACTATTCACTTAATGTTCCACACTGATATCTTTCATGAGCAACTGAAGATTGCAAAGGTTGTGCCGATATACAAGTGTGGAGGTAGAAACGCCCTTACAGACTACCGACCAATATCAGTATTACCTGTTTTATCAGAAGATTTTGAATGCGCTAATAATGACTGTAAGACAAAGTCCTTAGAAAAATATAGTATTATATCTAGTTCCTAGTTCGGATTTAAAAAATCAAATTCTTCTTAACAAGCACTACTTCACGTAAGGGAGAAAATCATACGGAGTATTGAAAATACGGATTATACATTAGGGCGGTTTCTTGACCTGCGAAGAGCATTTGACTCGGTTATTCACAACATGCTACTTCATAAGCTGGTATGCTGTAGAATACGTGCCACTTCACTAAAATTAATACAATATTATCTTGACACATGCTTCTAATTTACGAATGTGAATACTTACTTCTCTGCTTGGTAGATCGTAACGAATGGAGTACCGCAAGAATAATTATTAAGGCCTACGCTGTTTTCGTTATACATCAATGATACTACTGCATTTGCCAACACTCCCAGTATAATTATGTTTGCGGACGACACCAATGTATTTTTTTCTGCATCGAAAAAAGGCGAAATCGAAGAAATGGGTAATGGCTTTCAACACGCAATTTCTGAATGCCTAAATGAAAGCTGCCTACAGTTAAACAATTTTAAAACTCAATATATTATTTTTTCTCCTCCAAATAAGCGTGACAAACACGTGATGCAAATTATATATAAAAGAACGAGCATTCAGCAAACATCCGAGCAGAAATTTAGGAGCTTGATTCCACGAAACTCTAGCAAGGACATGTCATGTAGAGCAGTTGGCCGCCGATATAGACCGATCGATCGGATGCATTAAAATAATTTCGCTAATGTTTTCTTTCCGGTTAAAAAAAGCTCTCGTTTACACTTCAATTAATTCAAAGCTTTCCTGTTGTTCGCTAGTTTGGGGCATCACTACTCAGCATAACTATAATAAATTGATAGTATTACAAAAACCAGTGGTGCGTATTTTTGACAATTATATAGGGGGCATCCACGATTTACGCAATAGGGAGCTATTTGTAAAGCACGACATGATCATGGCCAACCAAATATACTTGTATAAAATAATTCAACTTATACACGGCACACACAAATACAAATATCTCGGCGTAACAGTTGATCGCCAGTATGGTTTCAAGCACCAAACAAGAATGCTCCCGAAGGTTAGAACAAATCACGGTAAACAGTCATTGATACCTACCAAACAATCTATATCCTAAGTAAACATGAGTGCTTAATATGTTGCACAGATAGCGTTGCTAAATTAAAGAGAACGGAGAGAACTTTCCTTGCGACAAGCTCACGCGTTATGTAGACTGTTTTTTATTATAATAAGAGCATTTCCTTTCTGATTCACTGCATTTCTGTTTTGTATCGATAGCTACATCACGGTAGATTTAGAGCCTTCAGCGTGGCGGCGCTTTGGCGGTGGCGGCGCCGCCGAGCTGTCGCGTAGTTGGTCGCGTGCTGCAGAGCAGCTGCCGGTGGTGCGGCGCCGTGGCTGGTCACGTGGTTCATCACGTGGTTGGTCGCGTGACCAGCCGCGTGGCTGGTCACTTGACGCGGAGCAGCTGCTGCTGCCGGCGGCGCAGCGCGCCGGCGAAGCCAAGCTGCAACGTCTGTGCGCATGCGCCGTGTCAAGTGGGACGAAGATGAAGAAGGAACGTCCAGAGGAACGGAGCTGCGAAAGACTGACTGCATTTCAACTGAGCAACTTCCACTCGGCCACCTGTAGTTATCGCGTCACTCCAGAATTAACAAGAGCTAAACCACCGCCAATTTTTTTTTATGCGCTGTGTGTACTGCGGCATCAGTGAGCACTGAATACCTGTAATGCGTTAAAATTCTTACGAAGTTTGTCTGGGCATACGATTTTTTGTCAACTCTGTATGTGTGAAGTAATGCTTGTATTTTTTTCCTGGTATATTGTAAGTTATTTTCTTTTTGATGTCGAATGAAAAACCGAAATTTCTATGCCAAGTGCACCTTTTTTGCTACTCTGTAGGAACAAAATGGGGGCAAAGACCTCGACAGGCTGTATTAGCCCTTACTTTCTGTCTGCGCAGAAAATTCCCTGAAAATAGCATGTTTTATTTCATTTGATTTTTTTTTTGAAACAGCTTGTGAGTCACACTAAATGAGGAAGAAGATACTGCAGAAAAGTGCGTCGCGGATTTCTCTTCATGCAGAAATCAGCCAATGCGAAATTGCTGCGTTGTCTTCCTGTGCGGCTTTTTTCTTCGGAGCCACCAACCTGGTGACGTCCACTTGTGCACTCGACACTTTTTAACCGGTGACAAGACCCACGCTGCTGGTGGATCACGCCTGAAGGCGAAAAAACAACGAACATGAGAGCTTTGGCACACGGACCGAATGCGATCCAGCGTTTGTCTACCAGCCGGCGTCGACGACGTCGCGACAGTTGGCAGGTGTCATGTCACGTGACAGAGGCTTCTTAGTCTCGCTTCGATTGGCGCTAACAGCGATATCACAAAAATGACGTCGATGCGTGGAAGTTCCGCGAGGGATTTGAATGCGGAACGGTTTCGGGTATTTCATTTGCGATTTTTTCTAGAATGCAGCCACGTTTGTAATCACAAAAAAAAAACGTTGGTAGTGTTTCCGGGGTAGTCTATCCATATCTCGAAGTTGGCCATTTTCCTTAAGTGTCCCATTAAACTGTTCTCTGTGAGCGTGCTCACGATTCCGCGCACCAACGTCTTCTCTAATATAAAAATGGCCGCAAAATGATGAATCACCCCCTTATTTGTTGCTCTGTCTTGCCCTCCCGTGCTTGATAGCCTCTTCCGTCTACTTTCGCTCATGCTAGCGAAGTGATATTGCACCCTTTGTAATGGGCGGGCATTGCGGAGAACGAAGACAAAGGCGAAACGAAAAACAGAACCAAATAAAAAATAAAATAAGAAATAGCACGATCTGGACGGATCTACACTAAGTGCCAACAATGCTCACCGCATCGCTAGAAACGAAGTGTCCAACGCCATCTAGAGATTTCACCCCATGGAGGGTGGCGCCCTCAGTGTTCAACGGCGGAGTGCACTGTTACGTATGCGCTTAAAGTTGCATCGTGACAGTGCGATGCAAATGGGCTAGTTGCGGTTACTGAGCTGACCGCGCACAACACAACGCCACCATATCAGCCACCATTTCGTTATATGTACAGCCTTCCTGATTTTTAATAATATAGCTCGAGCGTCGCCCAAACTGCTGGTCAGCGCCTTATAATGGCAATTAAGCATGCAACAGGGTGAGAATTCGCGTACGCGCACGAAGGGAGACCGTCGTCTGCTACGCTGTTGCGACCACAGGGACACACACACACTGCCACAATATCTGTTCGGAAAAAAACCGCCGGGCAGCAGAGCACATGTGCATGACTATACTCGCGGACAACTTTCTGTGGCTATGCAGTCGAAGCTACGAGGGCGAGGCGCGAGGCTTCCACAAGGGGGCTATTATCAAGCTCTCACGAGGGGGAGAGGCGTTTCATCCGGCGGCGCGCGCCCGTACACTCCGCAGCATAGCCAGAAAAAGCTGCCCGAGAGTTTAAGACGTGACACTGAGACGTGCTTTTTCCCTTTTTTTCCTATTACAGGAGGCCGCATTGGTGAAGTAGAGTTAAGTAAAAAATAAAAGGAAGGAAATACAGCTGCACACAGAAATCATTGCCTGGAATGCGAACCTTCTGATTTGAGCACATCTCTGCGAGGTCGGAACCCGATAAAAGCGGCACCATAAGGTTCGCATTCCAAGCGAATGTGGTGCAGCGATATATGTAGCAGGGCGGGGAAGGCTTTTCCCACTTAGGTGGCTGACGTCCAGGGCGCCGTTCCTGCTAGCACACGCAGTGCTTGCCCCAATGCCCGAAACAACAGCGTGCTGCCTATGATTTGTCCTAGAGCTGGACGAGACCAATACAGTGCTTGTGCAGACGCTAGACGGCGCGGATTGATATGTCCGACACAGCTTCGCACCACCTGTTGACCTTCTCCTCACGGCCGCCAGTTTTGTTGGTTAACCAACAGCCTCGAGCACAAGCTATGCCCTTTTTAGTGCACGCCGCGTCGGATTCCGCAGTGACTGGGGCACTTGTCAATACCGTAAAGCGCCGACTCCAATCCGTGCGCGTGCATGCAGCTGCCACCTATTCATCAACTCGGCTCTCGCAGTTTATGTAGTAGCGACAACCCCGGTAGGCAAGCTTGCATGAGACTGTCGTGCCTTAAAGTGCGACCAACCCAGGTGGCTCTGAACGATTCCGTTCGGCGCCACATCATGCGAACTAACAGCTGTGCCGCCAACATAGGGCAGGAACCGCTCCGGCCAGTCTCACGTGTCCTGTGGTGCCCAGGGATTTTCGCCAAAACGATGCTAAAAACCGCTTTCTACGCCTGTGATGTGTAGAACAAAGTCGTCGCTTCTGCCTGTGAATGCATGCAGCTTATAGGAGCGACAGCTTCGTTTGTGCTGCTGTACGGGTTGCAGCGAGTTTAAAGAAGCGTTGCAACTCAACACAGGAAAAATCGACACACAGACTGCTGACAAGCGCTGACCAGGTACTACATGGGATTCATCGACGAACAGTTGAGTAGTTTAAAGCCTAAAATATGTTAAACTAAGCTTCTCAACGACTGCCGCTACTTCATTCGAAGATTGTTCCGCGACGATCTTGTTTCCGCGCGCAGGGCAGCCCGACGGGACGGAGATTGTGTTCGTGTTGCGTGACTACTTCGCAAGGCTGGGTCTCGAGGCGTGGCCAATGGCCGAGCAGCAGCCGGTGGGCGAACGCGCAGTCGCCGAAACCACCGTTTCCCTTAGCCGCTGGCTGGGCCTGGACGCCCTGTTCCGGCTCTTCCTGGCCCCTCTGCTCCTCGACGGCCAACTGCGACACCTCTACCAGGTAGTGCTGGATCGCCTACAGGCGGCCCAAAGTAAAATCACTCTAGGGCAAGTTGAAAGTAAGCCAGCATCGATTGTTTACGGCATTTTAAGACAACGAGGCTCCTTCGCTCCAACTGAAACTGCTACAAGCTACACGCAGTAAAAAAAAAGAACGTTGCATTACGGCTATCTCCACCACTCGCCATTTTTTTCCAACGACAGCGTCGACGTCAAGGCGGTTTTTTGTTGGCGGATCATTAAGCCTATGCTACACCTCTGTAGACTTGCAGTCAGGGATCACGAAATAAATTTTGACCTTTACTGCACGAAGTTAAATTGAGCGGCAGAAAAAAAATGACTCTTTAAATCAATTTTCTGAGCCAAGGTTAAGAAGGCACCGAAGACCACTTCATCATCATCATCAGCCTGACTACACCCACTGCTGGGCAAAGGACTCTCCCATGTCTCTCAAATTAACTCGGTCCTTTGCCACCTGCGCCCACAATATGCCTGCGAACTTCTTAATCTCATCCACTCACCTAACCTTCTGCCGCCTCCTGCTACGCTTGCCTTCTCTTCGAATCCTTTCCGTCACCCTTAAGGACCAGCGGTTGTCCACGCTTTGAATGCGAAAGCATGTTTTAAATTTTTTTTCTTTTTCCTCTTTTTTTCTAATGACACACCTGCTCATCTTAATACAAAAGGGACGATTGTTGAGCTAGTTGGTTGATGATACTGAAACGAAACAGCGCGAAAACAGGGGCCTAAGAAAGGAAGAACACAGATACAGTAACTGTGTACAGCGCTGTATTTGTATACAGCGCTCGCTTACTACTGGGTGTATTTCGTGCGAAAAAACGTTAAATACATAAAGCAAGCACAAGAAAAAACACAACAGTGCTGATATGATTTGGTAGTATCTAAGAAAGCTGCTTCTTTCTTTGATAAGTGAAGAGACGGTTCGCTCAAGCATTCGCCTCTTCTGTGGTGGATGATAAAGGCTTCATAGATATCCCTTTGTACCTGGCTCGTATACGTGCTCAGCACTTTTCACTGTCCGAAATGAGGAACGCAACAACATGCAGTCATGTGTTTGGGAATAGCAACGGCTTTGCTATTCATCAAGTCATTTTCTTGCTCCTTTAATCTAGCGTTAATGCAACGACCGGTTTGCCCGACATAAGTAGCACCTCAAGAGAGAGGGATTTCATATATAACTTTGCTTCTACATTCCACATGTTGTGTCACGTGCTTTATATTGCATTCAAATCGTTTTTGCTGACCATCATGAAATAAACCCAGTTGTAAGTAACGCTGTGTCTGTGTACTTCATTTCTGTAGTCCCGTGTTTGGACTCTTTTTCGCTCCGACATTATTCTTTATATACTTGGTTGGGGCAACCTAAATAGATTGAAAAGTAATAAGCCCCTGCCTGCAGTCGTAAGGCAACGCATGTACTACGTTCATCGTAATAAAAGCTACTCTGTTTTGTGGCTTGTCTTTTCCGCGGTCGCCTTGCAATCTGAAAGTCCTGGGTTCGATTCTCCGCACCTTCGGAAGAAATTTTATTCTTATTTGACAAGGATTCCTGGTTTCTGGACGCCATTTTACCTTACGGTTCACTGCTGACGTAATGCGATACCCCGCTGACGTTATCAGGGATCTTCGGGACCACTGCTGCTGGTCAACGCTGACGCCTGGTTTTGTTGACGGTGAGCTATATTATGCTTTCTCATTAAAGAATGCGTATTTCGCTGCCGGAAAAACTTTGAAACGTTAGCTGTTGGGGTAACTGCTAATGCGCAGCGCCCGGGTTCGCATACTCTCGGTCTTCCTCGATCTATTGCATTATTTGTAGGCCCAGCACTGAACGAACACCAACAAATAGCCAGGAATGTCCATATAATAGATTTCTACTGGAAGCGCGCTTTCAAGCACATTTCATCAGTATCCCTTTGAAAGCGACGTCCCCTTAATGGAACGCATTAGAGAAATTATGAGGATGAGAAGCATGACAACTTCCCCGCTGACAGTGCACTTTTAAAATGTAATAGATTGCTCGCCATTTTTGAGTCAGGCTGCGGCTGTAACTCGAGAAACTCGACGATATTTGTCCTGAAAGACGCGCAACGCCAACTGGGACATATCCATTGTCGTTCACCTCGATGTTCTGCAGAAATAACCTGCCTACATGGCTAGAAATACATGCAGTGATTCACTTTTTTCGCTTTTGCACAGGCATGCGACATACCCAAAATTGCGATGACCAAAGTACTTCCAGAGTCCTTCAGTACTTCTTTATGTTCATGAAACGTGATATGGGATGGGCGTCGTTCGATAGTAGACAAGCTAGCAGTACGAAAGCATTTGAGGAGCGATTGAGAAAAATGGGGAAAAACAGTGGGCTAGGAAAGTTTTCAGATACCTGTACATAAGGAATGTTGACACGAATTAGAGAAAGCGAACTAGGAAATGGACAAGCAAATATCTCCACAGCAGTAGGGGGCAAATGAATTATCTGTTAAGAAAAAGGTTAAAGAAACAGAGAGATCTCTGTGGAAAACAGGGATGCTGACGAAATCGGCACTGGGAACATACAGAATCTTTAAGCAGAAAATTGCATAAGAAAATATCTATGATAACTGTAGGGGAATCTCGTTGTTGTTTGAGGCGAGGACGGGAGTTTTGCGGACTAAGACATATACAGTCAGGTACCACGAAATAGACACGTGCGTTGCGTGCGGAGAGGAGGAGGAAACGGCTGAACACTTGATACTTTTCTGTAAAGGCCTTCACCCTACAGTGGAAAGCAGCGGGGCTGATTTACCCAAGGCATTGGGTTTTAAGGACAGTGAATGGAAAGTAGATTTTAAGCGGGTAGAAGTTACCAAGCGAAGGTTGTCTGATTGGTGGCTAAAATCAAGACAAGAGTAAAATTTCATAAGTCATGGCTAGGTGGCTTGAGCCACCACCCGATTTAAAGGGTTCAGCCTTATCCATCCATTCATGCATCCATCCACATCCACATCTCCATCCATCCATCCATCCATCCGTCCATCCATCCGTCCGTCCGTCCGCCCGCCCGCCCGCCCGCCCGCTCATCCATCCATCCATCCATCCATCCATCCATTCCATCCATCCATCCATCCATCCATCCATCCATCCATCCATCCATCCATCCATCCATCCATCCATCCATCCATCCATTCCATTCCATTCCATTCCATTCCGTCCGTCCGTCCGTCCGTCCGTCCGTCCGTCCGTCCGTCCGTCCGTCCATCCATCCATCCATCCATCCATCCATCCATCCATCCATCCGTCCGTCCGTCCGTCCGTCCGTCCGTCCGTCCGTCCGTCCGTCCATCCATCCATCCATCCATCCATCCATCCATCCATCCATCCATCCATCCATCCATCCATCCATCCATCCATCCATCCATCCATCCATCCGATGGCTCAGTCGAGGGTGGTGGCTCGTGACGCCGTCGGAGGAGGACGCTTTTTTCGGAGCTCCAGCGACTACGCCCGAAGCTAAGTGCTTTTTGGTATTTGCGTTTGTACATGCTGTAGGGGCGGTAGTTTTAAACCATGTTAAGATCAGGAGGGCTAGCGGAAGTGCGTGTGCCGAAGGTTGATGTGTAGGAATTTTGGCGGGCTTTTACGTTGCGTAGTGCCTGTAGTTTTTGTGTAGGAATTTCGGTGGGCTTTTACGTTGCATGGTGTCGAAAGTTTTTGTGTAGGAATTTCGGCGGGCTTTTACGTTGCGTAGTGCCTAAGGTTTTTGCGTAGGCTTTTACTTTGCATAGCGCTGAAGGGTTTTGTATTAGAATTTTGGCGGGCTTTTACGTTGCATAGTGCCAAAGGTTATTGTGTAGGAATTTTGGCCGGCTTTTACGTTGCGTTGCCGGGCGGACGATGGGTCGGCAAGGTAGGAAAGTCAATGTGGACGGGGATAGGGAGTTAGTGCAGTGCCAAGAGTGCAGTGCCGTTGGTGCTATTTAGACGAGACCAAGTTCAAGAGCTTAGCCGAGGCAGATGGGGCTAGCTTCGCGTGCATATATGCAAGCATTTTGAGGAGACCGTTCAGACGTTCAATGGGGAATGGGCAACTAGGATTAGGAAACATAAAGGGGACCTGAAGGTGGAACGAGAGGAACGGATTAGGCTAGAAGCTCAGGTCGCCGAGTCGCAAAAGAGGGAGGAGGCTAATGCAAACTGTTGGAGCGAATTGTGGGCGAGCTGAAAGAGGAGCGGGAAAAGCGGGCCCAGAAAAAAGAGCAGGTAGAAGCGCTCAGGTCGCGGCCTGCAGGGCACCCCGGTTTGGAGCAGTGCCATGTGGGGGACGAGGATCGTCGATCCTACAGTGCTGTACGTAGCGCAGCAAGCTTTCAGTGGGGAAGACAGAGGGGTAAAATGGGGCGCGGAGACTCGCGACAGCAGCATACGGCAGCAGGAGAGACGGCTAGTGCGATCCGGAGGGCAACAGTCGCAGTTAGGAAGCGAACGGTTAGAACGCAGGAGGGTTCTGGTAGTCGGTGACTCGAACGTAGCGAGGGTTGAGGGAGGCGTTCTGAAGACAGTGAAGGCGGACAGGCGGGTGCAGGTGGAGCCCCAGTAGGGAAATGCATGGTAGTTGCAATGACAAAAGCCCAGGAGGTGGTAGGGGGCAACATTGATGGCGAACACCTTGTCGTTATCCACGCTGGTCTCAACGATGTGCTGAATTGGAGGAGCCAGAATCTCGAGAAACAGAAGTGGGGATGCGTTGGCTTAGAGAGCACAATCCGAGTGGTCAAGACGCAGGCTAGCGAAACGAAAAGGAGGGTCATTGAGGCTAATCATGTCATTAGGTTAACGAGTCAACGACTAGGATACGGGGTAGTGGATGTTAACAGGGAAGTGTACGAAGTCAAGCCCCACCCTTTTGCACAGAATGGCATTCACTACGGTGGTGCCACTGGCAAGAGGGTGTGTAGGATATGTCTCCAGGCTACAGCCTTTTTGAGGGGCCCCAGAGATCTGAGGCGACCAGTTTAGAGAAGGAGGAACCAAGATCCAAGGGACGATGGAACCATAGGAGAAGAAAGAGACACAAGCGCGAGGGCCAAGTTAATTCTTATATAGGTTTCATTAACATGCAAGGTGGCAGGAATAGACTGAAATGGGAGGAAATAGAAGACCAGTTAAGAGAGCAGGAATTAATTGTATATGGCTTAGTGGAAACGCATCTTAGAGACATGGAGCAACCACCCTGTAACCCAGACTACGCATGGGAATGTTAAACAGAACAGAGGGCAGCGGAAAGGGGGGGGGGGAGTGGAATTGGGACATTCATTCATAACGGAATGAAATTTCCAAGGGGTCAAACTGGGATGCAAGGAGCATTTATGGCTAAAAGGAAAAGTTGCTGGGGAGCAAACACTCTTTGGCTTTGTATACCTATGGACAGGAGCTGATGCCAAAGAAGAAAAGAGGAAAATGTTTGAATGTATTGCAAGCGACATTGATGAGTTAGGAGGACAGGGCGAGATAATTATATTAGGCGAAATGAACGCACATAGAGAAGACCTGGATGGGCACTCAGATTCGACATGAAGCAAGCTGCAGGATATGTATGACCGGCATGGTTTAGTTGTATGCAACAGTACCGAGAAGTGTGAAGGGCTCATAACATGGGAGCCCTTTATTTCCTAATTCTTCGGTTAATCCACGTCGTCTTCTTCCCACCTCTTTCCTTCAAAATTTTATTTTAGACTCCTTATAATACGTGACAAGGGCACCCTCTCTCAAAAGTTTATCCATGAAAAACTGCTCACGTCATACTCATCTTCAAGGCATCCACCAAATCGACTATCTTCTGTGGCGATTCTGGACCCAGCACACTACACACCGCGGATGTCCAGCACAAAGCAAGTGCACACCGCTAACATAGCACACCAAACTACGTTTTCAGAACACTAACACTCCATTGCCGTTGTCCGTGCGGTGTCCTTAATACACATGTTATGGTCCACAACACAATCCCTTGTATAATCACATAACACCAACAACAGCAACAACCACAACAAGATAAATCCCAGAGATACATTATTACAGCAACAACAACAAGATACATCCCAGAAATACTTAGAGCTGCTCAGTTGGCACTATCTGCAGAGGGCTCTAATTTGTAGCATATGACCTCCATTTTGCCTTTCCCGCCCGAAAACATCTCTCCCTTGATTTGGAGTAGAGCTGTGACCGTCTGTCTTCATTCACATTGGGCTTCATTAGTACCTCATACCCCCCTGCATTTTTCTCCCCACTGCACGTGGGCACCTCGGCAACATGATCTGTCTTCTCGGCCATTACCGAGCATGCTACCTTGGGGGCGTATCATGCGGCACCCCTTTCTTCGCACTTCTTCAACATATTTACATGGAAACCCTTCTTAGTGTCATTTATCAATAATTCATAATCCATGTCATTTTTCTTCCGCGTCACAAGGTACGGGCCTTTCCATTGCATAAGTAACATATTATGATCCGTGGGCAGCAGGACGAGAACCCTGACGCCCGGATTCAGACTCCTGTGAATGGTTTTATTTTCATAATATCCCTTATGGTGTTCACGCGCCTTTTCCAGGCCTTGATGGGCAAGCCTGCACGTTTCCTTTAACCAGTCCCGCAACTCAAGAACGTACGTGTATGTTGTCTTGAGATCTGATGCAATCTCTTACTTATGCCAAAAGCTGATGCCAACAGCTCCCTGAGTATTGCAAGTGGACTTCTAACGGTTCTCCGATATAACATCTCGGAAGGCGAGAAACCAAGACCCGTTTGCGGTACTTCGCGGTAAGCGAAGAAAAGAGCTGGGAGATATATATCCCAATCAGTAGGTCTCTGCAGGCACATTTTCTCGATCATAATTTTGAGGGTGCCGTTGGACCGCTTTACAAGGCCATTACACATGGGATGGTAAGGCGTCGTCAGTAACCGCCTTACTGACAAAGGCGGTTAACCTCCTTCATTAATTCCGATGTGAAGTTCGAGCCCCGGTCATTCAAAATATCCCTCGTGAACCTCCAACGCGAAAACATTTCCACAAGACCCGCCGCCACTTGGACACTGTCAATAGTTCTCAGTGTAATAGCGTCAGGATAACAAGTGGCCACGTCAACCAGAGTAAGCACATATCTATTGCCTTTGGCGGATACTGGAGAGATTGGCCCCACAATGTCAATCGCCACTCGCTGAATCGGTAGGTCGATGGCTGGCATCTTGCCCAGAGGTACGGGACCAACTCTTCCCTTCGGAACTGTGCGCTGGCACACGTCACATGAGCGAACAAAGCGCTTAACGTCACTCTGAACACTCGGCCAAAAGAACTCCTCGGTGATCCTAGACACCGTTTTTTGAACACCCTGGTGTCCGGCCTTAATGGCGTCATGACGTAAGCTCAACACGGTCTCTCGCATATCTCTCGGTAACACCAGCTGTTGGACAAGCCTTCCTGAATAAAATATGCATTCCCTGTGCAGAAGACCATTTACTAATTGATATTCGAAGGACGTACGACTCTTCTTCCTTTTCACATTTTCTCCGACTCTTTCGAAGCAGGTTTTTCTCTGCCTATCTGCCTCCTCTCTCTGCCTCTTTGCCTCCTCATCATAGAGACGCATCGCCTCTTCCTTGCTTAACCCTAGCTTGAGCGCCAGTACAAACGTTATTGCCAAATCCATACTTGCTGCCGTCGAGAGATCGGAAATATCCTAGACAAATAAAAAAAGAAACAGGGAAATGAATCCTGGCACAGACTCGCCACTTATCTTTGTCACGGATCTCCCCGGAGAACACCCGGACCGAAAGAATGGACTAGGCGACAGGTGCACCCACACAAACGGACATTTAATAAACCTTACGTTACACACACACCAGAACACAAAACTAACAAAATTAACAAAAACACAAAGAATTAAAATACACACGACCCGGGAACACTGCTACCAGCGTCTACTATTAGCGTTCTACTGTTAGTGTTCGGCGTTCGTGCTCACGGTTGGTTCGGTGCGGCTGCGGCGTTGTATGGATCCAGTAGCCGGCGTCCAGGCGGCGTTCGATGTGCTTGGGCTGGCGTCGCTGGCGGCGTCGCTGGCTGCGTCGTATAACCTCCAGGTACAAGCGCCCGTGGAGGTGATGCCGGTGTTGGCGTCGGGGGCACCACCCGGATGGGTGGCAACAGCGCTGGAGACACACCTGGCCGTAGCAGGTGGTAGCGTCTTCCGTTGACTCCCCGAAACGGACTCAGGCACGGCAAGAAGTCCACGATGCGAAACCGCAGAACGCGGGCTCACCGGAGCAGTAGCCGGAGTCGCTCTCTTCCAGCCGATGTGTCCCTGACCCGCTGGAGCCTCCGCTTCTCTGTTCTTTCCCCCGTGCCTCGCTCTCCCTCGTTTTTTTATAGCCGTGGCGTTACTCCACGTAAGCCTTGTCGTCGTCTTCTCCTTCTCTTCTCCGCCAATCATCTCTCTCAACCTCACCGAATGCTTCTTCTTCTTCTTTATTCTTCGGTTAATCCACGTTGTCTTCTTCCCACCTCTTTCCTTCATAATTTTATTTTAGACTCGTTATTATACGTGACAGTCAGCCCGAAATAAATTTTTTTAGGCGCTATCTTCGCTGTCGTTCTGCTCCGCGGATTGCAGTAACCACTTCATAACATCTGGTGGAGGTGCTGCGTGGCCTTCCATGTTCCGGTCGCCCCCTTCAAGTCGTGACGCCAGCTCTCAGCGCTTCTCACCCGACGGCGAGCCAGCAGCTCAGCGAGCCAGCCGACGTCTCCGGCGAGAAGAGCCTGAGTTCGGGACCGTGCTGGACTGCACCAGACAGCGAAAAGACGCTGCTACGAGCACCGCAACCTCGCTGAAGATGTTAACACCGATCATACAGCAGCTGCCGCGGGTGCCGCCAACATTCAATGGTTTGGCTTGGTTTATGAAGATTTAACGTCCCAAAGCGACTGAGGCTATGAGGGACGCCGTAGTGGAGGGCTCCGGAAATTTCGACCACCTGGGGTTCTTTAACGTGCACTGACATCGCACAGCACACGGGCCTCTAGAGTTTCGCCTATATCGAAATTCGACCGCCGCGGCCGGGATCGAACCCGCGTCTTTCGGGCCAGCAGCCGAGCGCCATAACCACTCAGCCACCGCGGCGGCCTCCAACTTTCAATGAATCCCTAGGCGAAAATCCCAAAGAATGTTTGGACCAATTTTTGCGCGTGGCATCATTCAAGAAGTGGGATGGTGCGGCAAAAATTGAACACTTATTTTTCTCATTGGATGGCTCCGCAAGCATGTGGTACGAAAACCACGAGTTGTCCCTAACGACATGCGAGCTATTCAAGAAGAAACTACTCAAGGTAATCAGTGCCGTGAGGAAAGAGAGCCAAGCGACTCCTCGACTCCAGGATCAAGCTTCCGAATGAGCCCGTCCGTCGTTACGTCTAAGAGATCAAGCGCCTATATCGCCGCGCTGACCCCGAGATCACCGAGGAAAAGAAAGTTCAGTTTTTATGCGCGGCGTAAAACAACAACTATTTGGTAGCCTCGTCCACCAGCCGCAAAAACAGTCGAATTCATGCAAGAAGCCTGCACGATTCAGAGACCCTCGACGTCCAAGCTCGGCAGTAAAATCGCCCTTCCTCTGCCTGAGCAATCCGATCGGACACGACGACCACCACCAGCGAAAGCTTGCGGGAAGTTATCCGCGAAATCGTCCGAGAGGAGCTACGCCGATTACTGCCACCCTACTCACAGCCGCAAGCAGCGACTCTGATGGATGTGGTACGGGAAGAAGTTCTACTGGCAATTAGCACCCCGACGGCCACAGAACCCCGGACCATGACCTACGCCGCTGCAGTAAGGACTCTTAAGCCCCAACGACAACCCCTTCGTGCTCTCCGAGATGAGCCACCCTTTCCACAACGCCGCCTCCCAGCACCCGCCCGCCCAGCCTATGACCAACGCACAAGCCCCCGGAAATGCGACGCCTGGAGGACTTCCGACAATCGACCGTTGTGCTTTCATTGCGGTGAGGCAGGGCATATTCTTCGTCACTGCCCGTACTGACGTATCCGTCTGCAAGGATTTGCCGTTGACGCCTCACAACCACGCTTCGGCGAACGTCCGCTATAAATCAACGAGTACCTGCGTCGAGAGGAGTACACGCTGAACCGCCTTTGCGCTCACCATCATCGACAACCTCGCGCTTAGCGTCGCCACGCCGCAGCTACTCAGCCGCGGTACGAGGAAGGTCTCCCAGCGCCAGTAGGGAAACTATAGACAGCAACCTCTGGAGTTGAGGTTGCTCACGAGCTAAAAGCCGAAGATCCTCCACTGACCACGCCCCATGAAGACGCTGCACCCGCTACGCCGCATGAAGAACCTACACTCGCTGCACCGACGCCGCACAAAATGACAACCCCGACCACGACGCAAACCGCCATCAAAACGACGTCACCACCCAGAAAAGCTTCGACCACACGCCGCACCCGCGACTCGCATACGCGACGAAGCCGTGACCCGACGCCGAGGGCGACATGCAATCCAATCGCCAGGAGATTCGACTTAGAAGTGACTGTCGACGGCCGGAAAGTTACCGCTCTAGTCGACACCAGAGCCAATTACTCGCTGATAAATGGAACATTCGCTGCGCAGCTGAGAAAAGTCACTACGGCTTGGGACAGCCCAAAAGTTCGCACCGCAGGCGCCACCTCATTACACCATCAGGACGATGCACACCACGAGTGACTCTCAAAGGACATACCTATCCTGCGACCTTCGTTGTGCTCCCGCAATGCTCCCGCGAAGTGATCTTGGGCATGTATTTCCTTAATGAGCATCAGGCGGTCATCGACCTGCGATCCAAGCTGATCACGCTTTCGGCGGACGAGGCAATCCCTTCGATGAAAAGTCTGGAAAATTACGTTGCCCAGAGTGTCCAGGAGGAAAAAGTGAGCTTCCCACCCCGTTCAAGTGTTATCCTGGCCGTGGGCACCACGAAATCCAATAACGCTGAAGCCATCATCGAGGGGAATATGCAGTTTCTTCTAGACCGAGGAATGAGCATCGCAAGAGGAATCGCACTTTTCCGCAATGGCCAGGCCGAAGTACTGCTCAATAACTTCGGCGAAGAATACCGGCACATTAACAGCGGAACGACGATTGCATTCTTCGACGAAATATCCGACGTACGAGACTCCTTCGCCATCTCCGACCCATCCGCAGAAGATTCGCTTGACCAAAAGAACTCGCAAACTTTCGACATCAACCCAACAGTTGCGATCCTGTCTCGACTGCGCCAGTTGAGATTCCGCCTTCAGGTGGCGATGAGAGGAAGCTACTTGATGATAAAATCGGGGTTTCTTGATGACCCGGTGGTTCTACTCGCAAACATTCACATTACTCAAGGAAAGGAGAAGGTTAACTATTTATTTACAACATAGGTAAAAAAAACGAGAAGAAACAAAGCAAGGAGAAAACTATTTACATGACTAAACCGTGGATCAGACGAATTCAGCCCCCGCTCAACCCAGAGCGCTTGGTTTTAAACCCTCTGTCTCCGCCCTTAGCGGGGACAGCAACCAATAAGATAACAAACGACACCCCTCACCAATCAGTGGTCAGGGAAAGGAAAATAAGGTTTCCGCCAACTAATCACAGATTGGGGAAAGAGTTCTGATTAAACATTTGGGAAAGGAGAGGTTGCAATCAAATAGACAAACAACACAAATGCGACTTCCGTTCCCCACGCCACCCACGGCACCACAGACGCTAGAAACATGTGCCGACGAGGCGATGACTCAGGTTGTTGACAGCAACAAAGAGAACACAGTCGTTAAGGGAAGTAGACAGTCGTTACAGGAATAGTGGGTTTCCGGTCACTCGGCTAATACTCAGCCGTATCTCGTGCGCCCCCGAAACCTCGTCCACTCCTTAACAACCACATGTCGTCAGCTGTACTTGGTTCGCGTTTTTCCCGGCAGGTCATGCCCGTGACGGCGCGGCGTAAACGAGGACGTCCGCTGCACAAAGGGGAGGCAGGGACGGGACGGGCCCCTTTGTTGGGGACTTCCGACCCTGCTGGAGCGGCCTGCGGACACAATATCAACGAGTTCGCGGAAAGGTCAGCGAACTCCACACCAACCCTGCCCCGGAACAGACAAGACCAGATCCGCAATCGGCTTCGAAGCTACATCGAGTGTTTTTATCGCCGAAGGTCCGACAAACGCCAATTGCCAAGCATCGCATTATAACGGACCAACACGTCCGACCTCTCCGTCAAGGACCCTACCGTGTGTCACCGCGAGAACGACAAACCATCTGGGACCAAGTCGAGGAAATGTTTCGCGACGACGTCATCCAGCCTTCAAACAGACCATGTGCGGCACCTGGTTGTTCTAGTGAGAAAGAAAGCCGGCGCACTTCGATTCTGCGTGGATTACCGCCACTTGAACAGCATAACAAAGAAGGACGTCTACCCCCTCCCACGCATCGACAACACACTGCACCGGCTCGGTAACGCCAAGTATTTCTCATCGATGGACCTCAAGAACGGCTACTGGCAAATTGAGGTGGACGAAAGAGATCGCGAGAAGACAGCATTCATCATTTCGGATGGGCTCTTTGAGTTCAAAGTGATGCCATTTGGTCTCTTTTCCGCCCCAGCGACGTTTCAGCTAGTAATGGATTCAGTGTTGGCAGGCCTGAAGTGGCACATTTGTCTGGTATAATTAAATGATATCGTTGCCTTCGCCTCGAACTTTGAAGAGCACCTCAAAACATTTCGAACAGTACTAGACGTCATCAAGTCGTCTGGCCCTTACCTTGAAAGCACAGAAGTGCCACTTTGCCTATGAAGAGCTGCTGTTTCTAGGCCACATCGTTAGCAAGGAAGGAGTACGCCCAGACCCGCAGAAAACAGCTGCTATTGTACAGTTTCCACCGCCGGCCGATGAGAAAGCTCTGCGCAGATTCCTCGGGCTGTGGGCGTATTCCCGACTATTTGTGAAAAACGTTTCGCGCATCGCCGACCCCTGACCCTACTGACGAAG
Source organism: Amblyomma americanum (assembly GCF_052857255.1). Lineage (NCBI taxonomy): Eukaryota > Metazoa > Arthropoda > Arachnida > Ixodida > Ixodidae > Amblyomma > Amblyomma americanum. The sequence continues at coordinate 207,641,298 of NC_135498.1, forward strand.
GCAGACGTGCCATTTAAAAAGAGAAGCGCCGCTAGCCGAAACCTTCAAAGAACTTCAGCATCGTTTACAGTCCCCACCGATCCTCGTGCATTTTGATGAAAACGCCAATACTGAAGTTCATACCGACGCAAGCAGCGTTGGCCTAGGCGCCGTCCTCGTTCAAAAAAGCGACGGGCTGAAGAAAGTCATCGCATACGCTAGCCGTTTCTTTTCCAAGGCCGATGCTAACTATTCGACAACTGAGGAGTGCCTTGCCATCATCTGGGCTACGTCGAAAATCCGCCCCTACTTGTACTCTCGACTGTTCAGGGTGGTCAGCGATCACCACGCGCTCTGCTGGCTTGCCAATTTGAAGGGCCCTTCTGGCCGCCTCATTCGATGGAGCGACAGCCAACATCAAATGACATATGACGAGCCGACGGCCGGACATCTCAGATTTACTCGCACACTCCACTGCATTCAAGTCAAGTATTACTGGTCCCGACTGTATGCCGATGTTGCGCATTATGTGAAAACTTTTCGAGATTGCCAGCGACGTAAGACCCCTCCCACACAAACAGCAGGTTTTCTGAACCCCATTGCACCTCCCTCAAGGACCTTTCAGCAGATCGGCATGGTCTTGCTTGGCCCCTTTCCAAAGTCGAAGTCTGTAAATAAGTGTATCATCATAGCGACCGACTACCTGACCCGCTACGCCGAGACGAAAGCCCTACCGAACGGAACGGCAGCAGAAGTAGCCAAATTTTTCGTGGAGTGCATTCATCTGCGACATGGTGCCACCGATGTGCTCATCACGGACAGAGGAACAGCGTTCACGGCAGAACTAACGCAAGCCATCCTGCGTTACAGCCAAACCAGGTACCGGAGGTAAACTGCACACCATCCGCAGACAAACGGACTGACCGAGCGCCTGAACAAAACGATCGCCGATATGCTCGACATGTATGTCGATGCCGAACACCAAACTTGGGAGGTCATCCTGCCTTACGTCGTCTTCGTCTACAACACCGCAGTACAGGAAGCCACCCAGATGACGCCTTTTAGACTCTTCCATGACAGGGAGGCCACGACCACGCTAGACGCCATGCTGTCCAACGATACTGGAGAAGAAAACGTCGACGTCGCTACCTACCTTCAACGGGCAGAAGCTCGAAGGCTTCCCCGATTATGGATCAATTACCAGCAGCGGACCGACGCCAGAAGCTACAACTTACGAAGACGCAACGCGGAATACTAGCCAGGAGACCAAGTCTGGCTTTGAAAGGCCATTCGCCGCCGTGGATTGAGTGAAAAGCTTTTGCGCCGCTATTTAGGCCCGTACAAGGTTCTTCGTCGGCTAAGCGAACTGGATTATGAAGTCATCCCTGACACAATGACTGCATCCCAGCGACGCCACGTACGACTAGAAGCTGTCCATGTCGTCCGTCTAAAGCCCTATTATGCGCTGTGTTTCTACCACACTCTGTTTTTATTTTCGCACGATCCGCTTTATTTGCTGCTAGTCGTCTTATTTGTTTTAATGTATGGAGCCCATGCTTTTTTGAGAGGGCAGTAATGCCGCGAATGTTTGCTGGTCTGTTCATTCTTCAAAGCTGCCGCCACGCCACTTTATTGCTTTGTTCGCGATGCAAGGAGCGACCAGATTTATCTCGATTGATCGCGTCCAGGCAGAGCTGATTCTAAGTTCTTCCAGAATGTTCTAGTAACTTTGCACGCTTTATCTTGAAAGTTCGCTATAAGCTTTAAATTGAGCACGGCCGACAGCAGCGGGCATTGTGTTCGGCGACCGCCGAGCTCGTTTATTGCTACGCCGCCGCCGAGTGATTCAGTCCATTGTGGGTGCAAGTCAGCCCAAAATAAAGTTTTCTTTAGACGCCATCTTCACTATCGTTCTACTCCTCAGATTGCAGTCACCACTTCGTGGCAATATGCAGTCGACAGATAATACGGTTAGTCGCTGGGAACATAGGGTGAGGCCATAGAAAGCGTTTCGGCAGAGCTCCAAGATTTGCAGCGTTCGGGGCGGCCAAGACTCAGCTCATTTGCGAGTACCGACGCCTAACGAGTCGGCAGTTGGCGCTGAAGCTGTCACTCAGCAAACGAAGTGCGGATGCAATCATCCCTGCTCTTGATTACTCAAAAGAGTGTTCATGATGGGTTCCGCGCTGTGTTACGGTGGACCGCAAATCGCTGGGAAAAAAAACATTTTTCTGGGCTGTTGAAATGTTTCGAAGCTTAGGCGCAAGGGTTCTTTTCCAGGATTGTGAGAGGTGAAGAAACCTCGGTTCACCATTTTGAGCCCGAAACCAAACGACAGTCGATGGAATGGCGTTATCCTCAATCTCAACAGAGGAAAAATTCAAAGCAACTGCTTGCGCCGGTAAGATTATGATCACTGTGTTTTGGGACTGTGAGAGTGTCATACTCATTCATGTGATTCCATGAGGCAGCACCATTAATTCTTAAGGTTATGAGATGACATTAATTAAACTCAAGAAGCGCTTACGGCGACTTCGGTGCCATTACAACCCAGGTGATTGTTTAATTTAACATAACGCTCGGCCTCACACAAGTTTGAGAACTTCGGAGCATATCCCTAAACATGGGAAGGACTGTGTTACGCCGTCCGCCCTACAGCCCTGACCTAGCTTCATAAGACTTCTACCTCTTTGGGCCATTAAAGGATGCCAATCTAGGAAGGCATTTTGAGGATGACCAAGAGGTGATTCGCACAGTGTAGCAATGGCTTCGTGACCAGAACAAGGAGTGATACGGACAGGGCATAAACACACTTGTGTCTTGCTGGAGGACGGCCACAGCATAGGACTGAGATTGCGTTTAAAAATAGGCAGTGTCGGAGAACTATCGTTATTTCGATTCTGTTAGTTTCTTTGCGTTCAATAAACAATTGCTGAAAAAATAGTGGTGCATTACTTTCTGGGCGACCCTCTTGTCCTTTCCAATGTGCGCAAACAAATACTGGCAATTTCTCGCAAATGTCGAAAACCACTTGCCTGCCGGGGGCAGGCTCAGCGGCGTTCCAGTAATCGCCTTATTCTAGGTTGCGCATGCCACGTGACATATTCTGTCCCACCTGCGCTGCGGCGAGCGCGCTCACCGTTCGTCGCTTGTCGCTGCTCTTGCCGAGGCGGGTCGGAGAAGGCCACGTAACTTGAAAAAAAAAAACCTCTCACAAAAGACAATGGGCAAGAGAAGGAGTGTTCACGCCATAACTACTGGACTATCAACTGAGACTTATTAGAATAAAACATAGTCCCAGCAATGTCAGCAGAGCATGCGCAACATCCGCATCACAACTCACAGCGAATAGGGCGTACAAGATACACATCTACCGTGACCGGCCTAAAAAAGCGGATCCTTTCTCGAGTAAGCGCACCGAGGGTGTGCTACTGCAATCTTGGCCGGACAAACTGATATGGTATGCTTCCAAGATTTCTCGCTCTTGCTTTTCCTTGCCTCTACCAAGAATCGTTACATTGCTGAACAGTGGATAACACCCAAATTCATAGCAATGGCGAGGCGAGTTGGCACCGTCATCAGTCCCCAGGGAGGAGTGGAGCTCACGCAGCCGGTCATTAATCCACCGACCGGTTTGGCCTCTGTATACCCTCTCGCATGTGAGGGAGAACTTGTACACGACCTTTGCGACACACGCCGTGAATCGGTTCTCGTGCTGCGTTGTGCAAACGTGGTTCCTTTCTCTGCCTCGAGAAATGCGCGAGCACAGACCCGAAAGCTCGCAAGGGGCAGAAAAAACCACACTCACTCCTTGCTTCGCCGCAACTTTTTTGATGCTGTGGCTCACTTATGCACGTACGGCATGACCTCAAGTTTCTTGCGTTCAGTTGCTCCAACATCAACCCGTTTCGTCCCTTCTTTCTTGAGCTTCTGAAGCAGCGATTCAGCCACTGCTTTCAAAAGAGGCTTAGTGAACCCCGTGGCTTCCAAACGTTAGAACTGATTGTCAAGGCTCCTTTGAATTGCGTGGTGACAGCTTTTTTCCAGTGCATTGCGGAATCAATTCATCGCAATCCCTCTCTTTATAACCTTAGAGTGTGCAAAACCGAGAGGCAACAGAGCGTTCTGGCTTCAAGGTAAAAACATCCAGCATAAATGGACATCGTCAAAGAAGGTTAGTTGCTGTTCTAGGAACCTGATAGAATGATTGTTAGGGAGTAGTTCATGAGTGAATTTAAGGGTGCGTGAAGAAGTTTTAAAAGCAGTCAAAACATCGTCTACTGCACCAGGCAGAGTGTCATTAGGCAAAAGCTTTAAAGGTACTAAAAATACTCCACGTGCCGAAAAACTTGTCCCTTGTCTTTTGTGTCCGTTTTTTTTTCAAGTTACTATGAGCCAACTGGCCCGCATTTCAACCCTTCTGAAGGCAACGTAGCATGTGCCCCACTGAGCAACGCACCGCAGGCACGCGGTTTTTTAATTGTACGAGAAATGGCCAATATATATTTGCGGAAAACTAGCGGGGTATTCTATTTTCTAAATTCTAAATACCACGCTATCAAAAGGAGCCTTGAAAATCAGTTCCAACGTTTGGAAGCAACGGGGCTCCCTAAGCCTCTTTTGAAAGCAGTGGCTGAATCGCTGCTTCAGAAGCTCAAGAAAGAACGGACGAAGCGGGTTGATGTTGGAGCAACTGAACGCAAGAAACTTGAGGTCGTGCCGTACGTGATAAACTGTTACGGCTATTAATAATGACCAGAGATGGGCAAATACCCTCACTTTTATTTTTACCCTCACCCTGACTTTTGAATTTGTGGCCCTTCCTCACTCTCGCATTCATTTTGAAGTTATCCGGTCCTCGCTCACCCTCACGCTCACATAAAACATTTTCTGGTCCTCCCTCGCCCTCAGATCGTCGGCCCTTCCTCACCCTCACTAACAACTGCCTTAACATTTGAGTTATTTTTGTAGTCGGCAACTTCTGGCGATATTACTGAGTAATGAAGATATAATACAAGCCCTCAAAGCATTACTGGACGCGAGCCTAGATGCTTATATTGTTGTGAGTGCGTGTACGTGTGTGTCTTGTTTGAGATAATACGTGGGACAAAACCGTGACAGTTACAAGTTGAGCCGAAAAATATCATTCTGCCTTTACTTCTGGCACGCACTGCATGCATACAAGTGCCCTGCAGTTATTACATTTGGTTTTTATCCATGCACTGCTAAAATGAGTCAGTGCGTTGTTATGTCTGTGTCCAAGCACTAATATATGCCAAGAACATTTAGAAAATATTGCAGTCGCCTTTACAGCGACAATTACAAGAAGTTATATGCACAGAATTGACACAGATCAAGGAAAGTTTGTAGGTCGCTTAATTACCATTACCCGATGACACTGCGACAGCACTTGGTCTTTATAATTTCACTGCTTCTAATGTCCCATCAGAACAACAGCATGAGAGACTGGCAGTTTAACATGCGTGATAGCGGGTACGTCACGAAGACGCCGACATTGCAAGCAAAGCTTGAGAGCTTGCCAGTTTGTACAGGCGTGATGAAAAGATTTCTCTGAACTGATTGTTCATCTTAGGGAAGTGTATGAACCGACTGCTGCGTTGCGTCTGCTCCGATAGCGGACTCAACAGGCAGCAAAAAGCCGAGTCAGAAGTCGGGCTGCAGGCACTCGGACATCGTGGTCGACGCCTTTGCAGAGACGGGTCAGTGATTTATTTACATCGACTCTATGACCAGCGAATTCAATTCATTCTAACTCCAGGTCACCGCCTGAATACAGCAGTTAGCGAGTGGCGTCAAGGCCATAAACGAGGCAATCTCCCCTGCGGCGGTGCACCCCACCACCGTGATCCCCCCCCCCCCCCCCCCAAAAAAAAAAATCTGTTCAACATGGCTCCTCGCTAACAAATTGAGGACTGACAGTGGAAGTGAAGGAGCTTTAGTCGCAAGCGAGGGACCCTGCAGTTGCATATTCAAAGCCTCACTAGCCTAAAGGATGTAATAGCTCACCAGGAAGCTAGTCGCGCGGCGAAACTGCCGTGGTTTAAGGCATCCTGCCATAGGGTTATGATGCGACGGCGCCGCCCGCCTCGTTTACTGCCACCTTTGTGCATCGCAACATCACAGCTATACAAAACACACCAGAGGACACTAAAGAAGACTACACACTAGTGGATACAGTACCAAGGAAGAAGGGGGACGCAAACCTTTTCGTGTATTGCTCCCCGAAGAAAAAGGGCACTGGCCTGGTCAACCTGCTGGTCAAAACCCTTAACCTTGCATCCAAAACACAGCTGCTGGTTGTCGACGACTAACGCGCAACAACAGTCATGGGGGTAAAGGAAAGCTACCCCTAAGGAAATATGCTATGGGAAAGAATACAGAATCTAGGACTATCCATCCTGAATAACCCTCCTGGAATGCACACGTTAAGCAATAGTGTCCGCGTGGATACCTCCCCGGATCTGGCTTTAGCCAGAAACATTAAGGACGCTAAGTGGTCTAACACAGGCCACCATTAGGTAGTGATCACTACATAATATCTACATCATTTCACACTACATTATACAAACCCTCATTCATAAAATCAACGGTTACAGAGCGGGATAGGTTTAGGGATTTACGCCGCTTAACCGCTCCCAGAACCATAACCATCCTTTCGGAATGGGTCGATTGCCTCAATAAAGACACAAAAGCTGCCACCGTCTAGCAACCGGTTGAGGAACAGAGTCAGATTTCTGACTCTATAGGCTACTGCACACGTGGGAGGGCCACCTAAGCCTGCAGAAGCGGTGGAAACAGCAAAAACACAACAAATCTCCGCGCAAACGAGTTGCACAACACGATCGAAAGATAAAGGAGTACACACTAGAACTCCAAGAAAACCAGTGAAGCCAAATATGCGATAAAATGAACGGGTGGATGGGCTGTAATCAGACGGGGCAGCTACTACGCCACCTATTAGACCCCACCCAGACCACGTCTACCCAACGCAGTCAGCTCACAAGACTGGTACACCAGTACACGGGCAATAAGAAAGAGATCAGGAACCTACATAAGCGATACCTCAACACTACCCCGGGTAACCCACTGCCGGATTACCCCAATGACAAGTTAGACGCAGACATCATGGATGCCAAGTTGTGGTACACCCTCAGTCAACTCCGCACCACCTCCGCGGCCGGACAAGACGGAGTTACAAACGAAATTCTGAGGAACCCCGACCACAGCTCGGTCGTAGCTCTCACAGAGCTCATGAACGCCTATTGGCGCGATGGCAAAATCCCACAGGTTTGAATACACGCTAAAGCCACCTTCATTCCCAAACCGGCCAAGAAACTCTCTATAGAGTACCTTAGACTCATATCAATCACTTCCTGTAGAGGCAAGTGAGGGAACGCACCTACAATTGTTTGCGGAAGACAGCGACCTATTTCCCCCCACGATGATATCTTCAGAGCGCGTCTATCTACACAGGATGTCTTGCTCGAATTCAAGTCAGACATCACTGACCCCGTGCAAGGAACGGGCACGAAGGCAGTGCTGGGGCTAGACCTCAACAACGCATTCGACAACGTCTCTCACGAGGCTATCCTCACGAACCTATCTGACATTAATCTCGGGGTACGGGTATTCACATATATCTGCTCCTTCTCAGAGAGGGCCGCGGGGTTAGCAGTGGATGAGATCAAGTCTGACCCCATCCCCCAGGGGGCAGAGGAACACGTCAAGGTTCAGTCCCCTCGCCTTTGCTGTTCAGTCGGTCCCTCATGAAACTTGCCTCAAAACTCGCCGCAATGCCCGATTGCATCATACTCTCCACGCGAACGACATTACTCTGTGAGTAACCACAGGGACTGAAGGCCAAGTGGAGAGTACACTGTAGCAAGCGGTAGACACGGTCGAAACATACATACGCCCAAGCGGCGGGCTTCCCGTGCTCTTATAAAAAATCTGAACTCTTCGTACACAGGAACAAGTCCAGAGGCATACACCTAAAAAAATACGTTCCCCCGCCCCCTTTAAACGTATGCGTATCAAGTTTGCCGGTGAAGGAGGTTTCCACCATGCGCATCCTAGAGCTATACATGAACTTCAAACCAACCGCAAAAAAAAAACCCAAACTATTGGCAAAAACCACAGACGGGGCTTCAAAGAAAAGGATATTTTTCGTCAGGTTCAGGCCTTCGTTCTAAACAGAGTCGTATACTCAGTCCCCTACATCCGCCTTTATGCAGCGAAGAAGAATAGAATCGATAGTATCGTCAGACGAGCGTACAAGGCTTCCCTCGGTCTACCACGTCAAACGTCAACAGAGAGGCTCTTAGGGCTCGGCATACAAAATACGCTAGATGAACGATGCGAAGCACACCTCTCGACACAAGCGGAGAGGCTCACTCGCACTAGTACGGGCAGAGCCATTCTCTCCCGACTAAGAAATGTCAACGCAACTCCGAGAGGAGGCGCGACAGCTCAGCTACCGAAACATATTCTAAGAACCTTCTTATAAAACCACTTCCCAAGAACATGCATCCGGTGCACGACGAGGGCCGTCGTCTAGCCAGAGCACGCGCTCTGCACGAAAACTACGGACAGCACTCGGGAGTGGTGTACGGAGATGTTGCGGAGTACCCACTCAGCAAGGCCTACGCATTGGTGGCGGTGGATGGGCCCGACACACTGCCTGCAGCCGCGACTGTCAAAACAAGCTCCCCTTGAGATTGCGGAGGAGGCGGCAATATAGCTTTAGCCATAGCTAATACCACCTCGGATATTGTTTTCAGCGACTCAAAATTCGCAGTTCCCAAATTGGCGGGATCCCAATAGCACCCATCACCCTTAGCTTTCTTAAAAAAGCAGCCCAACCTACCAGACAGGTCGAACTGATTTGGGTGCCGTCCTACTCGGACAGTCTGGGGAAAGAGGAAGCTCCCAATAAAGCCCGAGGTTTCCTCAACCGGGCAGGGGGCTCGCCTATTCATCCAGGGTTTACGAGAGACGGCATGACCTCTTTCAAGACATTACCCACCACTACACCTCGGGCAGGTGAGTTTATCCCCCTCCGGCTAAAGCGCTTTCCAAAGCAGAATAAACCACGTGGAGAAGGCTTCAAACGCGCTCCCTCACGAACCCCGCGCAACTGTCACACATGTACCCCTCGCAATACGAACCCCTAAGTTTCAGCTGTTGCGGACGCACCACTTACGGCCACATCTTATGGGATTGTAAGGAAGAACCGCCTTCGGCGGATCTAGTACAAATCCCTTCTCTCGAGGGGTGGGAGGCTGTGCTGGCCAGCTCAGACCCAAAGACGGAAGTCCGGGCCGTCGAGTGGGCCAACCAGGTCGCCAACAGTCATGAACTAACGGCCACCTAACACAACCCTCCGGTCACCGAGCTCTTATTGACGAAATAAAGCGTATTTTTAATCAATTACATGGTGATCAAGAAGATTTCAGTACAGAAAGAGTGCACTGCGGCTCTATTGAAAGGGGTCCTTTGTACCCAGGTTCCTAGTTGGAGAATTCAGTTTAATTAAAAGCGTCCAGTCACTATTGTTTTGGTCACGTATCCAGCCTTCGAAGCCCGTCCATCAGGACGCCCCCGACAAACTCTCACCACTTCCGGCAAAATGCTGTCCAGGCTGGTGCTGCAGCAGTGCTAACAATCACGGAAGGCGGCCCAAGTGGTGGCGAAGGTCAGAAACCTGAAGCACTGCTCTCCGTGGGAACTAAATGCCGAAACGGTACTCGCGGATAAGGTTCCGCACTGGGGAAGACTAGAAGCCTCTTCAGAGCCGCAAGTATGCAGGCGCCGTTGCTCTCTGTAAAACCTTCTGCCGCGTCCGCCGTAAATCACGCAGACCACCGCCGCCCACCGTCGCCGCTGACGCACGATACCATGCCGCTGTGGCTCAAGTGGACAGCCGCGATGAAGTTTCCTAGGCAGCGGACGGCCATTTCAACGCAGATCTCTCGACGAACATAAACAATTTGAAACCTAAGAGCAGCAAGAACCCGTTGGAGCAACCGGGAGGATTTTTCCAAAACGAGATGATGTCCATTTGTTTTAAAACCCCCGTCTCGAATCTCAAAATATTTCGAGACGTAGCACGACCGACATTAAGCCTTACCTCGGGTCGAGTGCTTTATTGGGAGGTGTTTCGTGGCGTTTCCTAAAAGCTTTGTAAATATTTTTTTAATGTATATAGAATACATTTTCAGTGTAAATATCATCATGCTAAAAAAGCTTTGGCGACCGCGTAGCGGCCTGAAGCAGCGGCCAGCGGGACTGATTTTTTTAGCGCCGCTGTGGGTTAGGAAGCCGCGCCTCCAGCTATGACGTTTTTTTTATTGTTTCGCCAGTATCTGCCCCAGGTGATATACCGACTTTCCACCGCAGTTAGGCATTTATCCTGTCGCTTTTAATTCAGGAAACTTTAAAATCAAACGGGTAGCTAAAATGCAGCATTTGGGTTGAATAATGGTAATCACTAACTCCCAGAGGCTGGAGTGAACGAATCCTGTGGTTGCCATTTTAGTGCCCTAACGCTTCCAGCCGAATGAGGACTGTGACGTCAATGTGTGCTTACAGGTCACGTGAGGCATGAAAAAACTCCAATATAATCGCTGCTTCCATACTCGTCATTCCGGCCCTTGAGGAAGGCTGGCTCAAGCACTGCAGTAAATTATAACTATGAAGCAGCAATTATATAGAAGTTTTTCCATGCCTCACGTTACACAAAAGTACTGTGACGTCACTGCCATCGTTTGGCTGTGGAAACCAAAACCGAAACAAAATGACAGGAAATATTCGAATATAAATTATTAAGCGCCCGTAGGCGAATATTCCATTGTGATTCATGCGTACTAGTGTGTTCCGCATCGTTGTAGATAAAAAACTTGCCACCAATATTAGGTGTCTACACTCATTAAAAAGTGAAGCTTAAGAGTCCTCCAATTCTTTTTACTTTTATTTATGGACAATGGTGCGATTCACGCTGCATTTGAGTGTCATCCAAAGAAAATTATTCGGTTTGGTCTTGAGCCACTGACCCGACCGTGTCGTCGAGTAGCCGTGAAATCTGTTCACGGAGCGTCCAGAGCATATCAATGCTCTCGTTAACTTGTTGCACAAAATTTTGATGTATAATGTGTATGAAGTATACAGCCAATCAACGACAGCCGTCTTCTCTGAATGACATATAGAGGCGCACCACTTCAACAAGCAATGAGGGACCACCAATTTTGCTACTATTTTTATTCTGATGTCACAGTCTGAAGCTCCTGGCGGTGTCGGCCCTTTGTGTTTAGGGAACTGGGCGGCAGTATGTGCAGCGCGTTTCGCTGGGCCGCAGGTGGAGCAGCCAGCCCTTGTGGTTTCCTGGTGTGACCTGGCGAGTCCGCAGTCTTCCCCCGTCAAGCGGCTCCGGGCGCTGGCGAGCGAGGCGGTGCTCCTTCTGGCACCGAACTCGCCCAACGCCTTAGACGCCGAGAACAGCGCCTTTCGCATCGCATGCACGCTTACCAAGGTGAAGCTACTCTGCTCTAGCCATGGCGAATGTGTTTCAACTTCAGAATTGGAATAAGGTTGTGCCAGGCTGGTTTGAATGAAGGTGAATGCGTTCTAGTCAGCTGTTCCCTCTGTGCTACTCTTGTCGCGAGCTCAAAATTAGCGTTCTGTTCTTTTTGGGAAGATTTGTGTTAGTTGTTTTCTGGAATTAGCTAACGAGTAATCAGCACGAGGTACGCCCATTCTGACAGCTTCACTCAAAGACGGAGATAACGAAGACCAGACGACCTTACCGATGAGATCTGAAAGAATGGTTTCCTCGGAAGTCTTATGATCTGTCGAGAGCTGTGTCGTGCATGCATTCGCTTATACCGGCGTAAACTTCGCTGCAACGATTGGGAGGCTTGCGACGGTCTTTAGAACGGTCTTCACGCCTTAGCCTGGACCTGCATATCCGCACATCTAGCGCACATGTGATAGTTCTGATTAACATATGAACTTCGAAGATACAGATCCCCCGTGTTACTTCGAGTGGTTCATTTTTGGGCTACATTGTGCTCGAAGGAACGGATTCTTGTTATCGATTTTGTTGTGCAGTGTGCCATCGACCTTCTTGAGCCTATGATGTCATTTCTATCCAAGCGAGCTGCAGGTAACAAAACGTGCTTCGACTACGCAATGATACCACCCTAAAACCAGCATGCTTTTCAAGGTGAAGTACGCCAAGAGCTCTAACACTGGTCGTATCAGCGAAGAATGCAGTATGCTGCTCTTTCGGCATCTTAATCCCGAACCCATCTCTACAATTAGGGAACGAACTTTGGCTGTTTAACTCAGCATTTGGCACGGATCAGCGTATTCCTTACATTGCAGAATATAACGAGTTTTTGACGGACAGTACGTGTTATGAGAAAGAACGAAGCCAGAATAGTAAACTAACATTAAACTGATGTAAACCTGAATCAGCAGCCGGGTGAAAAACGGTGCCTGGAGAGTATTATTGATTGTTACCACGACTATTTTGCTCCGATCTCCTCACTCACTCAGACAGACACAGCCCATCGAGCGCCAAATTACAGTCGCCGGCTATTAAAGATCGACGTGCAAACCTCGTTATCATGCCTCTTCGAATAAACATGATGTAATCCGCCGGCGAGTTAAAGAAAGGTTTTAAAACGACGGCCTACGGCCATGGGTGAGCCCACGGGCGTCGCCTGGTGTTCTGTTAGCAAAGAAAGACTGAACCCTGTGGTTCTGCATACATTAGAGAGCCTGAAACAAAGTAATGAAAAAGTCATCCTCTGCTTCGCATTGTTGAGAGAAAACAGATGCAAACCATTAATTTTAAATTTACCCAAGGTTTCGGGACCAACTCTGTCCCTTCACGGGTGACTAAAGTGTGCCAGCAGCAGCAGCGGGTTGCTGTCTTCGCTCTCCTGTTGTGAGCACCTGGCGCAATCCTCTAACGTGCGCGTAGCGAAGCGTTCCTGGAGTCCTATTCATCGCCTCCTTTGTGAGCCGTATGTGCCATGGCTCTACATGTCGCCTCTTGAATAGGTTTGGTTCCACGGCCGAGACGCTCACCTCTTCGAAAGCTATCCGGTGGTCGGCGCGCTTGCAGTGTTCGGCGAGGGGGTTGGATTCTGAATTCTTTAGCCGGATGCCATTTTTGTGTTGCCTTATTCCTAGGTGGAGGTTTTTTGTTCCGCCGATGTATGAAGCCGGGCACTCTGAGCATGGAGTTTTGTAGATGACACCCGGTTGTTTTTCTCTGGGGACGCGGTCTTTCGGTCGTGGTAAGAAACGGCTTATTGACGAAACAGGTTTGTGAGCCACGTGGATTCCATTCCTTCCGACTTTACGTGTGCGTGCTACTGCCTCCCTGATTCCCCTCACATATGGAAGCACCCAACCTAAAGAACCCAGCCAGACGGACTTAGTTTGCTTTATGGGTTTTGGGGGTTTAACGTCCCAAAGCGACTCAGGCTATGAGAGACGCCGTAGTTAGGGCTCCGGGAATTTCGACCACCTGGGGTTCTTTAACGTGCACTGACATCGCACAGTACACGGGCCTCCAGAATTTCGCCTCCATCGAAATTCGACCGCCGTGGCCGGGATCGAGCCCGCGTCTTTCGGGCCAGCGGCTGAGTGACATATCCGCTCAGCCACCACGGCGACTCAGACGGACTTCCGTCAAAAATGGTTTCGTTCTGCTACGCATTGATTCGCTATACCAGCTGCTTTACGCCACCTACTTTTCATCGACCGATTTAAGCAGTAGTTGTTGAAAGACTGAAGCAGACGAACACAATTGGGAGAAGACTGCCGCTATTCTGAATTTTTAGCATAGCGAAGATGTATAAGTGGATACGTGTACCGGCTTGGTGGACGCCTGTTACGCACACGAAGTGACATGTGTGGGGCCACAAGGGCCGGCCGCGCGAACGCAGAAGGGATCTGGTACAGCGGTGTACGTATCCGCTAAAACGCCTCCTGTATGCTGAAAACGTCTATTAATTGGGACGATCCGTACGCGTGTAGAGTGCTTGTCTCCTGTAGCCTTTGATGGCCTGAAGGACCCTGTTAGAGTCTAGACGGCCGGTGAGAACAGGTTTATTGCCGACGGCTTGTCAGTACACACACAACAGAACATAAAGAACACGCCCCTCCCCCCCCCCCCCCCCCCCGCCAGGGCAGGCTATTTATACCATTGTGGTGGCGCTGAGGTACAGACGACCATGGCCCCCTGCTGGTTATAATATGCAACACTTCCCCCCCCCCCTTATTTTGGATCGCTACCAAGCGATCATTCGTACCCATACCTTTCGTGCACTCGCCGGGTCCTAGTGGGTCGCCGCAGGGGCACTGGTCCTACTGGCTGTTGTGTGGAAGTCTGCTCGCTTACTGACCGCTCTCCCAAGGGGCCCGACGCCTACACGGACGTGCCGATGTCTAATGTACCTTTACTCGGTGAAATTTCGGGTACCGTCTCGCTTTGAGGCTCTCCATTCTCCGACAGCGGCATCTCAAAGCAGGGAACCCTTGACGATTCTACTTAACATCTTGTGTGATCTGCATGACAAAACCGAAGAACCCCGCCTACACGTACCAGGAACGTCACTTTTGACACCTTCTTAACAATTTTTGCAAGCCACCAGCTCACCCTTTCGTTGCAAACGGTGCGGACATATACCTCTTCGCCTGGCATAAACTCGCGGCCTTTTCCCTTTCTCGCATCTGCCGTGAGCTTATTTTTCTCACATCTGTATTTCCACACCATCATTCTGCATGGTTTCAGCATGGGCAGTCTGGTCCAAATTTTTCGTCCGAGAAACAGTTCTCATGGAGTTGATTCTGTGAATGAATGAGGCGTCGTCCTGTATGAAAACAGAAAATTATCGATCCAGTGCGGTAAGGATCGCCTTCAACCAGCTCTCTCATTTTCGAGCTGTAATTTCAAGATACCTCTCTTTGCGGTCTGCACAAGTCTTTCTACTGCATCGTTGGACTGAAGGTGATATGGTGGCGTGAAAACTAAATTTACACTATTTTGGGCTTAGAATTGCTGAAATTCGCTGCATCTGAATTGTGGACCGTTGTCTCTAACCACAACACCGGGTAGGCCATGCGCCGAAAACAGCTCCTTACCGCCTCCACAGTGGCGAAGGCTGATGTGCCATGCATTACTTTTTTCTCGAGCCATTTTGAGTAGGCGTCTCCCAGCAGTAGCAATGATTTTCCTTCTACTTCCGCAAAATCCAAATCAACCCTTTCCCACAGGTTTGCAGCTGTTGGCCAAGGTTGAATCGGTATTGACTGAGCAGAATTCCGCCCACTTTGACAGACCTCTCATGTTCGTACTATGTTCTCTAGAGCTGTGTCACGATTTGAACACCAAATCCAACTTCGGGCTAGCATTTTGATTTTCGTCATTCCTGGCCTGCTCTCATGCATTAAAGACAGAACACTGGCCGGCGAACTTTCGGAATAACAACCCGATAGTTTCACAACAAACAACCCTGCTTCATCGACAGCTCATGTCGACGATTAAAATACGGGCGGTATTGCGCTTCTGTTTCTTGCGGCCAACCTCGCCACGTCCTGTCGACTACGGCTCTCAAAACCCCCTCCCTGCTTGTTTTTTCAACTACTTCCTCGGCTTTGAAGGGAAACTCCGATAGTGACGAAATAAATTTAATTTCCTGTTCGTCGCTAGCAATGTTTTCCAGTGGTACCCACGATAAACGGTCTGCGTGGCCTACTTGTTGACCCTTCTTGTACTGATAAGAGGCCAATAAATTTTTCCATCGCTGCACTTTTGCAAAGCCTACTTGACTGCTGTGTCTCCTCGGATCAAATAACTGCGTCAGCGGCTTATGATCAGTCACTATTTCGAACTGCCTACCGAGCAAGTACTTGTGAAAACTTTTATGTCGAAGATTACGGCCACAGCTTCGCGCTAAATTTGGGCATAGTTTCTTTCGGCCGCTGTACGCGTGCGGGATGCGAAAGCGATGGGTCTCTTGTCGTGACCCTCAGTATGTGCGAGCACCGCTCCGTGGCTATATGCCGATGCGTCACACGTCAGGCGGAGCGGTTTGTTTCCGTCGGACAAATCTAGCACTGACTGCTCACTAGCACTGACTGCTCACTTAGAGGAAACTTGCATTTCTAAAAACTACTGTCACACTTTTTTGTCACTCCCACAGACAATCTCTTCTGAGCAGCTTGTAGAGTGGTTCTAAGGTCTTTGCTGTTTGGGAAAAGAACCAAGCGTAAAAGTTCACCAGTCTCAGGAAAGCCTTCAGTTCGGAGACGCTAGTCGGGGTTGAAGCCCTCAATATGGCTTCTACTTTATCTTTCGTGCAATAAATGCCGCCGGCGTCGACTTCGTGAACTAGGTAGCCGACGTGGTGTTTCAGAAATTCGCATTCATCGGCGTTGGCACGTATGCCATGCTTCCGCAGTCTCTGTAGCACCTGTTCAGTACGTCTTTGCGGTCGGCGTATGCAGCACCGCCCTCGAGGCTGATGTAACTTTGCTGGAGAGATCACCGATAAGTTTTTCTGCTGCCATGAAACTTGCTAGCGTGGCCGTAATTTTGAAAAAGAGAGACAGAAACAATGTAATTATAGGCCAATATCCGTTTTGCCCTTGTTCTCTGAAGGGCTCGAAAGTGTTATTCATTTCCGTGCTCATAATTTCATACAAAAACATTATTATAAATGGCTGCCAGTACGGGTTCACCAAAAATAGATCAACAGAACAGGCAGTACATGATCAAATCGAGTATATATTAAGGAATATTGAATCCCAGAAGCTTACATTAGGAATTTTGTAGACTTTAGTAAGGTTTTTGATACGCTTAATCATAGTACTCTCTCTGTAAAGCTTGAACATTACGGTATACGCGGTCATGCCCTTAATGTTTTCAAATCATATATGTGCTCGCGATCACAATATGTTTCCATCAATAACTGCCATTCTGAAGTTCTACAAATTTCAAACGGTGTGGCCCAGGGCAGTCTTCTAGGTCCTATACTTTTTAATATATATATATATATATATATATATATATATATATATATATATATATATATATATATATATATATATATATATATATAAACGACATAGTCAACATAATCAAAGAGATAAAATATATCATTTATGCTGACGACACCAGTTTATTCTGCTCCTCCTCAGATACGAAACAACTGACAGACACCGCGAACACAGCACTGGATAACTTGAGGGAATGGTCTTCATTAAATTAATTATTAGTAAACCGAGAGAAAACAAAGGCAATATTATTTCATTCCAAGGGCAAAGTAATCACGAATCCTCCACCAATCCTTTTCAGCGGCACAGAACTATAATACGTCGAGGCATTCACCTCCCTTGGCATATATTTTGCTCCCACAATGTCATGGAATACCCACATTAGCAAGATATAAACCACCCTGTCTAATTTCATAGGTATCATCGCTCGTAATAAACATATTTTGCCCGTGAAACCGAAGCTCGACCATTTTTATGGTTTTTTCTTCTTATATATAGGTGATTGTTACTTGGTATGAGGAAGTACTACTGTGTCAAATACACAAAAAATTTTACACTACAGAATAAAATGCTACGGATCATTTCAAATGCTTCTTTTGACGCCCCGACTCGCCCCGTAGGACAAAGTCCAACATAGAATCTTGGGTTGAATGTCAACATAGGACCCGCACCGGACTAGAAGAAATGAGTGTGCGCGGTGGAATATGGTGTCAGCCAGGTTGAAAACACTCGCCACGAAGAGGCCCGCACCCGAGTGGTGGGCGTACTAAACGCCGTTCATCGCGTACCTTCCCCCTCAGCGTTGTCACGTGTAGAATTTAACGCTATCAAGAGTCTCCGTGAAAATGAACACATTGTGATTCTACCAGCAGATAAAGGCAATGAGACTGTTCTCCTGGACAAGTCCGATTATGAAAACAATATGCTATCTCTTCTGGAAGACGGTGAAACATATGTCCGCCTCACGAAAGATCCAATACTAAAGCTGGAAAGAGAATTACAAAAGCTGCTGTCCGGCGTTTTTCTGGCCGTTCCTACGAACCATAAGGCACTCTACTACAGACTGCTTAGCCGCAACGGATCCGCACCTGCATTCTATGGATTGCCCAGAATTCATGAGCCAGACGTTCCTTTGCGTTCCATCGTGGATTACACTCGCTACCCTCTGCATAACCTCTCGAATTTCTTGCACCGGGTCCTTTCTCCGCTCGTTGGTCAGAGTACCAGTCACGTCCGCAATTCGTACGAGTTTGTCGAGAAGAACAGCAGCACCTCAATTGATGAAGATGAGGTGATGGTGTCGTTTCACGTTAAGACTCTGTTCACGAGCGTCCCAATAGACCTTGCTGCCAGCGTTTCCACCACTGCCCTCGCGGCCGATGTAACTTTGCCGGAGAGATCACCGATAGACGTACCGGACCGGCGCAGGCTAATAGAGTTCTGCCTATAGAACACGTACTTCGTTTTCAAGGGCAATTTTTACAAACAGAAGCACGGCACCCCCGTGGGCGCTTCAGTTTCGGTTACGGCTGCAAATGTCAACATGGAACACCTGGAAAAGTTGGCGTTGGCCTCCTTTGTCTCTTCCCCGAACTTGTTTTTCCGCTACTTCGATGACAGCCTTTGCATCATCCAAAAAGGCGTGGTGAGCGAGTTTCTGACCCATCGTAACAGCCTGGAAAGAGCCACTTAGTTCAGTATAGAAGAAGAATTGGACGGCAAACTACCATTGCTTGATGTCCTTGTTTCACGTGAAGAGCAGGATCTATCTTTAAGCGTATACCGAAAGAGACGCACACTAGCCGCTACCCCAATTTCAACTCAGTGCACCTTACCAACCAGAAGAAGGCCGTTGTTAGCACGTTACTGCAGCGTGCGAAAAGGTTGTGCTCGAGGCCCGAGGATGTGACCCTGGACGCGACAAAGGTACGGGATGACCTCAGGTACTGTGGGTACCCCAGGCGCTTCATCAACGCGGTGGAACGTCAGCTGTCAAAACAAGGACAACCGGACGCCCGCCCTCGGCTCAAGAAATGGGCTTCTGTGCCGTATATCCCGGGAACTAGTGAATGCCTAGTACGTGTCCTACGGGAGTATGACGTGCAAGTGGCACATGTCCCGGCCAGAAAGATGCACCATAAACTTGTAAAGGTGAATGACAGACTGCCAGAGGAAAGATTCCCCGGAGTTGTTTACAAAATCACCTGCGCAGACTGCAATGGTGTGTATATCGGGGAAACTGTAAACTACCGAAAGTGATTACAGCAGCACGCTCAGGACGTAATAAAGAACGAAAACATTCGCAACAACGCCTGAGCGGAGCACTCTGTCTTGAATGGCCACAAAATTGACGCTGACAAGGCAAGGATCATTGTAACGGAAAAAGTAGCAGCATCACGGCTACATTTGGAATCGCTTATCATACAAAGTACATCACACACTTTAAACCGGAACGACGGAAATCTAAACCCGATATACGCACGCTCCTTGCGCCGATTATTCCACTATATTTAAACGACCCGTGTTTGGTGATTATTTCATTGTGAACAAAGCATCCGTGTGGAAGCCGAAACTTCAAGAACGAACCTTTTTTCACTGGTTGGCGTCTCCTATTTTTCAAAAAGTCTCAGGCACTCGCGTTCGGTCTTTCCTGTTATGAGAACATCATCGAGATAGCACACTGTGGCCTCCAAGCCAACCAATATACGATCCATTAAGGATTAGAAAATGGCAGTGGCGCTCGCGACACCAAACGGTAAACGCGTGAAGGGAAAAAGGCCTGGGTGCGTGTTTATCTTTTGCGACTGTTGCGAATGGCTATCCATTTCAAGTTGCAAGTATGCCTTTGATAACTCAAGTACACTGAAACAAGTCCGCTCTGCCAATGACGCAAACACATCTTCCAACAATGTTAGCGGGAATGAGCTACTGTTATACAGGTATTTAGGGACACATGGTAGTCGCCACATAGCATGACGGCTATTCCATCACTCTTCAGAATTGCTACAACAGGCGTTGCCCATTGGCTTTCGCGTACCGGGTACAACATACCTGCCGCTTCCAATTCCTTCAACTCTTTTTCAACCTTATCTTTCATGGCGTACGGCACTGGCCTGGCTTTATAGAATACTGGTTGTGCTCCCTGCTTCAAAACAATAGAACCCTCGAACCCTTTTATAGTTCCAATTGGGGCCCGTGAATACGTCTTTGTACTTACCTAGCAGCAAATCCTGTTTAGTGATTGCATTCACTCTGAATTCCTGTGACCAGTTTAGTATAGTTGTGCTTCAAGCAGTCTCGGCCAAGCAATGCCGGTATTGTGCGCCCTTGTTCATTCGCAGCTACCACTAGCGGCAGTGTAAAAGAAGCGCCACCATGAGTTGCAGTCACAGTGACACTCCCCTTCAATGGCACACTTGAGCCATTGTATGTCCCTAGGCGAAATGGCACACGCTGATATGGCAGATCTGAAAATGTTTCACAAATTCTTCATCAGGTATAATAGAT
This sequence comes from Amblyomma americanum, assembly GCF_052857255.1. Classification (NCBI taxonomy): domain Eukaryota; kingdom Metazoa; phylum Arthropoda; class Arachnida; order Ixodida; family Ixodidae; genus Amblyomma; species Amblyomma americanum. Next base: position 207,661,875 of record NC_135498.1, read on the forward strand.
ACCACTGAGCCTGTGTCTATTTCCATAGCAATGGTGTGCCCGTTTACGTTCATGTCAACTTTGTACGGATGAATTCTTTATCCAAGCGCGTACAATTCTAAAGTAGACACTTCTTCCGCAGTGAAATTGATTTGCCTTGTGGCACACATGCTAGCTAAATCTGTCCGAGAACAACTGTAGCACCTTGCCTTGATATGCCGACAGTCCTGCTGGTGATGGTGACCCCCACAACGAAAGCATGACGGTATCCTGTCCTTGTCAGCGGGAACTTTCATTGCGCCCGTCGTCCCCCTTCGCCGATTGTGGCTGGTCGACCGCATAGTCCCTGCACTGTCGCCACGTTTCCACCTGACGTCCTCCTCCGGTTCTAGTATCACGCTGGGTCCTGGTAGCATCTCTCTCGCGTGGCTCTCAGCGGCTTCCATGGACGTGGCGATAACGCACGCTTTATCCCACGTTAGGCCCTTGCCGTCTTCAGCGGCCAGAAGTTTGCACCGAATAGCCTCGCTGCGCACGCTCACGACAAGGTACGTGGACTCAGAGTGCCTGAGACAAAAACGTTTCAAACAGGCAGTTCGTCGCCAATCGCTGCAATTTCACGATGAAGTCGTCAGCTGTCTTCCGGGGTACCGGTGTGCGTTTATGAAGGTTATAACGCCCTGTGAATACCGAACAATTCGACGCGTAATGATTCAGAAGCGCCTGTTTTATCTCTTGATAAGTCGTCTTTTTGGGAGCCTGCGGAAACATCAAGTTCCTCAAAGTGGTATATGCGCCGTCGCCCAGTATAGTGATAAGCACGTCCGTTTTGCTTTGCTCGTCCAACTTACTCTCGCGAAAGCCTCGCACCGCTCAAGGTAGAAACCCATGTTACCTGTCGTGCTACAGAATTCCGACCGGCGCCCGATGAACGGCTGGTGGCCAGTGGACGGTGCTAGTTCTTGGACGTCGTTCATGATGGCAGCTGCGCTTTGATCCTAGAGTCACGGCCGGCGAATTCGTGGTTTCCTCGTCGCCATTGTTAGAGTCTAGACGGCCGATGGGAACAGGTTCATTGCCGGCGGCTTGTCGGTACACTTCACTTCACTTCATTTTATTCACCTTAAAGACCCCCTTCAGGGGGTATTACATAAGGGGTGGGTTGATATGTTGATCAACAAGTACAAGTGATTTCTTTGAAATAATTGCTTAGCGTATCTGAAAATGCAGACAGGTGTGTGATGGCAGCGATATCGGTGGGGAGGCCATTCCAGTCCACAACAGTTCGGAGAAAAAATGAACCTGAAAAAGTTGCAGTACGCGACACAGGGCGGGCGATCTGAAACGGATGGGCAGTGCGGTGAGATATGCGGTTCGGATGAGTAATGTAGGGTGATTGATTCAGAGAGCTATGGAAAAACTTGTGGAGCAAATAGAGGCTGGCAATGCGGCGGCGGTCTGCGAGGCTTTCAAGAGCGGAATTCTTCTTCAGAGCTGAAACGCTGGTGGTATATGAATATGCAGAGTGAATGAAACGAATGGCGCGGTTCTGAACTGATTCGAGTGCATTTGTTAGGTATGCATGGTGTGGGCTCCAGATGGGGCTGGCGTACTCAAGTTTGGGTCTGATGAGGGTTTTATAAGCGAGAAGCTTCACGTGTTGTGGCGCATGACAAAGATGACGTTTCATGAATCCTAGAGATCTGTTAGCAGATGATATGATTGTGGTAATGTGTGTTCGCCAAGAAAGATCGCTGCAGAGGGTGACACCAAGATTCCTAAACGATTGGACGCTTTCTATAAACGAGTTAGCAACTGCATAGGAAAAAATAAGAGGGTTGTGTTGTCGATGAAAGGAAATGAGTTTCCATTTGTTAGCATTTAGCGTCATTAGCCAGAGGTCACACCATTTATGGACGCTGTTAAGGTCGTTTTAAAGGGCCATTTGATCAGAAATGTTAGTGACAGTGCGATAGATTACGCAGTCATCAGCGAAGATACGAATTTTACCTGACACATGTGAAGCTAGATCATTAATATATATTAGAAACAAGAGTGGGCCGAGCACAGATCCCTGAGGGACGCCAGATTTAACAGGGAGAGCGCTTGAGCGGTGGTTGTTAATAGAAACGAACTGAGATCGGTTAGCTAGAAATTCTTTAATCCATTGCAGGATATTGGGGTGTAAATTTAAAAGGGCGAGTTTTAGTATTAGGCGCTGGTGAGGTACCTTGTAATGAACATGAACACGGCCCCCTACCAAGGCAGGCTATTTATACCATTGTGGAGACGCTGAGGATGGCTGGACGGACCGGTTACTGCAATAGCTTCACTTGAGCAAAGAGAGTGGGAAAGGCCAGAGAAGATGGTTCCTAGTGGCACGTCAACAGGACCAGATGATATTTCGATTATGGTTATAAAAAAGCTAGGACCAAAATCCAAGCAAACATTAATACAGGAAGTGAATAAAATGATAGTGGATGGGAAAGTCCGCGATGAATGGCGATGAAGTAGAATGAACATGGTATATACGAGAAAGCGGGACAAAGCTGACGTAAGTAACTACCGTCCCATAACAGTGACATCTGTGGTGTACAGGGTGGTGATGCTCATTATAATGGACAGATCGCAGGCTTGAGTGAAAAACGAGAAGGTGCTAGGGGAGCTACAAAATGTGTTCCGGAAAAAAAAGAGGTTGGAGGACAATCTGTTTTCGTTGACGCAGTGTATAGAGATTGCTGAAAAGGAACACAGGCCCCTATGGCTAGCATTTCTGGATATTAATGTAGCCAACGACCACGTTATTCAAGAGTATCTGTGGGACATACCGGGCACATTGGATGTGGAAGATGGTGTAATTAATCTTTTATAAGATGTATATAAAGTTACCAGAGTGCTTATAAAATGGGAAAAAATGTGTCAGAGCCTGTAGAGATACAGCGGGGGCTTTGGCAAGGATGTCCTCTGTCTCCTTTGTTGCTCATGCTGTACCTGCAAGGATTCGAGACCAAGCTAGAGAGGAGCGGACTAGGCTTCAACCTTTCTTTTTTCAAGCAAGGAGAATTGATTAAACAGTCATTACAGGAACTAATATACGCCGATGATATAGTGCTAATGGCTGACAGCAAGGAAAATTTACAGAAGTGGATTGACATATGTGGTACAGAGGGAGCTAGATTAGGTTTCAAGTTTAGTAAGGAAAAATCGGCAGTCATGATATTCAGTTATGAGGTCGGCGAGCATAGAATACAGGGGTTCACGCTAGTAATAGTGGATGAGTACAAGTATCTTGGGGTGTGGATAAATAACGGCGGTGAGTATCTGACAGAGCATGAAAATAAGTAATGAATAAAGCTAGTAGGAATGCAGATGTCTTGAAAAATAGGGCACTGTGGAATTACAATAGGTATGAAGTGGTAAGAGGGATCTGGAAAGGGGTGATGGTTCCTAGCTTGACTTTCGGTAATGTGGTCCTGTGCATGAGACCAGATGTTGAAGCAAGGTTAAGAAATTAAACAACGCTCCGTAGGGAGGCTAGCTTTGGGAGCACATGGCAATACACGAAATCAGTGGGTACAGGGTGATATGGGATAGGCTTCGTTCGAGAGCAGAGAAGCTAGCAGTAAGATAGCATTTGAGGAGCGATTGAGAAAAATGGGGGAAAATCAGTGGGCCAGGGAAGTTTTCAGATACCTGTATATAAAATATGTTAATATAAAATGGAGAAAGCGAACTAGAAAATTGACAAGCAAATATCTGGACAGCAGTAGCGGGAACATCAGCAATTATCAGTTAAGAAAAAGTTAAAGAAATAGAGAGAGCTCTGTGAAAAACAGGGATGCTGACCGAATCAGCACTGGGAACATACATTATTTTTAAGCACGAAATTGCCAAAGAAAATATCTATGATAACTGTAGGGGAAGCTCTTTGTTGTTTGAGGCCAGGACGGGAGTTTTGCGGACTAAGACATATAGAGCCAGGTACCATGAGATAGAAACGTTGTGCGTTGCGTGCGGAGGGGAGGAGGAAACGGCTGAACATTTGTTGGATTGATTGATTGATTGATTGATTGATTGATTGATTGATTGATTGATTGATTGATTGATTGATGGATGGATGGATGGATGGATGGATGGATGGATGGATGGATGGATGGATGGATGGATGGATGGATGGATGGATGGATGGATAGATGGACGGACGGACGGACGGACGGACGGACGGATGGATGGATAAATGAATGGATGGATGGATTGAAGGATGGATAACGCTGAACCCTTTAAATCGGGCGCTGGTTCAAGCCACTTGGCCATGACATGAAATTTTACTCCTTTCTTGATTTTACCCACCAATCAGATAACCTTCGCTTGGTTACTTCTACCGCTTAAAATCTACTTTCCCTTCACTGTCCTTAAACCCCAATGCCTTGGATCAATCAGCCCCGCTGCTTTCCACTGTAGGGTAAAGACCATTACGGAAAAGTGTCAAGTGTTCAGCCGCTTCCTCCTCCTCTCCGCACGCAACGCACAACGTGTCTATCTCGTGGTACCTGACTCTCTATGTCTTAGTCCGCAAAACTCCCGTCCTGGCCTGAAACAACAAAGAGCTTTCACTACAATTATCAAAGATATTTTTTTTATGAAATTGCCTGCTTAAAGTTTCTGTATGTTCCTAGTGCCGATTTCGTCAGCATCCTTGTTTTCCACAGAGATCTCTCTGTTTCTTTAACCTTTTTCTTAACTGATAATTGCGGGTTTGCCCCCGTTCTGCTGTCCAGATATGTGCTTGTCAATTTTATAGTTCGGTTTCTCTATTTCGTGTCAACATTCCTTATGTACAGATATCTAAAAAATTTCCTAGCCCACTGCTTTGCCCGATTTTACATAATCGCGCCTCAAATCCTATCTTACTGCTAGCTTCTCTGCTCTCGAACTACGCCCTTCCCATATCACTCTGTACCCACTGATTTGGTGTATTGCCATGTGCTCCCAAAGCTAGCCTCCCTACGCCGCGTTGTTTGATTTCTAACCTTGCTTGAACATCTGGTCTCACGCGCACTGCAGCACCGCATTACCGAAAGTCAGGCTAAGAATGATCACCCCTTTCCAGATCCCTCTTCTCACTTCATGCCTATTATAATTCAACACTGCCCTTTTTTATGACAGCTGCATTCCTACTAGCTTTATTAATTACAATTTTTATGCTCTCTCAGATACTCAGAACCTTTATTTATCCACACCTCAAGATACTTGTACTGATCCGCTACTTCTAGCGTGAACTCCAGTTCTATGCTCGCCACCTTCGTCATTAAATATCATGACTGCTGATTTCTACTAACGAAACTTGAAACCTAATCTATCGCCCTCTGCACCACATATGTCTATCAACTTCTGCCAATCTTCCTTGTTGTTTGCCACTAGCTCTATATCATCCGCCTATATTAGTCTCGGTAATGACTGTTTAATCCATTCCCCTAGCTTGAAAAAAGAAATGAAATACACCGGCTAGAAGTAGTTGGAGTTTTTCAAAACTTCTCCAACATAGCAGAGCCCATAACAAGCCTGACAATACATAAACGATCTTCGGGGCTCAGAGCAGGAAAAAAACCTTTAAAAAGCTTGGAAACCATTTACAAAGCACGCCCAGACTTGGATGCATCGAAGTGGAGGCCGACGAGGAACTGCGCAGAGAGGGAATCGATGTGATCCTTGGCGCGTTCGTAGCGCACTTGCGGTAAGGTATCGTACAGGGGCCTAGCCAAGGGAGGGTTTCAGTGTCAGAACACCCCCCTAAATTTTCTTAGCGCTGTATCCTCCCCGCCCCCTTCCTTTCGTCATTTTTTTCGCCCATTCTATATATCATGCCACGACCATATATTAATACTGCTCCTTTTCCTCGCCCTGCAGTCCGAATTGAATTTTAGACAGTGGCTATTATTTTAAGGAATGTTCTGGTACATTTTCGTTCTCTGTTCCTTATTCTCGAAAATATTGATGCACGTTGTCGCGGCTATATTAGGAAGCGGACGTTATTGCAGAAAACAGTCACTCTTCGCCATCGAACGACGAATGGCACCTCTCTTAACTATAGGCGCAGTTAAAACAAACGTATCTTTTCCCGTCAGCCTACTTTTTCATCCGTAGCATTGTCCTGAAATGACCATAAAATATCTCTAAAATAAAAATTGATTTTTTTAAAGCACTGTCGGGGCCTACCGCAGGTTCACATGCATGACGTAGAAGTTCTGACAAATTCCATTTGTTCGCAGTTGCTTACATTGTAGCAGAAAAGAAGTTTGTAAATGGTAAATATTGCAATCAGTCGCATTTTTTCGTACCAGTGACTTTTTGTGAGACAATAAATGTTCTTTACGAGTCAGGGCTCCGGAGACCTACGTGTACTACTTTTTTTTCTGTAGCTATTACAGTGAAGAAAACAACCGACTCTACGGCTTTATTAAAGCTGGACAATGACAAAGAAAGATATTGTTTAGGCGCTTCTCTATTACTTTTTATGTATTTTTTTACCGGTTGTGTATAACACCCCTGAAAAATATTTCTGGCTACGCCACTTGCATCTTCACGCGTGCGCTTACGAAAGGCCCACAGTTTCACAGTGCGAACTGAATTATACCCCATCCGTAAAGGAATGCCAAAATATTTAGTCGGCTAAGCAGAACGTTCAGTTGGGCGAGTTGGTATATATGCATCTTTTGTAAATCAGCGCGAGCAACGTCGGACAAAAACAAGAAGGACACGGGACGAGCGCTGACTCTCAACTAAGGTTTTATTAGCAACACCTCGTGCTTATAAAGGGAGAAACATACACAGAGTACATAACATGATGGGCTAAGTGAGATAAAACTTGAGGTAGAGAAGCACGCGACGCTCAAAGGCCACCAAGACAAGCTATCTCTTTGTCATTGAGAGTGACTGACGGTTTGCTCACACACTTTGGATCTTGACTGATATTGAATGCTTCCATTATTTCTCGCGTGCTTTGCTCACAGTGCGTGTACAGCACCTTCGTGCTGCGACACATGGCTGTGCATTTTTTTCTTCTTTTTCATTATTTCACACTTTTTACAGTGGCTCACCAAATATGAAAGTTCATAGTTGTTATCTAGATCATTTCTGTGTTCTTGCAACCTTTTGTTTAAGCACCGTCCTGTCTGCTCAATCTACCGGGCTCCGCGGGAGATTGAAACCTGGTACACAACCCCTTTACGACAAGCGACAATCTTGTTTCTGTCCGCGGTGCCATAACCTTTCTTTTTTTCCGACGCTTCCTTCTCCCTTTGGATCGGCGGACATAACTGCTTTAGTTTGATGGGAGCTAATATAGATACATGAACTTCATAACGACTTGCCATATTTTTCAGCCCATGGGTGATGCGATGTAGGTAAGGAAGAACAGCAACTTTTTTCTTTTTGGTTGTCACGAGTCTTCTTCGTGTCCTGCTGTTTAAACCACTTGAGCAAACGAAGGCCTCTGTTGTCGTGCAACTTGTGCACCCGGCAAGCCTAATCTTGAAGAGTTGAGACTGGAAACTGTCCCTGACATCCAAAAATAAAAAAGAAAAAAATTGCTTTTCTTCCTTACCTACATTGCATGACCCATGGGCTGAAAATGTGGCAAGTCGTTATGAAGTTAACGTACATACGTACGCATTACGTACGCTATTTTTCGAATTCAGCGTCCGTGTTCTTGCTTAGGCTAGGAAAAATAGCGTTCTCAACATGGCGGCGCCCACGTCGCCTGCTTGGGAGAGAATTCGTCAATGTTAGTGGGTTCTTAGGCATATTCATAGCCTTTAAATAGTACACGTGATGTTCGCTATGCCTACCCTCCCCAAGAGGAAAACGAATGAGGCATAAACTTTCCCAGTTTTCGATTCGTGTAATGATTCCACAGTTCATAACCTTAACGAAACACCGCCGACTGTGGATTGCCTTGATTTAGATTTTCACGCCAGGGCATCCTTTCCTAATGTACTCGTTTCGGCGGCAGGCAGAGGGGCCCAAAAGAAATCAGCATGACGCTATCAAAACCTCGTTCGGTTCAGTTACCTGCTAGAAATCGGGCCCTGACTCGACTTTTCTGGCCATGGAACTGGCTGTCTACGCGATACGACTTCGATAACCTTGGCTGAATGCGAATGATCTGTAACAAAATATTTGCACATCTTAACCGGATGGCGCCACGGCGGCCTGCAATACCGTTGCGTTCAGGTTGGCATACGATATACTAAAGGTGTTTATGCGATTTCTGCTTTAGCCTTCCGCTAAATGCTTGTGTATAGCGCACGTACACTCCATACGAAACTCTAAAACTCTCCAATATTCTTGTGGAAATCGGCCAGCCGGCTCTGAAGTTAAGACGATGACAACTGCATCACTCCTCCGACCACCTTAGACCCTGAAAGAAGATATTGACTGGGGACAGTGCAACGCGTGCCTCTTTCGGGCGCTGCGAGCTTCCAGTCAACAAAACCTGGGCTGCCAACGAGGACTACAGTGTACAAAAGGCGCGAAGCTTCAGTTCATCGTCGGCGGGGCGTGCAGCCGGCTCTGCGATGGCGGTGTCGTTAAAGCGCTTCTTGCTGTTCACGCCGGTGATTTCTTGCAACGCCTCATGCCGATATTCTCGTCGCAATAGCGATCCGGAACTGAATTTTCCACGGCGGAAAATGCATCACTCCTCCGTCCGCCTTAGAACCTGAAAGAAGTTATTCTCTGGGGACAGTGCAACGCCGGCGCCTTTGGATACTGCAAGCTTCTTGTCTACAAACCCTTTGCTGCTAACGAGGACTACAGTGTACAAAAGGCAAGAAACTTCAATGCATTGGTGTGGCGTGCGACCAGCTCTGTGATGGCGGTGTCGTTCAAGCGCTTGTTGCTGTTCACGCCAGTGATTTCCTGCAACGCCTCATGCCGATATTCTTGAAGCAATCGGCGAGCCTGCTCTCAATTTGCCACGGTGGAAAATGCACCACTCCTCCAACCTCCTTGGAACCTGAAAGAAGTCATTCTCTGGGCACAGTGTAGCGCCACCGCCTTTGTACGCTGCGAGCTTCCAATCAACAAACCCCATGCTGCTAACGTGGACTAGAGTATGCAAAAGGAACGAAGCTTCAGTGCATCGTTGGGGCGTGGAACAGGCTCGGCGATGGCGGTGTCGTTCGAGCACTTCTTGCTGTTCACGCCGGTGATTTCTCGCAACGCATTATGCCGATATTATTTTCGCAATCGGCCAGCCGGCTCTGAATTTTACACGGCGGAAAATCCATCACTCCTCCGTCCGCCTTAGAACCTGAAAGAAGTTATTGTCTGGGGACAGTGCAACGCCGGTGTCTTTGGATACTGCAAGCTGCTTGTCTACAAACCCTTGGCTGCTAACGAGAACTACAGTGTACAAAAGGCACGAAACTTCAAAGCATTGGTGTGGCGTGGGACCGGCTCTGTGATGGCGGTGTCGTTCAAGCGCTTGTTGCTGTTCACGCCTGTGATTTCCTGCAACGCCTCATGCCGATATTCTTGAAGCAATCGGCGAGCCGGCTCTGAAGTTGCCACGGGGGCAAATGCGGACCACTCGTCCGACCGCCTTTGAACCTGAAAGAAGTTATTCTCTGGGCACAGTGTAACGCCGCCGCCTTTGGACGCTGCGAGCTTCTAGTCAACAAACCCTGGGCTGCCAACGAGGATACTGTGTACAAAAGGCACGAAACTTCAATGCATCGGTGTGGCCTGGGATCTGCTCTGTGATGGCGGTGTCGTTCAAACCTTCTTGCTGTTCACGCCGGTGATTTCTTGCAACGCCTCATGCTGATATTCGGGTCGCAATCGGCCAGCCGGCTCTGAATTTTACACGGCGGAAAATGTATCACTCCTCTGTCCGCCTTAGAACCTGAAAGAAGTTATTCTCTGGGGACAGTGCAACGCCGGCGCCTTTGGATCCTGCAAGCTTCTTGTCTACAAACCCTTGGCTGCTAACGAGGACTACAGTGTACAAAAGGCACGAAACTTCAATGCATCGGTGTGGCGTGGGACCTTCTCTGTGATGGCGGTGTCGTTCAAGTGCTTCTTGCTGTTCACGCCGGTGATTTCTTGCAACGCCTCATGCCGATATTCGTGTCGCAATCGGCCAGCCGGCTGTGAATTTTACACGGCGGAAAATGTATCACTCCTCTGTCCGCCTTAGAACCTGAAAGAAGTTATTCTCTGGGGACAGTGCAACGCCGGCGCCTTTGGATCCTGCAAGCTTCTTGTCTACAAACCCTTGGCTGCTAACGAGGACTACAGTGTACAAAAGGCACGAAACTTCAATGCATCGGTGTGGGCGCGGGTCCTTCGCTGTGATGGCGGTGTCGTTCAAGCGCTTCTTGCTGTTCACGTCGGTGATTTCTTGAAACGCTTCATGCCGATATTCGTGTCGCACTCGGCCAGCCGGCTCTGAATTTTATACGGCGGAAAATGCATCACTCCTCCATCCGCCTTAGAACCTGAAAGAAGTTATTCTCTGGGGACAGTACAACGCCGGCGCCTTTGGATACTGCAAGCTTCTTGTCTAGAAACCATTTGCTGCTATCGAGGACTACAGTGTACAAAAGGCAAGAAACTTCAATGCATTGGTGCGGCGTGGGACCAGCTCTGTGATGGCGGTGTCGTTCAAGCGCTTGTTGCTCTTCACGCCAGGGATTTCCTGAAACGCCTCATGCCGACATTCTTGAAGCAATCGGCGAGCCGGCTCTGAAGTTGCCACGGGGGCAAATGCACCACTCCTCCGACCGCCTTGGAACCTGAAAGAAGTTATTCTCTGGGCACAGTGTAACGCCGGCGCCTTTTGGACCCTGCGAGCTTCCAGTCAGCAAACCTTGTGCTGCAGCGAGGACTACAGTGTACAAGAGGCACAAAGCTTCTATGCATCAGTGTTGCGTGGAACCGGCTCTGCGATTGCGGTGTCGTTCAACCACTTCCTGCTATTCACGCAGGTGATATCTTGCAAGGCTTCATGCCGATATTCTTGTCGCAATCGGCGTGCCGGCTCTGAAGTTAGCACTGTGGCAAAAGCATCACTCCTCCGTCCGCCTTAGAGCCTGAAAGAAGTTATTCTCTGGGGACAGTGTAACGCCGCCGCCTTTGGACGCTGCGAGCTTGTAGTCAACAAACCCTGGGCTGTCAACGATTTCTACAGTGTAAAAAAGGCACGAAACTTCAATGCATCGGTGTGGCATGGGACCTGCTCTGTGATGGGGGTGTCGTTCAAGCGCTTCTTGCTGTTCACGCCGGTGATTTCTTGCAACGCCTCATGCCGATATTCGTGTCGCAATCGGCCAGCCGGCTCTGAATTTTACACGGCGGAAAATGCATCACTCCTCCGTCCGCCTTAGAACCTGAAAGAACTTATTCTCTGGGGACAGTTTAGCGCCGCCGCCTTTGGAGTCTGCGAGCCTCCAATCAACAAACCCTGGGCTGCTAACATGGACTACTGTATACAAAAGGCACGAAGCTTCTGAGCATCGCTGGGGCGTGGAACAGGCTTGGCGATGGCGGTGTCGTTCGAGCACTTCTTGCTGTTCACGCCGGTGATTTCTTGCAACGCATCATGCCGATATTCGTGTCGCAATCGGCCTGCCGGCTCTGAATTTTACTTGGGTGGAAAATGCATCACTCCTCCGTCCGCCTTAGAACCTGAAAGAAGTTATTCTTTGGGGACAGTGCAACGCCGACGCATTTGGATAATGCAAGCTTCTTGTCTACAAACCCTTTGCTGCCAACGAGGACTACAGTGTACAAGACCAACAAAGATGCAATGCATCAGTATTGCGTGGAACATGTTCGATGATGGCGGTGTCGTTTAAGCACTGCTTGCTGTTCACGCAGGTGATTTCTTGCAACGCCTCATGCCGATATTCTTGTCTCAATCGTCGAGCCGGCACTGAAGTTGTCACGGTGTTAAATGCACCACTCCTCCGACCGCCTTGGATGCTGAAAGAAGTTATTCTCTGGGCACACTGTAACGCCGGCGCCTTTGGACGTTGCGAGCTTCCAGTCAGCAAACCTTGTGCTGCAGCGAGGACCACAGTGTACAAGAGGCACAAAGCTTCTGTGCATCAGTGTGGCGTGGAACATGTTCGATGATGGCGGTGTCGTTTAAGCACTGCTTGCTGTTCACGCAGGTGATATCTTGCAACGCCTCATGCCGATATTCTTGTCGCAATCGGCGTGCCGGTTCTGAAGTTGCCACTGTGGTAAAAGCATCACTCCTCCGACCGCCGTGGGACCTGAAAGAAGTTATTCTCTGGGCATAGTGTAACGCCGCCGCCTTTGGACGCTGCGAGCTTCCTTCCAGTCAGGAAACTCTGTCTTGCCAGCGAGAACTACAGTGTACAAGAGGCACAAAGCTTCAGTGCATCAGTGTGGCGTGGAACCTGCTCGGCGATGGCTGTGTCGTTTAAGGACTTCTTGCTGTTCACGCAGGTGATTTCCTGCAACGCCTCATGCCGATATTCTTGTCTCAATCGTCGAGCCGGCTCTGAAGTTGCCATGGTGACAAATGCACCACTCCTCCGACCTCCTTGGGATCCGAAAGAAGTTATTCTCTGGGCACAGTGTAACGCCGCCGCCTTTGGACGCTGCGAGCTTCTAATCAACAAACCTTGGGTTGCCAACGAGGAGTACAGTGTACAAAAGGCACGAAACTTCAATGCATCGGTGTGGCGTGGGACCTGCTCTGTGATGGCGGTGTCGTTCGAGTGCTTCTTGCTGTTCACGCCGGTGATTTTTTGCAACGCCTCATGCCGATATTCGTGTCGCAATCGGCTAGCCGGCTGTGAATTTTGCACGGCGGAAAATGCATCACTCCTCCGTCCGCCTTAGAACCTGAAAGAAGTTATTCTCTGGGGACAGTGCAACGCCGGCGCCTTTGGATACTGCAAGCTTCTTGTCTACAAACCCTTGGCGGCTAACGAGGGCTACAGTGTGCAAAAGGCACGAAACTTCAATGCATCGGTGTGGCGTGGGACCTACTCTGTGATGGCGGTGTCTTTCAAGCGCTTGTTGCTGTTCACGCCAATGCCGACATTCTTGAAGCAATCGGTGAGCCGGCTCCGATGTTGCCACGGGGGCAAATGCACCACACCTCCGACCGCCTTGGAACCTGAAAGAAGTTATTCTCTGGGCACAGTGTAACGCCGCCGCCTTTGGACGCTGCGATCTTCTAGTCAACAAACCTTGGGCTGCCAACGAGGACTACAGTGTACAAGAGGCACAAAACTTCAATGAATCAGTGTAGCGTGGAACCGGCTCGGCGATTGCGGTGTCGTTCAACCACTTCTTGCTCTTTACGCAGGTGATTTCTTGCAACGCTTCAAGCCGATATTCTTGTCGCAATCTGCGTGCCGGCTCTGAAGTTGCCACTGTGGCAAAAGCATCACTCCTCCGTCCGCCTTAGTGCCTGAAAGAAGTTATTCTCTGGGGACAGTGTAACGCCGCCGCCTTTGGACGCTGCGAACTTCTAGTCAACAAACCCTGGGCTGCAACGAGGACTACAGTGTACAAAAGGCACGAAACTTCTATGCATCGGTGTGGCGTGGGACCTTCTCTGTGATGGCGGTGTCTTTCAAGCGCTTCTTGCGGTTCACGCCGGTGATTTCTTGCAACGCATCATGCCGATATTCGTGTCGCAATCGGCCAGCCGGCTCTGAATTTTACGCGGCGGAAAATGCATCACTCCTCCGTCCGCCTTAGAACCTGAAAGAAGTTATTCTCTGGGGACAGTGCAACGCCGGCGCCTTTGGATACTGCAAGCTTCTTGTCTACAAACCCTTTGCTGCTAACGAGGACTACAGTGTACAAAAGGCAAGAAACTTCAATGCATTGGTGTGGCGTGGGACCAGCTCTGTGATGGCGGTGTCGTTCAAGCGCTTGTTGCTGTTCACGCCAATGATTTCCTGAAACGCCTCATGCCGACATTCTTGAAGCAATCGGCGAGCCGGCTCTGAAGTTGCCACCGGGGCAAATGCACCACTCCTCCGACCGCCTTGGAACCTGAAAGAAGTTATTCTCTGGGCACAGTGTAACGCCGCCGCCTTTGGACGCTGCTACCTTCTAGTCAACAAACCTTGGGCTGCCAACGAGGACTACAGCGTACAAGAGGCACAGAACTTCAATGAATCAGTGTAGCGTGGAACCGGCTCGGCGATTGCGGTGTCGTTCAACCACTTCTTGCTCTTTACGCAGGTGATTTCTTGCAACGCTTCAAGCCGATATTCTTGTCGCAATCTGCGTGCCGGCTCTGAAGTTGCCACAGTGGCGAAAGCATCACTCCTCCGACCGCCGTGGAACTTGAAAGAAATTATTCTCTGGGCACAGTGTAACGCCGGCGCCTTTTGGACCCTGCGAGCTTCCAGTCAGCAAACCTTGTGCTGCAGCGATGACTACAGTGTACAAGAGGCACAAAGCTTCTATGCATCAGTGTGGCGTGGAACCGGCTCGGCGATTGCGGTGTCGTTCAACCACTTCTTTCTATTCACGCAGGTGATATCTTGCAAGGCTTCATGCCGATATTCTTGTCGCAATCGGCGTGCCGGCTCTGAAGTTGGCACCGTGGCAAAAGCATCACTCCTCCGACCGCCGTGGAACCTGAAAGGAGTTATTCTCTGGGCATAGTGTAACGCCGCCGCCTTTGGACGCTGCGAGCTTCTAGTCAACAAACCCTGGGCTGTCAACGATTTCTACAGTGTATAAAAGGCACGAAACTTCAATGCATCGGTGTGGCGTGGGACCTGCTCTGTGATGGCGGTGTCGTTCAAGCGCTTCTTGCTGTTCACGCCGCTGATTTCTTGCAACGCCTCATGCCGATATTCGTGTCGCAATCGGCCAGCCGGCTCTGAATTTTACACGGCGAAAAATGCATCACTCCTCCGACCGCCTTAGAACCTGAAAGAAGTTATTCTCTGGGGACAGTTTAGCGCCGCCGCCTTTGGACGCTGCGAGCTTCCAATCAACAAACCCTGGGCTGCTAACATGGACTACTGTATACAAAAGGCACGAAGCTTCTGTGCATCGCTGGGGCGTGGAACAGGCTCGGCGATGGCGGTGCCGTTCGAGCGCTTCTTGCTGTTCACGCCGGTGATTTCTTGTAACGCATCATGCCGATACTCGTGTCGGAATCGGCCTGCCGGCTCTGAATTTTACTTCGGTGGAAAATGCATCACTCCTCCGTCCGCCTTAGAACCTGAAAGAAGTTATTCTCTGGGGACAGTGCAACGCCGACGCCTTTGGATAATGCAAGCTTCTTGTCTACAAACCCTTTGCTGCAAACGAGGACTACAGTGTACAAGAGCAACAAAGATTCAATGCATCAGTATTGCGTGGAACATGTTCGATGATGGCGGTGTCGTTAAAGCACTTCTTGCTGTTCACGCAGGTGATTTCTTGCAACGCCTCATGCCGATATTCTTGTCTCAATCGTCGAGCCGGCTCTGAAGTTGCCACGGTGTTAAATGCACCACTCCTCCGACCGCCTTGGAAGCTGAAAGAAGTTATTCTCTGGGCACAGTGTAACGCCGGCGCCTTTGGACGCTGCGAGCTTCTAATCAACAAACCTTGGGTTGCCAACGAGGAGTACAGTGTACAAAAGGCACGAAACTTCAATGCATCGGTGTGGCGTGGGACCTGCTCTGTAATGGCGGTGTCGTTCAAGTGCTTCTTGCTGCTCACGCCGGTGATTTCTTGCAACGCCTCATGCCGATATTCGTGTCGCAATCGGCCAGCCGGCTGTGAATTTTTCACGGCGGAAAATGCATCACTCCTCCGTCCGCCTTAGAACCTGAAAGAAGTTATTCTCTGGGGACAGTGCAACGCCGGCGCCTTTGGATACTGCAAGCTTCTTGTCTACAAACCCTTGGCGGCTAACGAGGGCTAGAGTGTGCAAAAGGCACGAAACTTCAATGCATCGGTGTGGCGTGGGACCTACTCTGTGATGGCGGTGTCTTTCAAGCGCTTGTTGCTGTTCACGCCAATGCCGACATTCTTGAAGCAATCGGTGAGCCGGCTCCGATGTTGCCACGGGGGCAAATGCACCACACCTCCGACCGCCTTGGAACCTGAAAGAAGTTATTCTCTGGGCACAGTGTAACGCCGCCGCCTTTGGACGCTGCGATCTTCTAGTCAACAAACCTTGGGCTGCCAACGAGGACTACAGTGTACAAGAGGCACAAAACTTCAATGAATCAGTGTAGCGTGGAACCGGCTCGGCGATTGCGGTGTCGTTCAACCACTTCTTGCTCTTTACGCAGGTGATTTCTTGCAACGCTTCAAGCCGATATTCTTGTCGCAATCTGCGTGCCGGCTCTGAAGTTGCCACTGTGGCAAAAGCATCACTCCTCCGTCCGCCTTAGTGCCTGAAAGAAGTTATTCTCTGGGGACAGTGTAACGCCGCCGCCTTTGGACGCTGCGAACTTCTAGTCAAAAAACCCTGGGCTGCAACGAGGACTACAGTGTACAAAAGGCACGAAACTTCTATGCATCGGTGTGGCGTGGGACCTTCTCTGTGATGGCGGTGTCTTTCAAGCGCTTCTTGCGGTTCACGCCGGTGATTTCTTGCAACGCATCATGCCGATATTCGTGTCGCAATCGGCCAGCCGGCTCTGAATTTTACGCGGCGGAAAATGCATCACTCCTCCGTCCGCCTTAGAACCTGAAAGAAGTTATTCTCTGGGGACAGTGCAACGCCGGCGCCTTTGGATACTGCAAGCTTCTTGTCTACAAACCCTTTGCTGCTAACGAGGACTACAGTGTACAAGAGCAACAAAGATTCAATGCATCAGTATTGCGTGGAACATGTTCGATGATGGCGGTGTCGTTAAAGCACTTCTTGCTGTTCACGCAGGTGATTTCTTGCAACGCCTCATGCCGATATTCTTGTCTCAATCGTCGAGCCGGCTCTGAAGTTGCCACGGTGTTAAATGCACCACTCCTCCGACCGCCTTGGAAGCTGAAAGAAGTTATTCTCTGGGCACAGTGTAACGCCGGCGCCTTTGGACGCTGCGAGCTTCTAATCAACAAACCTTGGGTTGCCAACGAGGAGTACAGTGTACAAAAGGCACGAAACTTCAATGCATCGGTGTGGCGTGGGACCTGCTCTGTAATGGCGGTGTCGTTCAAGTGCTTCTTGCTGCTCACGCCGGTGATTTCTTGCAACGCCTCATGCCGATATTCGTGTCGCAATCGGCCAGCCGGCTGTGAATTTTTCACGGCGGAAAATGCATCACTCCTCCGTCCGCCTTAGAACCTGAAAGAAGTTATTCTCTGGGGACAGTGCAACGCCGGCGCGTTTGGATACAGCAAGCTTCTTGTCTACAAACCCTTTGCTAGTAACGAGGACTACAGTGTACAAAAGGCAAGAAACTTCAATGCATTGGTGTGGCGTGGGACCAGCTCTGTGATGGCGGTGTCGTTCAAGCGCTTGTTGCTGTTCACGCCAATGATTTCCTGAAACGCCTCATGCCGACAATCTTGAAGCGATCGGCGAGCCGGCTCAGAAGTTGCCACGGGGGCAAATGCACCACTCCTCCGACCGCCTTGGAACCTGAAAGAAGTTATTCTCTGGGTACAGTGTAACGCCGTCGCCTTTGGACGCTGCGATCTTCTAGTCAACAAACCTTGGGCTGCCAATGAGGACTACAGTGTACAAGAGGCACAAAACTTCAATGAATCAGTGTAGCGTGGAACCGGCTCGGCGATTGCGGTGTCGTTCAACCACTTCTTGCTCTTTACGCAGGTGATATCTTGCAAGGCTTCATGCCGATATTCTCGTCGCAATCGGCGTGCCAGCTCTGAAGTTGGCACCGTGGCAAAAGCATCACTCCTCCGACCGCCGTGGAACCTGAAAGAAGTTATTCTCTGGGCATAGTGTAACGCCGCCGCCTTTGGACGCTGCGAGCTTCCTTTCTGTCAGGAAACTCTGTTGCCAGCGAGGACTACAGTGTACAAGAGGCACAAAGCTTCAATGCATCAGTGTGGCGTGGAACCTGCTCGGCGATGGCGGTGTCGTTTAAGCACTTCTTGCTGTTCACGCAGGTGATTTCTTGCAACGCCTCATGCCGATATTCTAGTCTCAATTATCGAGCCGGCTCTGAAGTTGCCACGGTGGCAAATGCACCACTCCTCCGACCTCCTTGGAACCTGAAAGAAGTGATTCTCTGGGCACTGTGTAACGCCGCCGCCTTTGGACGCTGCGAGCTTCTAGTCAACAAACCCTGGGCTGCCAACGAGGACTACAGTGTACAAAAGGCACGAAACTTCAATGCATCGGTGTGGCGTGGGACCTGCTCTGTGATGGCGGTGTCTTTCAAGCGCTTCTTGCTGTTCACTCCGGTGATTTCTTGCAACGCCTCATGCCGATATTCTCGTCGTAATCCGCGATCCGGCACTGAATTTTCCACGGCGGAAAATGCATCACTCCTGCGACCTCCTTGGAACCTGAAAGAAGTTATTCTCTGGGGCAGTGTAACTCCGCCGCCTTAGGACGCTGCGAGCTCCTAGTCAACAAACCATGGGCTACCAACTAGGACTACAGTGTACAAAAGGCACGAAACTTCAATGCATCGGTGTGGCGTGGGACCTGCTTTGTGATGGCGGTGTCGTTCAAGCGCTTCTTGCTATTCACGCCGGTGAATTCTTGAAACGCCTCATAACGATATTCGTGTCGCAATCGGCCAGCCGGCTCTGAATTTTACTCGGCGGAAAATGCATCAATCCTCCGACCTCCTTGGAACCTGAAATAAGTTATTCTCTGGGGCAGTGTAACGCCGCCGCCTTTGGACGCTGCGAGCTCCTAGTCAACAAACCATGGGCTGCCAACGAGGACCACACTGTACAAGAGGAACAAAACTTCAATGAATCAGTGTAGCGTGGAACCGGCTCAGCGATTGCGGTGTCGTTCAACCACTTCTTGCTGTTTACAGAGGTGATTTCTTGCAACGCTTCAAGCCGATATTCTTGTCGCAATCTGCGTGCCGGCTCTGAAGTTGCCACGGTGGCGAAAGCATCACTCCTCCGACCGCCGTGGAACTTGAAAGAAATTATTCTCTGGGGACAGTGTAACGCCGCCGCATTTAGACGCTGCGAGCTTCTAGTCAACAAACCCTGGGCTGTCAACGAGGACTACAGTGTACAAGAGGCACAAAGCTTCTATGCATCAGTGTGGCGTGGGACCTGCTCGGCGAATGCGGTGTCGTTCAACCACTTATCTCTATTCACGCAGGTGATATCTTGCAACGCTTCATGCCGATATTTTTGTCGCAATCGGCGTGCCGGCTCTGAAGTTGCCACTGTGGTAAAAGCATCACTTCTCCGACCGCCGTGGAACCTGAAAGAAGTTATTCTCTGGGCATAGTGTAACGCCGCCGCCTTTGGACGCTGCGAGCTTCCTTCCAGTCAGGAAACTCTGTCTTGCCAGCGAGAACTACAGTGTACAAGAGGCACAAAGCTTCAATGCATCAGTGTGGCGTGGAACCTGCTCGGCGATGGCGGTGTCGTTTAAGCACTTCTTGCTGTTCACGCAGGTGATTTCTTGAAACGCCTCATGCTGATATTCGTGTCGCAATCAGCCAGCCGGCTCTGAATTTTACTCGGCGGAAAATGCATCACTCCTCCGACCTCCTTGGAACCTGAAAGGAGTTATTCTCTGGGGCAGTGTAACGCTGCCGCCTTTGGACGCTGCGAGCTTCTAGTCAACAAACCCTGGGCTACCAACGAGGACTACAGTGTACAAAAGGCACGAAACTTCAATGCATCGGTGTGGCGTGGGACCTGCTTTGTGATGGCGGTGTCGTTCAAGCGCTTCTTGCTGTTCACGCCGGTGATTTCTTGCAACGCCTCATGCCGATATTCTCGTCGCAATCGGCGATCCGGCACTGAATTTTTCACGGCGGAAAATGCATCACTCCTCCGACCGCCTTGGAACCAGAAAGAAGTTATTCTCTGGGGACAGTGCAACGTCGGCGCCTTTATACGCTGCGAGCTTCTAGTCTACAAACCCTGGGCTGCTAACGAGGACTACAGTGTACAGAAGGCACGAAACTTCAATGCATCGGTGTGGTACGGGACCGGCTCTGTGATGGCGGTGTCGTTCAGGCGCTTGTTGCTGTTCACGCCGGTGATTTTCAGCAACGCCTCATGCCGATATTCTAGTGGCAATTGGCGAGCCGGCTCTCAATATGCCACGGTGGAAAATGCACCACTCCTCCAACCTCCTAGGAACCTGAAAGAAGTCATTCTCTGGGCACAGTGTAGCGCCACCGCCTTTGTACGCTGCGAGCTTCCAATCGACAAACCATATGCTTCTAACGTGGACTACAGTATGCAAAAGGAACGAAGCTTCAGTGCATCGTTGGGGCGTGGAACCGGCTCGGCGATTGCGGTGTCGTTCAACCACTTCTTGATATTCACGCAGGTGATTTCTTGCAAGGCTTCATGCCGATATTCTTGTCGCAATCGGCGTGTCGGCTCTGAAGTTGCCACCGTGGGAAAAGCATCACTCCTCCGACCGCCGTGGAACCTGAAAGAAGTTATTCTCTGGGCTTAGTGTAACGCCGCCGCCTTTGGACGCTGCGAGCTTCCTTCCAGTCAGGAAACTCTGTGTTGAAAGCGAGGACTACACTGTACAAGAGGCACAAAGCTTCAATACATCAGTGTGGCGTGGAACCTGCTCGGCGATGGCGGTGTCGTTTAAGCACTTCTTGGTGTTCACGCAGGTGATTTCTTGCAACGCGTCATGGCGGTATTCTTGTCTCAATCGTCGAGCCGGCTCTGAAGTTGCCACGGTGGCAAATGCACCACTCCTCCGACCTCCTTGGAACCTGAAAGAAGTTATTCTCTGGGCAAAGTGTAACGGCGCCGCCTTTGGACGCTGCGAGCTTCTAGTCAAGAAACCCTGGGCTGCCAACGAGGACTACAGTGTACAAAAGGCACGGAACATCAATGCATCGGTGTGGCGTGGGACCTGCTCTGTGATGGCGGTGTCGTTCAAGCGCTTCTTGCTGTTCACGCCGGTGAATTCTTGAAACGCCTCATGCTGATATTCGTGTCGCAATCAGCCAGCCGGCTCTGAATTTTACTCGGCGGAAAATGCATCACTCCTCCGACCTCCTTGGAACCTGAAAGGAGTTATTCTCTGGGGCAGTGTAACGCTGCCGCCTTTGGACGCTGCGAGCTTCTAGTCAACAAACCCTGGGCTACCAACGAGGACTACAATGTACAAACGGCACGAAACTTCAATGCATCGGTGTGGCGTGGGACCTGCTCTGTGATGGCGGTGTCGTTCAAGCGCTTCTTGCTGTTCACGCCGGTGATTTCTTGCAACGCCTCATGCCGACATTCTTGAAGCAATCGGTGAGCCGGCTCTGAAGTTGCCACGGGGGCAAATGCACCACTCCTCCGACTGCCTTGGAACCTGAACGAAGTCATTCTCTGGGCACAGTGTAACGCCGCCGCCTTTTGACGCTGCGAGCTTCTAGTCAACAAACCGTGGGCTGCCAACGAGGACTACAGTGCACAAGAGGCACAAAGCTTCATTGCATCGTTGCGGCGTGGGACCGGGTCTGCGATCGCGGTGTCGTTCAAGCGCTTGTTGCTGTTCACGCCAGGGATTTCCTGAAACGCCTCATGCCGACATTCTTGAAGCAATCGGTGAGCCGGCTCTGAAGTTGCCACGGGGGCAAATGCACCACTCCTCCGACCGCCGTGGAACTTGAAAGAAATTATTCTCTGGGGACAGTGTAACGCCGCCGCCTTTGGACGCTGCGATCTTCTAGTCAACAATCCCTGGGGTGCTAACGAGGACTACAGTGTACAAGAGGCACAAAACTTCAATGAATCAGTGTAGCGTGGAACCGGCTCGGCGATTGCGGTGTCGTGCAACCACTTCTTGCTGTTTACGCAGGTGATTTCTCGCAACGCTTCAAGCCGATATTCTTGTCGCAATCTGCGTGCCGGCTCTGAAGTTGCCACGGTGGCGAAAGCATCACTCCTCCGACCGCCGTGGAACTTGAAAGAAATTATTCTCATGGGACAGTGTAATGCCGCCGCCTTTGGACGCTGCGAGCTTCTAGTCAACAAACCCTGGGCTGTCGACGAGGACTACAGTGTACAAGAGGCACAAAGCTTCTATGCATCAGTGTGGCGTGGGACCTGCTCGGCGATTGCGGTGTCGTTCAACCACTTCTTGCTATTCACGAAGGTGATATCTTTCAACGCTTCAAGCCGATATTCTTGTCGCAATCTGCGTGCCGGCTCTGAAGTTGCCACGTTGGCGAAAGCATCACTCCTCCGACCTCCTTGGAACCTGAAAGAAGTTATTCTCTGGGCACTGTGTAACGCCGCCGCCTTTGGACGCTGCGAGCTTCTAGTCAACAAACCCTGGGCTGCCAACGAGGACTACAGTGTATAAAAGGCACGAAACTTCAATGCATCGGTGTGGCGTGGGACCTGCTCTGTGATGGCGGTGTCGTTCAAGCGCTTCTGGCTGTTCACGCCGGCGAATTCTTGAAACGCCTCATGCCGATATTCGTGTCGCAATCGGCCAGCCAGATCTGAATTTTACTCGGCGGAAAATGCATCACTCCTCCGACCTCCTTGGAACCTGAAAGAAGTTATTCTCTGGGGCAGTGTAACGCCGCCGCCTTTGGACGCTGCGAGCTTCTAGTCAACAAACCCTGGGCTGCCAACGAGGACTACAGTGTATAAAAGGCACGAAACTTCAATGCATCGGTGTGGCGTGGGACCTGCTCTGTGATGGCGGTGTCGTTCAAGCGCTTCTGGCTGTTCACGCCGGCGAATTCTTGAAACGCCTCATGCCGATATTCGTGTCGCAATCGGCCAGCCAGATCTGAATTTTACTCGGCGGAAAATGCATCACTCCTCCGACCGCCTTGGAACCAGAAAGAAGTTATTCTCTGGGGACAGTGCAACGTCGGCGCCTTTGGAGGCTGCGAGCTTCTAGTCTACAATCCCTGGGGTGCTAACGAGGACTACAGTGTACAAAAGGCACGAAACTTCAATGCATCGGTGTGGCGTGGGACCGGCTCTGTGATGGCGGTGTCGTTCAAGCGCTTGTTGCTGTTCACGCCAGTGATTTCCTGCAACGCCTCATGCCGATATTCTTGAAGCAATCTGCGAGCCGGCTCTGAAGTTTCCACGGGGGCAAATGCACGACTCCTCCGACCGCCTTGGAACCTGAAAGACGTTATTCTCTGGGCCCAGTGTAACGCCGCCGCCTTTGGACGCTGCGAGCTTCTAGTCAACAAACCCTGGGCTGCCAACGAGGACTACAGTGCACATGGGGCACAAAGCTTCATTGCATCGTTGCGGCGTGGGACCGGCTCTGCGATGGCGGTGTCGTTCAAGCGATTCTTGCTGTTCACGCCGGTGATTTTCTGCAACGCCTCATGCCGATATTCTTGTCGCAATTGGCGAGCCGGCTCTCAATTTGCCACGGTGGAAAATGCACCACTCCTCCAACCTCCTTGGAACCTGAAAGAAGTCATTCTCTGGGCACGGTGTAGCGCCACCGCCTTTGTACGCTGCGAGCTTGCAATCAACAAACCGTATGCTGCTAACGTGGACTACAATATGCAAAAGGAACGAAGCTTCAGTGCATCGTTGGGGCGTGGAACCGGCTCGGCGATTGCGGTGTCGTTCAACCACTTCTTTCTATTCACGCAGGTGATTTCTTGCAAGGCTTCATGCCGATATTCTTGTCGAAATCGGCGTGCCGGCTCTGAAGTTGCCACCGTGGCAAAAGCATCACTCCTCCGACCGCCGTGGAACCTGAAAGAAGTTATTCTCTGGGCATAGTGTAACGCCGCCGCCTTTGGACGCTGCGAGCTTCCTTCCAGTTAGGAAACTCTGTGTTGCCAGCGAGGACTACAGTGTACAAGAGGCACAAAGCTTCAGTGCATCAGTGTGGCGTGGAACCTGCTCGGCGATGGCTGTGTCGTTTAAGCACTTCTTGCTGTTCACGCAGGTGATTTCTTGCAACGCCTCATGCCGATATTCTTGTCTCAATCGTCGAGCCGGCTCTGAATTTTACACGGCGGAAAAGGCATCACTCCTCCGTCCGCCTTGGAACCTGAAAGAAGTTATTCTCTGGGGACAGTGTAACGCCGCCGCCTTTGGACGCTGCGAGCTTCTAGTCAACAAACCCTGGGCTGCATCGAGGACTACAGTGTGCAAAAGGCACGAAACCTCAATGCATCGGTGTGGCGTGGGACCTTCTCTGTGATGGCGGTGTCTGTCAAGCGCTTTTTGCTGTTCACGCCGGTGATTTCTTGCAACGCATCATGCCGATATTCGTGTCGCAATCGGCCAGCCGGCACTGAATTTTACACGGCGGAAAATGCATCACTCCTTCGTCCGCCTTAGAACCTGAAAGAAGTTATTCTCTGGGGACAGTGCAACGCCGGCGCCTTTGGATACTGCAAGCTTCTTGTCTACAAACCCTTTGCTGCTATCGAGGACTACAGTGTACAAAAGGCAAGAAACTTCAATGCATTGGTGTGGCGTGGGACCAGCTCTGTGATGGCGGTGTCGTTCAAGCGCTTGTTGCTCTTCACGCCAGGGATTTCCTGAAACGCCTCATGCCGACATTCTTGAAGCAATCGGCGAGCCGGCTCTGAAGTTGCCACGGGGGCAAATGCACCACTCCTCCGACCGCCTTGGAACCTGAAAGAAGTTATTCTCTGGGCACAGTGTAACGCCGCCGCCTTTGGACGCTGCGATCTTCTAGTCAACAAACCTTGGGCTGCCAACGAGGACTACAGTGTACTAGAGGCACAAAACTTCAATGAATCAGTGTAGCGTGGAACCGGCTCGGCGATTGCGGTGTCGTTCAACCAATTCTTGCTGTTTACGCAGGTGATTTCTTGCAACGCTTCAAGCCGATATTCGTGTCGCAATCGGCCAGCCGTCTCTGAATTTTACACGGCGGAAAATGCATCACTCCTCCGTTAGCCTTAGAACCTGAAAGAAGTTATTCTCTGGGGACAGTTTAGCGCCGCCGCCTTTGGACGCTGCGAGCTTCCAATCAACAAACCCTGGGCTGCTTACGTGGACTACTGTATACAAAAGGGACGAAGCTTCTGTGCATCGCTGGGGCGCGGAACAGGCTCGGCGATGGTGGTGTCGTTCGAGCACTTCTTGCTGTTCACGCCGGTGATTTCTTGCAACGCATCATGCCGATATTTGTGTCGCAATCGGCCAGCCGGCTCTGACTTTTACTTCGGTGGAAAATGCATCACTCCTCCGTCCGCCTTAGAACCTGAAATAAGTTATTCTCTGGGGACAGTGCAACGCCGGCGCCTTTGGATACTGCAAGCTTCTTGTCTACAAACCCTTTGCTGCTAACGAGGACTACAGTGTACAAGAGCAACAAAGATTGAATGCATCAGTATTGCGTGGAACATGTTCGGTGATGGCGGTGTCGTTTAAGCACTTCTTGCTGTTCACGCAGGTGATTTCTTTCAACGCCTCATGCCGATATTCTTGTCTCAATCGTCGAGCCGGCTCTGAAGTTGCCACGGTGTTAAATGCACCACTCCTCCGACCGCCTTGTAAGCTGAAAGAAGTTATTCTCTGGGCACACAGTAACGCCGGCGCCTTTGGACGTTGCGAGCTTCCAGTCAGCAAACCTTGTGCTGCAGCGAGGACTACAGTGTACAAGAGGCACAAAGCTTCTATGCATCAGTGTGGCGTTGGACCTGCTCGGCGATTGCGGGGTCGTTCAACCACTTCTTGCTCTTCACGCAGGTGATATCTTGCAACGCTTCATGCCGATATTCTTGTCGCAATCGGCGTGCCGGCTCTGAGGTTGCCATGGTGGCAAATGCACCACTCCTCCGACCTCCTTGGGATCCGAAAGAAGTTATTCTCTGGGGACAGTGCAACGCCGGCGCCTTTGGATACTGCAAGCTTCTTGTCTACAAACCCTTGGCGGCTAACGAGGGCTACAGTGTGCAAAAGGCACGAAATTTCAATGCATCGGTGTGGCGTGGGACCTGCTCTGTGATGGCGGTGTCGTTCAAGCGCTTGTTGCTGTTCACGCCAGTGATTTCCTGAAACGCCTCATGCCGATATTCTTGTCGCAATCTGCGTGCTGGCTCTGAAGTTGCCACGGTGGCAAAAGCATCACTCCTCCGACCGCCGTAGAACTTGAAAGAAATTATTCTCTGGGCACAGTGTAATGCCGGCGCCTTTCGATGCTGCGAGCTTCCAGTCAGCAAACCTTGTGCTGCAGCGAGGACTACAGTGTACAAGAGGCACACAGCTTATATGCTTCAGTGTGGCGTGGAACCGGCTCGGCGATTGCGGTGTCGTTCAACCACTTCTTGCTATTCACGCAGGTGATTTCTTGCAAGGCTTCATGCCGATGTTGTTGTCGCAATCGGCGTGCCGGCTCGGAAGTTGCCACGGTGGCAAAAGCATCACTCCTCCGACCGCCTTGGAAGCTGAAAGAAGTTATTCTCTGGGCACAGTGTAACGCTGGCGCCTTTGTACGCTGCGAGCTTCCAGTCAGCAAACCTTTTGCTGCAGCGAGGGCTACAGTGTACAAGAGGCACAAAGCTTCTATGCATCAGTGTGGCGTGGAACCGGCTCGGCGATTGCATTGTCATTCAACCACTTCTTGCTATTCACGCAGGTGATTTCTTGCAAGGCTTCATGCCGATATTCTTGTCGCAATCGGCTTGCCGGCTCTGAAGTTGCCACGGTGGCAAAAGCATCACTCCTCCGACCGCCTTGGAAGCTGAAAGAAGTTATTTTCCTGGCGCAGTGTAACGCCGCCGCCTTTGAACGCAGCGAGCCTCCAGTCAGCAAACCCTGTGTTGCCAGCGAGGACTACTGTGTACCAGAGGCACAAAGCTTCTATGCATCAATTTGGCGTGGAACAGGCTCGGCGACTGCGGTGTCGTTCAACCACTTCTTGCTGTTCACGCAGGTCAATTTGTCAAATTTCTGAATGCCTATCGAGTTTTCACTCTGCTTGTTCCGCCCCCGTTCGCTCTCACGGAGTCGGCGGCACTCTTTTGAGTCGACAACGGCGTCGTTTTGTGCTTTTGCGTCAAATCGCTTTTACTTGTTGTTATTGTTCATTTTTAGAGGCGTAGAGGTGAAATCGGGCCCTAATAATAGTATTCTGCAGCAGCTCGTCTCTAGACAAAACGAAATTAAAAATAAATTATTTGCCATGGAAGCCCACCATGCAGAATATATGACAGCCATGGCGTTGCTTATAAGGCGGTTAGCTACACTAATGTCTAGAATGACCAAATTTGAAGAAATTAGAAATGTTGTTGCGGACTGTAGGACACATTGCGAAATGCATCAGTCCGAACTTCAGTCGTTAATCACTAAAGTCGACGATCTCGATAACTGTAGCAGACGACGCAATCTTATTTTCTTTTGGCATTGATGATAAAAAAGATCATGGAACATTTGACGCGGCTGAAAACAGCGTCTTTTAAATCTGCAGGCAAGATTTAGGCGTTGATGAAGTCCAAGTAGAAAGGGCTCACCGCCTTGGGAAGCTCAGCGAAGGAAGAAGTCGACCAGTGATTGTATGTTTCACGACATACAAAGATAACCAGGCTGTTATTACAGATGCCAAAAAGTTAGAAGGCAAGACCGTTAGTATTTCTGAGGATTACTCTGTAAACGTGAGAAGAAAAAGAAAGTGTTTGTGGGAATATACCAAATAGCGAAAGAAACCCACTGATTAAGTGCATCTAAAGTATCACGCACTGTATTTGAACAAAGCAAGATATGGTTACAACGAAGCGCTCGGGCAGGTCGTCAGGGACAACTAACAGCCACCATCAAACCGATATAGACTTTTAACATTGATTGTTAACTGCTGAAGTATTAAAAACAAAATTAATGAATTTTCAAATTCTGTTGACATGGTGAAGCCCTCTATGATTTTAGGTCCCGAGTCATAATTGAATGGACAGTGAAGTTTTTCTGATGGCTATACTTGCTATAGAAAAGACCCCGATGGTTGTGGCGGAGTCGTTTTGATACTAGTCAGCAAACACATTTATTCCCGCAACATTGATATTGATGTTGGTGAAATTGGGGCAGTGTAGCTAAAAATCAGATTACAAAACGAAAACACGGCGTCGGCATGCTCATTCTATAGACCCCCAGGTGGTCACACAAATTTATTTTGCAAAATCAAAGAATCGGTGGAAACTATTATTAGTGACTGTTTGACTATCGGTGGTGATTTCAATCTGCCAGAAATAAATTGGCCACAGCATTCCTCGTTAATTAATATCAACAGCGGGTGCGGAAAAAAATAATGGAGATTTTTAGCTCCTTTTCACTAACCCAATTGGTTGAGGAACCCACCCATGAGAACAATGTATTAGGCCTGGTGCTGACCAACGAACTCATGGCAGCACGGTCTACTCTAGTACTACCGTGTATACGCGACCGTTAGCCGGTCATCTGCGAAATTAATTTACAATATTTATGGTTCGCTAAACAAAAAGAGCGGCGCATATACTCGTACTCGAAAGCACGGATGGCAGAGATCTCGTTTTCACTTGATAGGTACTTGGATGTGTTTGAAGCATTAGCCGAATGCCAAAGCATGCAGGTATTGTGGAACTTAGAAGGACTTT
Source organism: Amblyomma americanum (assembly GCF_052857255.1). Lineage (NCBI taxonomy): Eukaryota > Metazoa > Arthropoda > Arachnida > Ixodida > Ixodidae > Amblyomma > Amblyomma americanum. The sequence continues at coordinate 207,690,539 of NC_135498.1, forward strand.
GGTGTAGGCCAGTTGGTGTGACATCGTGAAGAGAAAAACCTCAAAACAGGGCGGGACTGAGGCAGGCGACAACACAGGGCGGTACTGACAACTGAGCATTTATTGAAACACAGCAGAGCTTATAAGGATCAGTCGCGCGTGTAATCTGGAAAGCAATCATAAATCATAAAAAGAAGATGAAGCATGTAGAAACAATTCAATGGCAACCATGACGAAAACATTCAGTGCGGCAAAAGGAATGAAACCGAGAAAGAATGATACAACTAACCTGCGCAAAACCAAGCAAAAAACAACCTAGTGAAACGCTGACAAAAAAGCTAACTCTTTCTGAAAAATAGACACAGAAGGCGTGCTGACACACTTATCTGGCTACGATTCCAGGATGGCAACAGCCTCGACAATTTCCCTTTACAACTGCCCCTTTCTTCTTCCTATGATCTCTATGATCTCTGATCGTCTAGTCCCCGTTTGTTCGCGCCGTTTTTTTGCATTATGTATCACCAACTCGCCCGCTTATCTATCCTGTTGGATCTCTGTACAATTAAGCTTAGGATAGCAGCCTTTACAACTGCGACAATGAACGGGCAGGGCAGGTCCTCCGGGCCTACTCAAGGAGCGCGCATGCTCTTGCAGACGAATGATTAAACATCTGCCAGTTTGTTCGATATAAAATCGACCACAGCTGAGGGGAATCTTTTAAACTACCCCGTCGCGCATGAGACGTATTTTTTCGAATGCCTCATGCCGCAAACTACATGCGTTGAAGTCTGCTTCCTCACCGAATTAAAAAGTTTTGAGAGCTTGCAGGGCGCAGACATGACCACGTCAACGCCATATCTGCCTGAGATCTTCTTAAGATTGTGGGAAATACTGTGAAGATATGGTAAGACAACACACTTATTTCGACTAGGTGGCTCATGGGAAAAGTTGTCTTCTTTTGCCGTCTGGCGAAGCTTTTTGAGCAGCGATTCGGCCACAGATCTTAAAAGGGAGCTTGGAAAACCCGCCTTTTCGAGTCGCTCAAGTTGAAGAAGAAAACTGAGCTGCAATTTGTGATGGCATGATTTCAAAAGCGCAGACCTAAAACAAGAAGAAGCCAAGGCCCGTTTAACGAGCTTTGAATGGGATGAGTCGAACGGCAATAAAGATTTCTTCGATCTCGGCTGAAAAGCCCAGCATACATGGTCATGTTGATTAAAATCGAATCTTAAGTCTAAAAACTGGATATATCCATCTTGCGGAAGCTCAAGGGTAAAATTTAGAGAATGTGAACATCCAGAGAACACAGCCAAAAGCTCATCCGCTACGTCAACTAATACATCATTAGGTGAAAGCTTTAAAGGGAGAAGAAAATTATCCACGTATCTAAAAACGCTAGAAATGAAGGCATGGGTCAACTTGCGTTTCAGCACTCGATCTAAATTGGCCAGAAAGATTTCGCACAGCAGTGGGGCAACGCTGGAACCAATACAGATTCCTTTCTTTTGAACATAGTGTTTACCATCAAAAGAAACAATCGTTGAAGTTAAATAGAACCTGAGCAGCTCCAAGAAGGAATCCACAGACACACGACAGGAGTTCTGGAAGTCAACCACGTCACCAGCTTCGATGACCTCCCTTACAACGCTGAAAAGTTCTCCATGCGGAACAGAATAAAATAACTCTTCGACATCAACAGACAACGCAAAATTAGCACCAGGGACGGCTGTTTTTAGCAATTCGACCAAATGATGAGATCCGTCAATATTGAAAGGGTCTTCAGGCTTTAGGTTTTTAAGATGGGTTCGCAGAAACCTGCTGACTTCGCCCTGCCAACTTCCTCTCTCTGTAACAATCGCCCTGAACGGACAGGCATTCTTATGGGTCTTTTCCGTAAAAAAGATGTTCAGGACATCAGACTTGGTAACCAAGACCTGCTTTTTCAGCATCTGCAAGTTGAGTCCATCTAAATGAGCAATTGCCTTGCTCGTGAACTTAGACGGCTTCTGATTGACGGCCTGGAAGTTCTTGGTCACTGCGTTTGATGCTTTTTCCTCGAAAAGAGTCTGCGGCAGTACTGTAAACCTCCCCGCCTTGTCCGACTGAACAAGAGCGAGATCGTGCTCACTAAAATAACCGGCCACTTCATCTAGCACTTTGGAGCTGTCAGCTGTCAGTGTCCGTTGATGTCGAAGAGTTATTTTATTCTGTTCCGCATGGAGAACTTTTCAGCGTTGTAAGAGAGCTCATCGAAGCTGGTGACGTGGTTGACTTCCAGAACTCCTGTGGTGTGTCTGTGGATTCCTTCTTGGAGCTGCTCAGGTTCTATTTAACTTCAATCATTGTCTCTTTTGATGGTAAACACTATGTTCAAAAGAAAGGAATCTGTATTGGTTCCAGCGTTGCCCCACTGTTGTGCGAAATCTTTCTGGCCAATTTAGATCGAGTGCTGAAACGCAAGTTGACCCATGCCTTCATTTCTAGCGTTTTTAGATACGTGGATGATTTTCTTCTCCTTTGAAAGCTCTAACCTAATGATGTATTAGTTGACGTAACGGATGAGCTTTTGGCTGTATTCTCTGGATGTTCACATTCTCTAAATTTTACCCTTGAGCTTCCGCAAGATGGATATATCCAGTTTTTAGACTTAAGATTCGATTTTAATCAACATGACCATGTATGCAGGGCTTTTCAGCCGAGATCGAAGAAATCTTTATTGCCGTTCGACTCATCCCATTCAAAGCTCGTTAAACGGGCCTTGGCTTCTTCTTGTTTTAGGTCTGCGCTTTTGAAATCATGCCATCACAAAGTGCAGCTCAGTTTTCTTCTTCAACTTGAGCGACTCGAAAAGGCGGGTTTTCCAAGCTCCCTTTTAAGATCTGTGGCCGAATCGCTGCTCAAAAAGCTTCGCCAGACGGCAAAAGAAGACAACTTTTCCCATGAGCCACCTAGTCGAAATAAGTGTGTTGTCTTACCATATCTTCACAGTATTTCCCACAATCTTAAGAAGATCTCAGGCAGATATGGCGTTGACGTGGTCATGTCTGCGCCCTGCAAGCTCTCAAAACTTTTTAATTTGGTGAGGAAGCAGACTTCAACCCATGTAGTTTGCGGCATGAGGCATTCGAAAAAATACGTCTCATGCGCGACGGGGGTGGTTTATAAGATTCCCCTCAGCTGTGGTCGACTTTATATCGGACAAACTGGCAGTTGTTTAAACATTCGTCTGCAAGAGCATGCGCGCTCCTTGAGTAGGCCCGGAGGACCTGCCCTGCCCGTTCATTGTCGCAGTTGTAAGGGCTGCTATCCTAAGCTTAATTGTACAGAGATCATAGGAAGAAGAAAGGGGCAGTTGGAAAGAGAAATTGTCGAGGCTGTTGCCATCCGGGAATCGGAGCCAGATAAGTGTGTCAGCACGCCTTCTGTGTCTATTTTTCAGAAAGAGTTAGCTTTTTTGTCAGCGTTTCACTAGGTTGTTTTTTGCTTGGTTTTGCGCAGGTTAGTTGTATCATTCTTGCTCAGTTTCATTCCTTTCGCCGCACTGAATGTTTTCGTCATGGTTGCCATTGAATTGTTTCTACATGCTTCATCTTCTTTTTATGATTTATGATTGCTTTCCAGATTACACGCGCGACTGATCCTTATAAGCTCTGCTGTGTTTCAATAAATGCTCAGTTGTCAGTACCGCCCTGTGTTGTCGCTTGCCTCTGTCCCGTCCTGTTTTGCGGTTTTGCTCTTCACGAGGAATTGTGGAACATATTCAAAACAAAAGTTTTTGAGTTGCGTGATCAGTATGTGCCGTCTTGGGTAATGATGCAGCGGCGCAGCAAAACTAAACCTTGGTGTACAAGAGAGGTACGGAGAGTAACCGAAAAACGAAAAAGCGCTTATGCTGCCTTCAGCAAGAATCCTTCAGTAAAGCAAAAGCAAAAATCGAAAGTCATAAGTGAAGAATTGAACACCGTTCTTAAACATGCGAAGGATACATGCTTTGACTCATTTCATTTACGCGTCAGAGAACACCCCAAATAAGTGTTGCGGCTTATCAAATTAAATGGTGAATATGACGTTTCCATTGCACCACTTGCCGTGCACGGTGACATTATTGATGGAAGCCTAGATAAAGCCGAATTCTTTAACTCGTTATTTAAGTCTGGGTTTTCTGCCCATAGGACGAAAACAGAACTGTAGTTCATTCCGGTATATTGCTCGGTGGGCTAATGCATGATATTGTTATCGATAAACACGGCATCGAGACAATATTACAGCGGCTCGATAAGTCCAAAGCCACCGGCCCTGATGGATTGCCGTCTGCCTTGCTTTCCGCTTGCGCTATTCTTTTTCCAAATTCTTCCACATTATTTTTGTATATCACTGCAAGAGAGCGCTTTGCTTCTAGACTTGAAAATAGCAAATGTTGTACCGGTGCACTGATCAGGACCTCGGAATATCGTTAGCAATTACCGACCAGTCTCTTTAACAAGTTTCGCTTGTAGAGTTCTCGAGCATATGTTTTACACTGGCATTTGAATAAATAATCTGTGTTGAGTTCTCCACAGCACGGTTTCCGTAGCGGCTTTTCTTGTGTTACCCAACTTAAAGAATTCCCCCTTGATATAGCAGGTGCTTTAAATTTGAGGTGTTGTTGCTGTCTGAGCGGTCTTGGAGTTTACAAAAGCTTTTTATGTTGTTTCCCTATCGCTGTTGATGGAAAAGCTGTTCTCGTATAACAAATGAATCAGTGATCAGTGGCATAGCACTCGAGGACAGCGAAGCCGAAATAATGCAGCAGATTGTTACCAAGTACAACCCCCTCGCCGCGGGGGCGAAGCGTATCGGAAACACGACGACAGTAATCGTAGTGTTCAACGGTATCAAGGTTCCCAAGTATGTGCGTTACGGATCCACGCTCTACCCGTGCAGTCTCTACAGGAAGCAAATAGAAGTTTGCAAGGTATGCGGCAAGGTCGGCCACAGGCGCGACGTGTGCCCCACACCGGACGTTCGCGTTTGCCTTGCCTGCGGTGTTTCTAATCCAGGAGAGGGCCACAAGTGTGTCCCCAAGTGCAAGCTCTGCGGCGAAGAACACCCCACCGGGGACCGCCTCTGCAGAGCCAAGTACAAGGTTCCATACGTCGTACGGCGACGGCGATGGGAACGCCGTAACGCCGAAGAAGAGCAAAAGCAAGCACTCGAATCAAGCTCGTTTCCACGCCTCGGACGCTCCCGCTCGCGCAGTGCGTCCCGTAGTGGATCCCGCAGCGCGTCGCGCCATGCCTCACGCCACGCTTCCCGTCATGCCTCGCGCAGCGCATCCCGCGGCCGTGACTCATCTGACGGAAACAGCTTCGGCGTTCAGCGATCGCGCTCCCGTGACAGAGTCAGCTGGGCCGACGCCGCAAAGGGCGGAGTTAAAAGCAGCAGCGCTAGCTCCAGCAGCGCCACTAGTGGCCGAACCACGCCGAGCAGCTGGCAGGCGTGGATTACCAGCCCCTACTACAAGGAACTCGAACAACTCCGCGCAACCAACGCGACGCTGGTAGAAACCACGCGCCGGCTCGCCCAAGAACTAGCCGAGGCCAAGAAAGAACTCCAAGCACAGCGAGCCCAGCCAGCCACTGTCCCAGCTCAGTCATCCGAGACACGTACACCCGCCGTTATCGCCGAGCAGAAAACCGACACGCCATCACACCAAGGCACACAATCAATGGATACAACCCAAGACGAGCCCCAGCCGGAGCAGACCACTGACCCAACCCCCAAGAAACGAGCACGCACCTCATCACGACAGTACAGGGACCTGACCCAATTGGAAACTCAGCTCGAAGCAAAAATCGAAGCGTTCGCCAACACCTACGCCAGCACGGCTGCCGTCACCGACCAACGCCTGGCGCGGCTGGAGGAGCTGATCACCACGTCCTTCTGCACCATACAAGAGCGTTTCGCCTTCATTGAACAGACCCTTAAGCCCATAGTACGCAGCCCAACCTTTGTGGCGCAATTCTCCAACCACCCATACCTTCAAGAAGAGACGCAAGCCCCAACTCCGACACAATCATGTCCCAGCCCCAAGCCACAATAGGATCGCTACCGGGCCTTACGGTCTGGCAGTGGAACTGCAACAGTTACAACAGCAAGAGAGCAGTGCTGCAACAACACATCACCACAGTAACCAAGAAACCCGACATCATCCTGCTGCAAGAAACGGCGACGGTGACCCCCACCCTCCCTGGGTATCGCGCTCATGTTAGCCCGGCGGAGGGACGGGGCGTCTGCACGTTCGTCCGCAAAGGGCTCACGTTCATCGAGCACCAACTCAAACACGGCCGCAGCAGGGTGGAATATACCTTCACCGAAATCATCCCAAACAAACGGAAAGGCAGCCTGTTCATCGCCAACATCTACAGTAACCCCAAGCACCAAACACAGAAATACAAGACCCTACTACACACAGCCAGCACCCAAGCCAAAGACAACACGTTGCTGATCGGAGGGGACTTCAACGCCGCCCATCGAGCGTGGGGTTACGTGAAGGATACGGCCAAGGGACGGGACCCATTACAAGATATCCTGGACCACAACTGTGCCCTGATCACGGACCCCGCTCATCCCACCCGCATCGGCAACTCCGTAGCACGAGACACCACACCAGACCTTACGTTCATCAAGAACTACCACACGGGCAAAGTAACGTGGCACAACACCGGCGTCGACCTAGGCAGCGACCACTACATCCTCGAAATTACGATACCGAACCAATTCCGGGGCAACACCATTATGCACAAGTGGACGGACTGGGACGGCTTCCGTAAGGGACGTCCCACCACAGCACAAGACATCACAGACATCTAAACCTGGACGGAGGAGCTTTGCGATGCTGTGCACTCGGCCACCAAAACCATCGAAACGGACGAGGACGTCATCGCCATGGATAGCCGCCTGGCCCATCTGTTCGAGGACAAACGTTCGATACAGGCGCGCTGGAAGCGGCAACGGTGGAATCGCAAATTGAGAAAGAAGGTAGCCGACTTAAACAGGGCCATTGAACACCACTGCAAGGTCCTGTGCCGTCAGCAATGGAACGAAATCTGCAACCGAGCTGACAGGCAACTGCATCGCGGTTGCACCTGGAATCTATTTCGGCACCTCCTAAACGAAACCAAGACCAAGTCACACCAGCGCGACCGCCTCGCCCGCCTCCTGCACACCACCACACAACAACAAGGAAAAGACGCCGTTATCAAGAGCCTGGAAGCCAAGTATCTGCCGGACACGCCAACGGAAATCCACCCGCCGTACGGGGGGATGCCCAACGCGTGGCTCGACCGAGACATTACCGTGTCAGAGGTACGAGTAGCGCTGCACGAGCTCAACACCCGCTCAGCAGCCGGCCCCGATCTCGTTACCAACAAGGTGCTACGAAACCTCGACAATGCATCGATCGAGGCACTAACCCGTTACTTCAACGAATGCTGGCGTTCGGGCAAGCTCCCCGGACAGTGGAAAACGGCAAGAACAATCCTGATCCCGAAACCGGGCAAACCACCGGACATCGGCAACCTGCGTCCCATCTCGCTTACATCCTGCGTGGGCAAGGTGCTGGAGCACGTGGTGGCCAACCGGTGGCAGGAATACCTGGAGAAGGAAGGCATCTATCCGGACACGATGATCGGCTTCCGACACAGACTCAGCACACAAGACGCCATGCTACAACTAAAACAAGAAATCATCGACAACAAGACACAAGACAGCAAAGTAATTCTGGGGCTCGATCTACAAAGCGCATTCGACAAAGTCAAACACTCAGCCATATTAGCACAAGTATCACGACTCAACATGGGGGTAACGAGCTACAATTACATCCAAGACTTCTTGACCAACCGCACGGTGGAACTGCACGCCGGAGACCTCAGGCTCCCCGAACGCAAGCTCGGTAGCACGGGTACCCCGCAGGGTTCGGTCATCTCGCCGTTGCTCTTCAACCTCGTTGTGATTGGGGTAGCGAGGGCAGTAGCGGGGACCGGCGTCCGGCATACGATCTACGCTGACGACATTACCCTGTGGGTGGCCGGCGGCACCGACGCCAGCATCGAGCAACAGCTACAAGCCGCGGTTACCGCCATCGAGCAGCACCTTGACGGCACCGGCCTAGTGTGCTCGCCCGCCAAATCCGAGCTGTTCGTCCTCACACCATTACGACCGGGACGGAAACGCGCTCCCCCTCGGGAGTGCGATCACATCAAGATCATGACCGCATCGGGGCAACGCATCCCCGAAGTTCCCAAGATCAGAGTCCTGGGCCTGCTGCTAAACAAGAGCGGCCGCAACGACGAGACCATCAACAAACTTACCACCAAGGCAATGGACGCCATCCGGCTCATACACCGAGTCTCGACACGACGGGCGGGCATGCGTGAAGACAGTCTCGTGCGCCTCGTCCAGTCGTTCGTGATCAGTCACATCGCCTACGTTGCGGCCTACCTCAACTGGCAGGTCACTGACAGGAACAAGATCAACACGCTGATCAGACGGGCTTACAAGACGGCGCTGGGCTTAACGGAGACCACGAGTACGGCTCGGCTCCTGCAGCTCGGCGTCCATAACACCCTAGAAGAAATAGCCGAGGCGCAGCTCACCGCGCAAATGGAGCGCCTCTCTACCACCAAGACGGGGCGTAGTATACTGACATCCCTGGGTTACAACCCCCGAACCCCCAGCCGGCAACCATGCGAGATCAGCGAGGAGGCGCGGGCTCACATCCATGTGGACCTCATCCCGAAGAACGTGCACCCCGAATACAACCAAGAACGGCGGCAGGCACGGGCCAAGGCCCTCATCGAGAAACACGCCCAAGACCCGCACGCCCGGTACGTGGACGCAGCGGAATACAAACGAGAAGGCTTCGCGGCAGTGGTCGTTGCGGCGGCTACCGGCACCACGACAACGGCAGCGAGCGTGCGGTGCACGGACGCCACAGACGCCGAGGAGGTTGCCATCGCTCTGGCGATCTCCGAGGCCGAGTGTCACACCGTGCTCAGTGACTCGAGGAACGCCGTGCGCAACTTTGCCAAGGGGCGAGTGAGCGCGCCGGCGGCCGCCATCACCGGCAAGCTCCAGCCCCAAGACCGCCGCAGCACCATCCGTATCAAGTGGTTCCCGGCGCACGCGGGCGAGTGTGCATCCTCGCTGAACCACAACGAGACGGCCCATTCGGCGGCGCGAGCGCTTACCCTCCGCGCCCCCGAGAGTGACCGTTCCGTGTGGTGGTTCGAAACCAAGGACCGCGTAACCAGTTATGGCGAAGTTACCATGTGTTACCGCCTAGCTCGACGGACAATGCCGCCTCCCCACCCGGCACTCAGTCGGGAGGAGGCCGTCATCCTAAGACAGATACAGACCGGGTCACTCCTCGCCCCGGCAGTGCTACACGTACTTCACCCAGAACTCTATCCGAGCGATGTGTGCAATGTTTGTGCAGCTGGTCCGGCGGACCAATGGCACATCATGTGGGACTGTGCCAGGTTCCCGACCGAGGCTACCTCCAGGATATACCCGCCCGAACTTCAAAGTGCAGTGCAGTCTGCAGACAAGGACATTCAACTATGCGCCGTCCAGCAGGCCCGGGGTGCGCTCGAAAAGCACAAGCCTCACGACCCACCACAAACGGGCCGAACGGGGGTAGTGCAGAGGAGGGCATAACCCCGGGTCGACGCTTGGCCAACGTCACGACGCGTCAAACCGTCGGTTGCCGGCATTTTCAATAAAGTTTTTCCTACCTACCATGAATCAGTTATTAACCTGATAATAGAGTATTTTAATTTAAGAAGCCAACAGGTACTTATAAATGGAGGGCAGTCGAATGGTGTCGGTGTGTGTTCTGTTGTATAGCAAGGGTTCCTTCTGGGCTCACTGTTGTTTTTAATTTATGTGTATGACAATTGTGATTGTATTTCCTCTACTGTACGGCTATTCGCGGACGATTATGTGATGTACAGGTGAATTGTTAATCTAAATTACTGCATACAGTTGCAGGAAAACTTAAATAGGGTTGCCGTATTGTGCGTTACAAGCTACATGCAAATTAACCTAAACAAAACAGTGTACATGTGCTTCACTTGAAAAAAAAACATCTCCTTAATATGCTTATAATATTAATGGAACAAAATTAAAGCCATTGACTGAGCAAAAATATCTAGGCGTGTACATAACAGCCAATCTCACGTGGAATCGACATCTTGATTTTACTGCAGCATAATCCTGCACAGTTTTAGGGTTAATCCACAGAAACACGAAGCGGTTGCCTGCTGAAACAAAAACACTATTATACAAGACGTCTGTGAGGTCTGTACTTGATAATGGGCGCACATTGTGGTATCTGTGCACAGTGAGTAATATTCCTAACATAGGAAAAGTAAAGAACATGGCAGTCCGCTTTGTCGTTAACAACTACTCAAAGAAGTTCAGTGTAACATCTGCAAAAGACAGCCTTGGCTGGGACACGATTGAAAACGAAGAAAACTCCTTGGTATGAGATTATTTCACAATATCTTCCATTCCAAAATCAGGTATATAACCCGGTCGGTACATGCTGAGTCCAAATTACATTTCGTCGCGTATAATTCAGAGGTACAAGATGAAAGAAATGTACTGTGTAGCAGACCTCTTCAAAATGTCATTTTTTCTCCGAGGTATCAGGAAATGAATTCGACTTGATAGCGCTGTTCCAACTGTCGTATCAAATAACTATTTTTGTTTCTATGCTGAACTGATCCTATTGTTGGGTATTTCTAACTGCCGATGTAATTCCTGCATTTACGCTCCTCCCTTGTATTTTCTGACCCCCCCCCCCCCCCCTGTAATGCCGCACAAGCGCTGTGGTACAATGAAAAAGAAAGAAATAAAGAGCAACCTGGGTCGCATAAGTCCCACCGGTGGCAGCACCTGCTGTCGCAGGGCATTGGCGCATCACTTATCCGCTGCACCACGCAGCCGGGAGCGGTTTGACGCCCATGGATCTGCGAATGCAAAGTCGAGAATAACCAGTTCCGCAAATGTGGGCATTAACCTATTAACGTTTTGACATCATGTCCTTGAGGAGGAGCCTCAGTTTCTCTTCGAGTTCTTCCATTGAGGGCGCTATGTTTTCGAACTACTTTCATTTCGAACACTCCGCATCAATTATCGATAGATAAGCCCGCGAGCAGAGATCGGCAAACACCAACATTTTCGGCTTTCGTTCCCCACCATTAAAGTGTTGGCCCCCTCACCCTCATTTTGTAAAATTCGCTGGCCCTCTGTAGCGGTGCCCTCACTTCGTAAAATTCGGTGGTCCTCACCTCACTTTGCCACCCGCCCTCACCCTCATAATCTGCAGTTTTAACATTTGAGTTATTTTGGCTTATAGCCGTTACGTGGTGATGTTACTTAGTCGTACTAGCCGCAAGCTATTGTTTATGGGGGTGGCTTCAGCTGTGTCGACCCGCGCGGTTCATTTAAGATTCGCACTCCGAAGTTATGAGTAGGCAAGAATGTACGCATGAGCTATTATACGGGCCACACACACATGCTTTAGCCGATCACTGGGAATACCCGGGTCAGTCTGGTACTCTTCATGGCAGCTACTAAAATGAACTGCACCAGAGAATGGGGCCGTGAAGAGCGCAGCAAAACTTCCAGCGACGGCCAATAAATAGCCAATGAAAGGCGACTGCAGGACAGGTGCATCCAGCCTTACCAATCGACACAGGACGACGCCTCCTGTTCCCCTGCCGCTGCCTCCTTCCAGCCGTTTCACCCTTCGTGGAGTACTTGGACATTACTGGGCTGGTTTAGATTTCGTGAGGCAGCATACGGTCAGCTAACCTCGAAGCCCTGAGCTAACGGCACCCTCGTGCTCCCCAAATGGCTCCCCCTCCATCCCAGCATGCTCAGTAGTCACCCAGAAAGGACATTGTCGGCAAGGAAGAAAACACATTAATTGCGCTCAATTTCATTACACGTGGAGAATTCGATAGCAGTATAATAACCGAAGTTTAAGACAGACCTCACCGCCGGACGAGGGCGGGGAGGTGGAATTTGGCACGTCAGGCTACCTGATGACTTCATAACTCGACCAATCAGTGAATTTTAGGACATACCTCAACACTGACTTGACAGCTCACCGGGTCTTTTCCGCGATGAGGCTTCCGTTTTATTCGATGCACGTGGAAAGAGGGGGTGGGCAAGAGGCTGCAGGGCGGCACATCACGTTACGTGATGACAACATAACTGTCTAAACCGGTCGACGAATTATATGACTGGCCACAATACCGTTTTTTCCTGCATTTTTTAATAGAATACAGGGCCGGGTTTTTTCCGTTATATTTTCTTCTGGTAGTGACATCAATAAACTTATCACTGATTGCAATGCTACCATAGTCAAACTGCAGCAATGGTCCTTATCGAATTATATGAAGATTAACGAAAATGAAACAAAAGCAGTTGTCTTCCGGCTGAAAAACAAACCTGTTCCTCCTCATGCCGATATTGCTTTAAACTCTCATCCTGTTGACATTGTTGACCAGTTTAAATGTCTAGGCGTTATATTCACTGCCAATCTGTCCTGGGAATCGCATGTGAATTTTGTATTAGCCAAACTTGCTCGAATAACCGGTGTAGTCGGTCGTCTCCGGTACATGCTTTCTACTAAAACGAAAATATTGGTCTATATTTCTCTTTTCTATCCACATGTCAACTATTGCCAACAACTTGTCTGGGGCACAACTACTTTCTCTAACAGAAAAAAATATTCCATATGCAAAAACGGTATCTACGCCACGTGTACAATGCTGGTTATAATGCAACCACTGCAGAATTCTTTTACAGGGCACATGTTATTACAGCGCACAAGCTATAACGCTACCGTATGTGGGCTAGGTTTAAATATGAAGTGAAAAAAAAAATATTCATAGCCTTGATGCATTGGCACATTTAGAAAGAAAATGAGAAATGTTATAATACTAGACGTGGAGAAAACGGGAAGGTTGCTGTACCACGCTTGAATTCTGGTATGGAGCATTTGTGTTTTTCTCTGCCATCTGTTTTAAACTATTATCAGTCGCTGAATTTTGATTTATTTAGGTTTTCCACTGTTACACTTAGAGAGCTGTTTGCTCATTGACTAACCTGATTTCATCTATTCTGGTGTTTGTTTTATCTAGCACAGGACTTTTTCTTTTCTTCTGCATTTATCAAGTGTCTTGATATGCTTATCGCTTGTTCAGTCTTTTGTGCTGACGGTGTTTGATTGATCTGGCTCAGGAATTTTTCTTTTATTTTGCTTTGATCAAGTGCCTTGATTTGTTTATCGCTTGTCTATGCTCTGGTGCTGTCTAGACGCTGCCTTATATATGGGTCTGCGGAATCGTCAAGCTGCCAATTGGCAGCTTTTTTTCCGTAGCCTCTCCATCTGTAGCACCTGGTGGAAAATAAAGATTTGATTTTATTTTATTTGATTGATAGGTTTTGTTGGCCTTTGTGGCTTAACGCCTCAAACCGATTCAGCTTATGGAGGACGCTGTAGTAGAAGGCTGCACGTAATTTCGACCACCTTTGGTTCTTTAACGTGCACAAACGTCGGACACTACAGATGTCTTTAGCGTTTTTATTCTCCGAAATTAGACCGCGACGGCCGGGATCGAACTCGCGTCTTAGGGTCCATAGCTGATCGCCTTAACCATTGAGCCACCGCGGCGGCCTAGGCTCCTAATCCTGTCGCATCAGTAGTCACAACGGGCGATGTGGTGCCGCCAGTGCGGGTGGGCATGGGCCGCGTACCTTTGGGGCACTCACTCGTTGTATGAGACCGGGCCACATACGTCACTGGCCTCACGCGCGTTGCACGCACCGACTGCCTGAACAAAGTCCTCGCTGCAAGTAAAGAAGGATCGGCGTGCACGCGCTCAAGCTAGATCTCGGAAGGGACGCGAAGAGATGCACTGCGGGAGAGACGGGACAGGGAGACCTTTATCTGAGCATTTATTTCGTAGAACGAGGGGCAAAACGGAAAAAGCGAGAAAAGAAATACCTGCAAAATTGCTGAGAACAAACAAGAGAAACGAGAAAACCTTGAGGGGTGGCATAAGCTCCGCCTTAAGAAAATGACGCGATAGCGTTAATGGCTCCCTCTTCGGCTTTACACTCATAATCTCGGGTGGAGCTCATATCGCTACTGCAGTTTTGAACACGTTACCAAAAGTAAGTAACCAATTAGAATTACAATTACACCATCTGAGATGCACCTCATTACAGCGGTCAGTTGCTGCCGCAGGAGAGTAGCTGAACAATTACAGGACAGTAATCAATTACTATTGCGTTACTTTTCTTTGAACATCATTGCCGTAGCACAAACTCTCTCAGACAAGAATAAAGTACTGCGGCTTGCTTGACATATTTTTACGCGTTGTTAAAATTCAAAACTAATTACTTTCAAAATTATCGTTGCTGATTTTGCAGCATTTCTTCGCGAATACAGCAGCGGCCACACTGAGCACTTTCGATGTAAGAGCTAGAAAGCAAGGCGGTCCTATATCGTAAAAACACCTCGCGCACCAGCTCGTAGTTTCGCAATGCTTTGATGCCAGTTTCTTCGACCTCTATGAGGCGCCCCGCTTCATTTCTGTCAGTTTACTCATATATACTTTAATTCTATCTAGAAATCGTAGCGATCAGCTTCGGTGATCAGTGTTATGTACAGAAGTCCCGAATATATACAGGTTCCTCAGT